>NC_041381.1:6697256-6762391 GCF_002162155.2 Triticum dicoccoides
GAACTAGTTTATTTTTAGTAAATGCTTTGTTGAACTAGTTGAATTAATATATAGAACTAGTTTATTTTTAGTATATGCTTAGTTTGAACTAGTTGAATTAATATAACTAGTTTATTTTTAGTAAATGTTTAGTTGAACTAGTTGAATTAATATAACTAGTTTATTTTTAGTATATGCTTAGTTTGAACTAGTTGAATTAATATAACTAGTTTATTTTTAGTAAATGCTTTGTTGAACTAGTTGAATTAATGTATAGAACTAGTTTATTTTTAGTAAATGCTTAGTTGAATTAATAGAAGTAGTTGAATTAATTGAATTAGTAAGTGATTAATGTTTCGCCTAATATGAACATAGGAAATGTCGTCTGACGACGGAAAAAATTTCATTATGTGCGAATACTGTGAAGACCAGCACGGCCAGTGCGACAGAAATCTCCTTGTTGATGGTAGGCATTCAGCATCAAGCTGGATGAGACTTTCGAATTCGATACAGTAAGTCACGACGACAAGTCTATTTTCGTAATTAAGCATGACTTATATATATATATATATATATATATATATATATATATATATATATATGCTTCATTTGCCTGACTTATAATTTTTTATTTTCACTATTCTACTAGCGCATCCCGTGCCATGCAAGAATTTTTGTCTTGGATAAGATAGGTTTCAAAGATATGGAAACTATAGAGGTAAAGAGAGCTTACCTGAAAACTGAGCATGATTGTTATACTTTCAACGTCAAAGTATACAATGCACACACGTACACCTATTTTGAATGCAAAACTTGGCAAGCACTATGCAAGGCTTATGCATTTGAGCCTGGTATGGTTATCACCTTTGATATTCGTCCGGAAGATGATATTGAAGATAATAGAGACATATGGGTCGATGTGCAGACGCCTCCAGTTCTATCATTATGTGAGTTCTTCTCAACTATGTTTTTGTCTTTGATATTGCTTATTCAAAAATAACTGACAACTAATTTCTATTGACAGCTTATCTCCATTCAACCAAACATGTCCGGCGCTTGGTAGACAGGACCTACTACTGTCCCGGAGCTGAACTAAACTGCGAGGAGATAAGTCATTATGTTTCATGGCTTCAGGATCTTCATACTGTCAAGACAAATTTTCTTCCTGCACTTAGAAATGTTAGTACTCAAAACGTGCGACCAATAGTGATGGTATTGAACTACGGTCACATCTATTTAGGAATGATGGTAAGATATTTACTATTTGTCCTCAGTGCATATTTTGCATACATAATGTTTTTGCTAAACTTTCATTGCTACGTATATTAATTAAGTACTATATACAATGTTCTTCAACAGGGACTCCCGATGACAGTTGTGCCTCAGGGGATCGAGACTAAAGGTCAGATGTCAATTGTTAGCTTACGGCCAAGATATCCTGCATTGCACATGAATGCATTCAGGATTTCTAGAAGCGATGAATGCTTAATAGTGAAAGATTGGAGGAAAATTGTTAATGATCGCAGAGAAGTACTAGGGGGCAGCAATGAGAAGCGCAGCCCACGATTAGGAGACAGGTTCATCGGCATGCTCCAGTATGATCAATCAGGAGAGCTATACATGTTGTATGCTATTTTACCAGAGAGAGAGTAGCTAGCAGGAGTGATTTAGCTAGTTCTTCATGCTGCTCTTAATTAGTACTTGTCCTTTCATGTCCGTGTTCTTCGTTCTGAACTTAAGTGATTTGCTTTTGTGGTGTTATATATGAACGCTTATAATCATGACAATCATGTTGAACTCGATCGATAATATTTTTGCTTCTGGCAAGTGAATGTTTCTTCTTTAAGCTAGTAGTGATGGTGGTGATTAGATAGCTAGTTAATTATTATATCATTTAATGAAAGAAACCGCAGATTAGTTTCAGCTGGATGGATCCTACCTAAGTGATCAAGTATATGCCATATCCGTATATATTATAGTTGATCAAGTATAATATGGATATGGCATATATACTCTAGCTAGCTAGCTAGCTAGTAGAGATATCCAATAATGCATCCAGTCGAAACTAATCCGTGGTACTTTCACCTAATGATTTAACAACTCATTATAATGTAAAACAATCACTAAATTAAATTGAAAACACAAAATTAAAGAAAAAAACACCCAAACATTTAGTACCGGTTGGTGTTACCAACCGGTACTAATGCCCTCCACGCAAACGGGCCTGGCTCGTGCCACGTGTTGGCACTTTAGGGCCGGTTCGTGACGAACTGGTACTAAAGGGAGGGGACCTTTAGTCCCCACTCTTTAGTGCCGGTTGGCGAACCGACACTAAAGCCCGTTACGAACCGGCACTAAAGGCCGGTTCTGCACTAGTGTGTGTACCTATGAACGAAACTGTAACTATGTGATTCCTCACATACATGTATGTTCTTTAGAGAACACAACTTATATAAAAACAAGCCACATTAATTTTTTTGGAAAGCTTTAGACTTAATTAATTGCATGCGTAATTAATTGCCTCCCTATAAATTACATTAATGGTTTAATTTTTAAATCGATTTAATGTGAAAAAATCTTTACTTAAACAAACTAAATTAATTGAACGCGTAATTAATTATCTTCCTATTAATTGCATTAATGTCCTAATTTTCAAATGGATTCGGTGCTCGATTTGGCCTGAAAAAAAATCCTTATATAAACAAACTTAATTAATAGCACACTTAGTTAATTGCCTACCTTTTAATTAGATTAATGGTTTGATTTTCAAATTGTCTAATGTGGAAAAAATCTTTACTTAAACAGACTAAATTAATTGCACACAGTGGTGATTCCATCAGGGAGGCTTCAATAGGCTTAAGCCTAGCCTGCAGAATCCTGTTTAACATACCACTTGACAAGTATATGTTGGTGCTTTACATGCAACAATTGCAATGCATTTGCTAATTAGACTTAGGAAATTTGTGTTTTAAGCCTACCCTCCAATGTCCTGCTAGATTTGCCACTGATTGCACACGTAAATAATTGTCTCCCTATTAATTGCATTAATAGCTTGATTTTCAGATGGAAAAAAAATCTTTACTTAAACAGACTAAATTAATTGCACGCATAATTAATTGTCTATCTATTAGTTGCATTAATGTCTTGATTTTCAAATGGATTCGGTGCTCGATTTGGCGTGAAAAAAATCCTTATATGGACACACTTAACTAATAGCACGTGTAATTAATTGCATGCCTATTAATTACATTAATGGTTTGGTTTTAAATTAATTTAATGTGAAAAAGTTCTTTACTTAAACAAACTAAATTAACTGCATGTGTAATTAATTGTCTCCCTATTAATTGCATTAATGGCTTGATTTTCAAATGGATTCGGTGCTCGATTTGGCATGAAAAAATCCTTATATGAACAAACTTAACTAATAGCACGCGTAATTAATTGCATGCCTATTAAATACATTAATGTTTTGATTTTAAAATTGATTTAATGTGAAAAAAATCATTACTTAAATAGACTAAATTAATTGCATGTGTAATGAATTGTATCCCTATGAATTGCATTAATGTCTTGATTTTCAAATGGATTCGGTGCTCGATTTGGCGTGAAAAATCCTTATATGAACAAACTTAACTAATAGGACGTGTAATTAATTGCATGCCTATTAATTAAATTAATGGTTTGATTTTAAAATTGATTTAATGTGAGAAAAATCTTTACTTAACTAGACTAAATTAATTGCACGTGTAATTAATTGTCTCCCTATTAATTGCATAATGGCTTGATTTTCAAATGGATTTGGTGCTCGATTTGGCGTAAAAAAGTCCTTATATGAACAAACTTAACTAATACGACGCGTAATTAATTACATGCCTATTAATTGCATCAATGGTTTGATTTTAAAATTGATTTAGTGTGAAAAAATCTTTACCTAAACAGACTAAATTAATTGCACGTGGAATTAATTGTCTCCCTATTAATTGCATTATTGACTTGATTTTCAAATGGATTCGGTGCTTGATTTGGCGTGAAAAAACTTTATATAAACAAAGTTAATTAATAGCACATGTAATGAATTGCCAACGAATTAGTTACTCCTACATCAACTGTCTAATTTGCAAATTGATTTGATGTGAAGAGAAATCTTTACTTAAACATACTAAATTAATTTGCATGTGTAATTAATTGTTCTCCTTATTAATTGCATTAACGTTTTCATTTCCAAATTGATTTGGTTCTCGGTTTTGGGGGGTGTGGCGGAACTGGTTCTTTTTCTTTTATGATTGTTTGTAAAGAAATAAAATCAATGAGAGAGCATGGTGGGAGGTGGGACGAAGAAACCCAAACGAAAATAAATTGTATCAGACTAGCAGCTTCCCTTTAGGAGTAGAGTTCGAAGCTGGCCAAACAGGCTGACCCGGCCTGCCCACAGGGGCTCAATTATTAGACGGATGCACGACTCAGCTGCTAATCGGGCCAACCGTGCTAGCCCGCGTGCTCAGCCTAGCAGCCCAAGCAGAACCGAGGGCGTGCCGCGTGCCACGTACATCCAGTCTAGCACGTGCCGTGCTGCGTGGTTGGCCCGATCCGTTTGGCCGAGGATAAGATGATTTTGAGCTTGAGTCCCACTGCGAGACGAGAGGAGAAAAAAAGGAAGTGCTCCATGCTCGTACTACTCCCTCCATTTTTTTAAGTCTGCATATATGATTTGGTCAAAGTCAAACTTTGTTGACTTTGACCAAGTTTATAGAAAAAATTATCAAGATTCACAATATGAAATCCACATTGTTAGATGCATCATGAAATTAATTTTCATATCATATAGTTTTAGTATTGTAGATGTTGATAATTTTTTTCCTAGAAAGTTGACCAAATTTTACAAAGTTTGACTTTGACCAAATTTTATATGCAGGCTAATAAAAAGAGAAAGAAACGGAGGGAGTACTAAAAATGCTGACGTGGACATATATGCAGGCTGGCCCGCACTCTGGCGTGGACGCAGAAAGTGCCCCTCGGTGGCGCCGTAATTACACGAAAACTGCCACCGGGTGATATACCCTTGCCCCCCCCTGAGAAAATCCGTCTCCCCCACCCGCATCTCATTCCCCACCGAGCGGCTAGGGTTTCCTCCCCCGCCGCCGCCCGCCGCCCGCCGCCGGCCAGACGCCGCCCCGCCCCGCCCGTCCCCGCATCTCTCTGTCGCCACCGCTCCCTCCCACCGCCCGTCCCCGCCAGATCCTCCACCTCGTCCGCCAACCTCGCTGTCGGCTGAGAGAAGCACCTCCCTCCCCCCCAGTCGACAGAAGCTCTCCACTCGCGCGCCTCCTCCCTTCCTTCCTTCCCCGACGGCAGCTCCAACCGCCTCCGCCTTCGCCGCCCAGCAGCAGCCGACGACAAGGAAGAAGCTAAGGTGAGGATGGGAGCAGCGAGTCTCCGCCGCCCGACCCCTCCCCATTCTCCGCGCCGCGCGTTTAGATCCAGTTTCTATACTCTGATGTGCATCTGTTATGTCATGGATAAGCCGGTAGAATTTTGAATTTTCGCAAAGTAGCAGGGAGAAAGATGGTCTGTGTGGAGCAGTGGAGGGAACTAGGTGCATTTGTTTGTGATACGAGTCCAAAGGTTATATATGTATGATGCTTGTGCATGAACTAGACCGCGTTAGCGTAAGAAGCGCCGACACCGACAAATTATGGGGGGCACGGGGGACACGCGATGATAAGGCGTTTTCCATAAATAGCCATGCGGCGACGAGGGGAGGATACATAGATAATTCAAAAGATATAGTATGTAATAACGACAAAATTATAACTTTTGAGATGTGAGATCAAACCATTGCCTGTTTGTTATCTCCTATATCGAGCCTATTGAGTGGACCACTCAGGAGCATTGCTTTTTGGACTTTACTGGGCTGCTTCCTCCGCCATTTCATGAACGTATCCGCGGCGTACTGGTGGCATGTACCTATTTCTTTCTTTTTCTAAATTTATTAAACGGGGGATAATTGGTGATATGTTTACCTGCCCCTAGCGAATCCGGCGTGTTGCCGTATCCCACACGCTTTGTAAGGGATATGGCAGACTTTCTTGTATCAGGGCTTTGTAGGCTTTAACATGTTTTTAAGTTGTTTGCAGGTAGGTTTTCTGTTTTTGTGTATGAGATAGTTCTGTACATCGATAGGATTTCTTAAGCATCAATGGTAGTTTTTTTACTGTATATCAGGCACTTTTGCTTTTATTATGTCTGTTATTAGTTCGTCTTAGTATATCAGGCAGTTTCCATTATTCCGATGTGTTAATTTGGATCTGATTCTGGATTTGTGTCGCATGAGCATACATGCAAATGAACGGAAATGGTACAGCTTAAGCCCAGGTTCCTGTTTTTATCAAATTAGAAACATTGATTTTGATAACTAGCTGCCACAACTTACTAAATCTGAACATGTTTCCTTTTATTTGCCTTTATGCTCGTGCGTCACAAATCAAGTGACAGGTCCAGCTTAGCACATCAAAACAAATGGCTCCATGCAGTAACCATGCAAAAGCCTTGCTGTTGTCCTAAACTACGCAACATATGCCCACATTTGGGCTTTCTTCCCATACTCGAGACTTCACCCTCATCATACAAAATGGTGTTTTTGTATCACCTAACATTTAAACTTCTGCTTGACTCCTCCAGAGTCTAGGGGTTGCTTTGAATTAAAATTTGACTAAGCTAACTAGCTAAGAGACAATATTGATAGACTTCGCCTGAATATTTTGTTGATTCGCTGCTGCCCCGTTTGAGCCAGAGTTTGTTTATTGAGCTGAGATTCGAGGAAATCCTCGTGCCCTGATGGACATTCAACGTTAAATCCTGGTGACATTTGAGTTTAACTCACACTAGTAAACATCTCTCGTGCTGACCTGATGGTAAGTTGCCAGTTTTAATGCTCAAGTGTTCATGGGTTTGAATCCAAGTTGCCCATCGATTTTGTGCTACCATTGTGTACTCAACAATGGTCATGGGTTTGAATCCTGGAAACAGCATCTTGCAGAAATGCAGGGAAAGGATGTGTACAAAACACCCAAAGTGGTCAGACCCTTCCCCGGACCTTGCGCGAGTGGGAGCTATGTGCACCAGGCTGTCCTTTTTTATTGTTTATGCAAAGCATGTTCAGAAGTTGCATGTAGGTCCCATCCCCAGGTAGTAAATTAGAGAATATTACTAAATTGATAAATGTAGCATCAACTGATTGAACCCGCTATGCTCAACCCAAGGAGCAGGGCTCCGACCACCATGATGAAAGTGCTGCTCTGTTTTTCTGGTATGCCCTCAAGTTCTTGCTTGACTTGAGATTTTGAATTTAATAATTTGTTTGAAACTATTTGGCAGTAAAATCCCTACCCCCCTGTAATATTTTTGAAACTGTACCCAGAACCCTGGGTTGAGCTGCCACAATACTTGACCTTGCTGCTGCTTTGACATGAAGCAGCAGCCAAACCACGTGCTGATGCTACCAATCTGGTGGTCTGTTCTGATCCAACAGGCCTAAGTACCTGGTACACTGCAGTATGGGGAAATTGGGAGGCCAAATGAGCACAAATGTTCAGGCTGTATGGAGAGGCGGGATGTACCTTGATTTCCATAGCACGTTACATTTTACCAGTGATTTTTTATTAAGAAATGGACAATTCAACACAACCAGATGTAGTATAGGCAAGGAAGATATGTCTGCAGAACCAGATCAGGGTGAAAACAATCAAAGCAACTTTGGCTATCTTACCAACAAAAAAAACTGGTTATGGTGGATCTCTTTGTCATGCTAATCCAGTAAAGTATAGGAGGAAAAGAGTTTGATAAGGCAGCATGCTATGGTGGAAATTAGGACTTCTCTGTAGTTATATCTGAATGTATAATATTGTTACGAGTGAGTTCCTAACAGTTTATTATTGTTAATAATTTTGCAGCAACAAAGTTGTCTTGTTTCATTTTCTGCATGCATTGATTCCGTTGTAGTTGCAACTATTTACCTTGGGCCGAGTTACTCTGTTTGAATTCATTTTTGTACTTGAAACCTTTGCCACTTTGCCAGTATAATCAATTGTACCCTTCGTAAGTACAGAGCAGTTTTGAAGCGAAACTATTGGATTCCTGTGTTACACTGAAATCGGTTAGCAACTTAGCATACCAGCATGCTCTCCCACTCTCTGTTGGATCTGAGCAGTTTGAATACAAATCTACTTACTGGGAAAATTCCATTGATTAAATGTGTAATTAGTTTGCTGCTAGATTTTGTTTTCTATGGTGTCCCAGATCGATTTGGTTCATGCAAAAACCAGAAGTTTCTTTTCCATGTAGTGCATGATAGAAATACATAATGTGCAAATTTCATTCAATGAATGATTCTTATATGCGATTTAGAGTCATTATCTGTGATATTTATGTCAGCTCTTGATTTAGTTTCTAAAATTCATTACTCACATCAACATTTTTCATATACTCGTTTATGAGGATAGGCAACAGAACAGAGTCTTGCAGCAATATGGACCACCGACAAGGCAGGGATGACCATGTACGTAGTTTGGTCGCTTTCTTTCCTAAACTGCTGTCTCGATCATGTTTGTATTTATGATGGGTGGTTAACATACATAACATGACTGCAGGAAGGGGTGCAGGTTGTTGGATTTGAAGTCCCATCATCACCAGACTCAAGCTACAGCAACCCTATCCCCGGAAACGAAGACGAAGCTCGAGAGCCCCCATTGGTTCCTCCTCACCTGCAGCACACACTGCTGAGCTTCCCGCCGAGCCATGACGACGGGAGCAGCCTCCCTCTGCCCCAACCCGTGGTGCTCAACCACCTCTACATAGAGAAGGAGAACTCGAGATCCGTGGTCGCCCTGGGGATCACCCACCGGTTCAAGGCCAAGTATGTGACGGTCGTGCTCTACAAGCCGGTACAGAGGCGGTAGCTTCTACCCATTGGGGTCGTGTCTGTTGTAGTCCTGGAGAAACAAAGAGAGATGCCCTTCATTCTCAAATGATTTGGTCATGTACTTAATTGACTGTGACTGCTGGTCGTGATGATGAAGATGATCGTCTAGTCTGATGTTTGTGCGTCTTTGGACTCAACTTGTTGGTAACAAATGTTGAACAGTGTGGTCTGTCCGAAACCCTCATAGCGAATCGACGAGGCTTGATCATGAAATCGGACAATACCACCGTGAGCCGAGCTAATAAAATTGAGTGTTTGGTCATGTTAAGGAACTGAGAATCTGTTTAGTTTATGCAGGCAATGGTATGCTAGTTCGGATTGTAGTTCAAAAATTTGCGGTGCTATCAGGTTGCTTTTGTTTGTACATCTTCAGTAAAATTGCGTTGGAGTCTAAAACTACATTCTAACTATTACAGATAGGCTGAATTAGAGGTATTAGTAAAAAAGAACATCAAGCGGACTGGTCATATGTTTTGAAAAAAGTTAAATTTTGTACTTTCTTAATTTTCAAAATTCTGATTCTTTTTTCCACATGTAAGTATACGTGTGCTCTCTGTGTGTGAAATTTCATGAAGAAATACGTTAACATGTGAGCAGCGCAAAAAGGACAAATTCATGAAACTCTTATAGCAAACAATGTCTGTTCTGATGCCTTCTGCCACGTAGCTGCCGGCCTGCTTCATCTCATGTGGCCTTTGTTTGCAACTATTTTAGACATCTTTTTTTTCAAATATGTGGATATTTGGGAAATTCAAAACAATGTTTGAAATCTGAGAATATTTTTCAAATTCATGAACATCTCTTGAAATCCAGGAATATTTTTTCAAATTCTTGAACTTTGGTGATTCTTTTTTCAAATTCATGATTTTGATTTTTTTAAAGAGAAAAGTATGTTTTTGGTTCCTGAAGTTTCCCAAAATTATAACCTTGGTCCCTCAGGATTTTTTAGAAGACACTTGGTCCTTTAAGTCTCAAAATCGGATAAATTTCGCCCAAAACAAGATTGTGACCATGTTGAGCGAATTTGGCGGATGAACAGTAAATTCCGAAATTAGCAATAAAATTTAGAAAAATCAAAAATTTGTGGCAACCAAGATGCTTGGGTGTTCTAGGTGCGTGAAAATTTGTGTGGTGATTCGACATTCGCGGAGCTCGTGACAAAAAAACTAAATTTGTTTTTTTGCTAGAGCTCAAATGGTATTTAACCACAAAAAATTACTATTCATCGGTCAAATTTGTTTTTTTCCCAAGCATCCTGGTTGCCACAAAATTTCAGTTTTTCTTGAATTTTGTTTGCTAATTTCTTTGAATTTACTATTCATCGGTCAAACCTGGTCAACATATCAAACCCGGTCAAACGCGTTCAACGTGCTCAAAATCTGGTTTTGGGCCAAAGACATCCGGTTTTGATACTTAAGGGACCAAATATCTACCAAAAAATCTTGAGGGACCAAGTCTATACTTTTGAAAAATTGAGGGACCAAAAACATACTTTTCTTTTTTAAAACCCCCAAATATTTTTTAAAGAAGAGACAAAAGAAAAACATAAATGAAAAACATTGAAAGAAATAGAAACAATGAAAAATCAGAAGGAAAGTATGGGTGCCCCGCGTGTGGGTTGACCCAAAGCATGCTTGGGGTGGGGTTGGGGCCGTGTTCGTAGGCTATCCTCCGGCACAATCGTTATGTATCGCCTTTTGTGGGTGTTAAGCTTTGAATAACCCACAAGCGTGTAGAAGATTGGCCGACCCATTAGTTACCGTAGCGACTTGATTGTCGAACCGCTGGGAGAGACGCTGACCGGAATTGGCAACATTCTATATTGTTCCTGACCGGCTTTGGGAACCTTCTAGAAGGTTCATGGCCCATATTTCCTTTTAGTATATTTTCTTTGTTTTTTGTTTCTTCTTTTTATTTTCTTTTTTATTTCCTATTTTTATTTTTATTTTCCTTTATTTTTTACATACGTAAATAATTGTTTTTTGATAAAATATCCCATTTTCAAGTTTGGTTAATTCAAAATCATACACGGTTTAAAATATGTTCAAAATTCTGTTTTTTTTCCACATGTAAGTATATGTATTCTCTGTGTGTGTGAAATTTCATTAAGAAATATCTAACCATGTGAGCTATGCAAAAAGGGCAAATTCATGAAACTCTTATAGCAAACAATGTGCGTTCTGTTTGCTATTTTCAAATCCATGTAAACATGTATACTATAAAACAATTGTCCTCAGGCGTGCGTACCTCTTCGCTCCTACGCACACAAGGAAAACCAGCGCTAGGGTTTCTGATACCTTCTGCCACGCAGCTGCCGGCCCGCCTCATCTAATGTGGCCTTTGTTTGCAACTATTTTAGGCTGATTTAAAAAAAAGAATTGTGGATATTTGGGAAATTCAGAACACTGTTTGAATTCCGAGAATATTTTTCAAATTCATGAACATCACGTGAAATCCGGGAACATTTTCTAAAATTCTTCAACTTTTGTGAAATTCCTTTTTTTCAATTCATGATTTTGATTTTTTAAAGAGAAAATATGTTTTCAGTTCCTGAAGTTCCCTAAAATTATAACCTTGGCCCCTCAAGATTTTTTTGTAGACACTTGGTCCTTTAAGTCTCAAAACCGAATAAGTTTCGTCCAAAACATGATTTTAACCGGGTTAACCAAATTTGGCCGATGAACAATAAATTCCAAAAAATGCAAAAAGATCAGAAAAATCTAAAATTTTGTGGCAACCAAGATGCTTGGGTGCTCTATGTGCATGAAAATTTTTGTGGTGTTTCGACATTCGTGGATCTCATGACAAAAAAAACAAATTTTGGCCAACAAACAAAAACCTGAATTTGGTTTTTTGCTAGAGCTCCTCACATGGTATTTAACCACAAATATTTACACGCAGCTAGCGCAACCAAGCATCTTGGTTGCCCCAAAATTTCATTTTTTCTTGAATTTGTTTGCTAATTTATTTGAATTTACTATTCATTAGTCAAGCCTTGTCAAAATTGTCAAACCAGCTCAAAATCTGGTTTTGCGCCAAATTCATCCAGTTTGGAGATTTAAGGGACCAAATGCCTATTAAAAAATCTTGAGGGACCAAGTCTATACATTTGGAAATTAAGGGACCAAAACATATTTTTCTCTTTAGAAAACCCCAAATATTTTTGAAGGAAGAGAAAAAACAGAAACAGAAATGAAAAACATAGAAAGAAAGAAAGAAAGAAAAGACAATGAAAAAACAGAAGGAAAGAATGGGGAGCACCTATGTGCCGCTTACTGCGGCAAGCAGTCGGGGCTTCGCACAGGGCGCCCCCCGACTGGGCCGGCCCACACAAGCAGCGAGTGGTGTAAAAATGAAAGAAAACGTAGAGCTTCTGCGAGGAATGGATTCCACGACCACTCACTTGTAGAGCGAGCTACGTAACCACTACGCCTGATTGATGCTTGTGGTTATATGGCAATGCGAACACTATAGAACTAGTCACACCACCAGATCCGGTCATTTTTTTCCGATCTTTTCTTGTAATTTCTGAATATTTTTTTAAATGTAAGAATGTTTTGTACGAACGCACACGAGTTTTAATTTTTTTAGCACTTTTTTGAATATGTAATCAAATTTAAAAAAAGGAACAATTTTGAAGGTGTGGACAAATATTAAAAACAGGAACAT
The DNA here is from genome assembly GCF_002162155.2 of Triticum dicoccoides. Classification (NCBI taxonomy): domain Eukaryota; kingdom Viridiplantae; phylum Streptophyta; class Magnoliopsida; order Poales; family Poaceae; genus Triticum; species Triticum dicoccoides. Next base: position 6,709,882 of record NC_041381.1, read on the forward strand.
TTTTTAAAATTACGATCAGTTTTGATAAAAAAGACAAGTTTTTTCAAAATGTGAACAATATTTTGAATTGTTGAAAAAACTAAAATCAGGAACATATTTTGAATTTGTGAACAAATCCAGAAAAAAAATGAACATTTCGTTAAATTCTGAAAAAAATTCACAACCATGAACAGGTTTTGACAAAATGTGAACATTTTTTGAATTTGTGAACACATTTAAAAAATAAGAGCATTTCTAAATTTGTGAACAAATAGAACAGGTACATTTTTTAATTTGTGAATTTTTTTGAAAACTGGAACATTTTTTTAGAATGATGAACAATTTTTTTAAGATGTTATTTTTTAAAGAAAATGTACCAAACATAAATTGAAAAACTAACATTTTTCGAAAATTGCAAACAATTTTTGAAATATTCCAGAAAAATGTTCTCAAACCTGAAATTTGTTCAAAAATTTAGAAAAATGGTCTATATTTTGAAAAAGTGCGTACATATTTTAAATTTCTGAGCATTTTCGTAGACAAGAACATTTTTTTGCCTATGCGAACAAAAAATTTGAAACAGCAGAAAATGTTTTTGAAAAACATGAATTTTTTTTGAAGTTGCAAACAAATTATGAAATTCTGAACAAGTTTTTAAAGCACGGAATATTTATGAATTTTTGAACAAATATTTGAAAATGGAACATTTCATGAATTTATGTACATTTTTTGAAACAAATCAAACAAAATTTGCAAGTTATGAACAAAAATTTAAAAACAGGAACATTTTTCATAAAAATGAACAAAAAATACGAACATTTTTTGAAAAATAAAAAGAAATCTGAGAAAGAAAAATGAAAAAGAAAAGAAAAGAAAATCAGAGAAAAAAGAAACAAAAAAGAAATAAGTAAATAAAATAAACAGAAAAAGGAAACAAGGAGAGAAAAGGAAAAAAGAAACAGAAAAAAAATGAAAACGTAAAAAAACAGAAAAGAAATAAATCCTGTTCAGGAACCAAGGTTCCCAAAACCGTAAAAAACCGGCTGGGAAACCCTAGAAGGTTCGCAAAACCGAAACGTGCCTACAGTGGGAGATGGGCCAGCCCAGCTGATCGCTCCCTTATGCATTCTCTCGACATTTTGACACGGCGAGCGTCCAATAGGAATTTCCGAAAGAATGGGGGCGTGTTCGGAGTCTATCCTCCAGCACAATGGTTATGTATCGCTTTTTGTGAGTGTTAAGCTTTGAATCACCCGCAAGCAGTGGAAGATTGGCTGAATCATTAGTTACCGCCGCGATGTGACCGTCGAACCACTGGGAGAGGTGCCGACAGGAATTGGCTACATTCTATATGGTTCCTGGCCGGCTTTGGGAAGCTTCTAGAAGGTTCATGGTCCATATTTCCTTTTAGTAGATTTTCTTTGGTCTTTGTTTCTTCTTTTTATTTCCTTTTTAATTTCCTATTTTTGTTTTTATTTCATTTATTGTTTACATCCATAAATAAAAACAAATCTTCAAATATTGTTCAAAATTTCACAAATTGTTTGCTTTTTAAAAAATGTTTCAAAATTTCAAAAACTTTTGAAATTTTAAAAAATGTTCATGTTTTCAACAATGTTTGGAATTTAAAAAGTCTTCACAAAATAAATTTTTGCTCATGTTTTCCAGTTTTTGCTAAAAAATGCACAAATTTTATATGAAATAAATGATTTTTCGAATTCATGATTATTTTTTATTTCATGAAATGTTCAATTTTTTGGAATGTTTTTTATGTCATTGTTTTGAATTTCGTAAACATTTCAAAAATTTTTGTGATTTCAAAATTATTTCTGAATTTCAAGAAGTTTTTCCAATTTTTTGTTTGTTCATATATTAAAAATGTTTGAGAGCTTCAAAAGACATTTTCATTCTTAAATATTTTATCAAAATTTGATAAAAATGTACCATTTTTATAGTTTGGTTAATTCAAAATCATACACGGTTTAAAATATGTTTGAAATTCTGATTTATTCCACATTTAAGTATATGCGTTCTCTATGAGTATGCAATTTCATTAAGAACTATGTTACCATGTGGGCTGCGCAAAAAGGACAAATTCATGAAACTCTTATAGCAAACAATGTGTATTCTGTTTGCTATTTTCAATTTGCATGTAAACATGTATACTATAAAACAATTGTCCTTAGGTGTGCGTACCTCTTCGCTTCTACGCAAGCAAGGACAACCAGCGCTAGGGTTTCTGATGCTTTCTGCCACGCATCCGCCGGCCCGCCTAATCCCATCTAGCCTTTGATTTGGATATATTTTAGACAATTTTTTAAGAAATTTGTGGATATTTGGGAAATTCAAAACACTGTTCTAAATTAGAGATTATTTTTCAAATTCCTGAACAACTCTTTTAAATATTTTATTTATATTTATATTTATTTTTTAGATTCATAAAAAAAAGCAAATACTGTTCAAAATTTTACAAATTATTTTCTTTTTAAAAAATGTTTGGGAATTTTAGAAACTTTCGAAATTTTAGAAAATTGTTTGGGAACATCTGTTGAAATCCGGGAATATTTTTCTAAATTATTGAACTTTTATGAAATTCATTTTTTTAAATTCATAATTTTTATTTTGTAAAAGATAAAAGTATGATTTTGGTCCTGAAGTTCCCCAAAATTATAACCTTGGTCCCTCAAGAGTTTTTGGTAGACACTTGATCCTTTAAGTCTCAAAACCGGATAAGTTTCGTCCAAAACAAGATTTTGACCATGTTGACCGAATTTTTTTGACGAACAGTAAATTCCAAAAAATAGCAAAAAGAAATAGAAAAATCTTAAATTTTGAGGCAACCTAGATGCTTCGGTGCTCTTGGTGCGTGCAAATTTTTGTTGTGTTTTGACATACGTCGACCTCCCGGCAAAAAAAAATTTGGCTCACAAAAAAAAAGCAAAATTTGTTTTTTTTGTTTGAGCTCCTCACATGGTATTTAACCACAAAACATTACACTCAGCTAGCGCACCCACGCATCTTGGTTGCCTTAAAATTTTACTTTTTCTTGAATTTGTTTGCTAATTTGTTTGAATTTACTGTTTATCGGTCAAACCTGGTCAACATTGTCAAACCCACTCAAACGCGGTCAATGTGCTCAAAATCTGGTTTTGGGCCAAAGTCATCCGGTTTTGAGACTTAAGCGACGAAATGTCTACCAAAAAATCTTGAGGGACCAAGTCTATACTTTTGAAAACCCGAGGGACCAAAAACATACTTTTCTCTTTACAAAACCCCAAATATTTTATAAAGAAGAGAAAAAAGAGAAACGGAAATTAAAAACATAGGAAGAAATAAAATACAATGAAAAAAATAGAAGGAAAGAATGGGCGCCCCGCGCGTGGGTCGACCCAAAGTACACTTGCGGTTGGGTTGGGGGCGTGTTCGAGGCTAAGCTCTGGCAAAATCGTTATGTATCGGTTTTTGTGAGTGTCAAGATTTGAACCACCGACATGCAGTGGAAGATTGGCCGACCCATTTGTTACCACAGCAATGTGACCATCGACATGCAGTGGGAGAGGTGCTGATCGGAATTTGCAACATTCTATACGTTTCCTGACCTGCTTTGGGAACCTTCTAGAAGATTCATGGTCCATATTTCCTTTTAGTAGGTTTTTTTGTTTCTTCTTCTTATTTCCTTTTTTATTTCCTATTTCTACTTATATTTTCATTATTTTTTACATTCATAAATAAAAAAATCTTCAAATATTGTTCAAAATGTTTGCTTTTTCAAAAATGGTTGTGGATTTCAATTTTTTTTGAAACTTTTAAAAATGTTCACGTATTCGAGAATGTTTGGAATTTCGTAAATTCTTATTAATTTAAGTTTTGTTAATGTTTTCCAGTTTTTTTACATAATGCACAATTTTTCCAAATTTAAATGTTTTTTAACTTAGATTTTTTTGTATTTATGAATATTTTTTTATGAACAATTTTCAAATGTGTTGACTATTTTTGTATTCACTTTTTTGAATTTAGTAAACATATCACAAATGTTTGTGCTTTCAAATTCAAAATATAAATTATTTCTGAATTTCAAGAAAGTGTTTTCGTTTTTGTAGTTTGTTCATATATTAAAAACTGCTTGAGAATTTTAAAAAACATTCTCATTTTTAAATAATTGATCAAAAGTTGTTCATTCACATGTAAGTATACATGTTATCTGTGTTTGTAAAATTTCTCTAAGAAATACGTTACCATATGAGCTGCGCAAAAAGGACAAATTCATGAAACTCTTATAGCAAACAATTTGTGTTTTGTTTTCTGTTTTCAGATCCGCGTATTTGCTCTTTCCATGTAAACATGTATACTATAAAATAATTATCCTCACCCGTGCGTAACTCTTTGCTCCTGCGCACACAAGGACAACCAGCACTAGGGTTTCTGATGCCTTCTACCATGCAGCTGCCGGCCTGCCCCATCTCATGTGGCCTTTGTTTGCAACTATTTTAGACAATTTTTTTTCAAATTTGTGGATATTTGGTAAATTAAAATAATTGTTTGAAATCCGAGAATATTTTTCAGATTCATGAACATCTATTGAAATATGGGAACATTTTTTAAAATTCTTGAACTTTTATGATGTTTGTCAAATTCATGATTTTGATTTTTTAAAAGAGAAAAGTGTGTTTTTGGTTCCTGAAGTTCCCCAAAATTATAACCTTGGTCCCTCAAGATTTTTTAGCAGACAGTTGGTCCTTTAAGTCTCAAAATTAGATAAGTTTCGTCCAAAACATGATTTTAACCAGGTTGATCGGATTTGGCCAATGAACAATAAATTCCAAAAATGCAAAAAGAACCACCAGATCCAATCCAGGCACCATCGTAGAGGGGTTCATCACCTCATTAGTGCCTCTCCGATGATGCGTGAGTAGTTCATTGTAGACCTACGGGTCCGGAGGCAGTAGCTAGATGGCTTCCTCTCTCTCTTTTGGTTCTCAATACAATGGTCTCTTGAAGATCTATTTGATGTAACTCTTTTTTGTGGTGTGTTTGTTGGGATCCGATGAACTTTGTGTTTATGATCAGATATATTTTATCCATGAAAGTTATTTGAGTTTTGATCTCTTATATGCATGATTACTTATAGCCTCGTATTTCTTCTTTGAATCTTTGGTTTAGTTAGGCCAACTAGATCAATTTTTCTTGCCATGAGAAGAGGTGCTTTATGATGGGTTCGGTCGTGCGGTGTTCTTTCCCAGTGACAGAAGGGGCAGCAAGACACGTATTGATCGTTGCCATTAAGGATAACAAGATGGGGTCTATTTCTACATGAATAGATCTTGTCTACATCATGTCATCATTCTTATTGCATTACTCCATTTTTCCATGAATTTAATATACTAGATGCATGTTGGATAGCGGTCGTTGTGTGGAGTAATAGTAGTAGATGCAGGCAGGAGTCGGTTTATTAATCTTGGACGTGATGCCTATATAATGATCATTGCCTCGATATCGTCATAATTATTTGAAGTTCTATAAATTTCCTAGCAGTAATTTGTTTACCCACCATACGCTATTTTCTCGAGAGAAGCCACTAGTGAAATCTACGGCCCCCGGGTCTCTTCTTTATCATATTTGCTTTACGATCTATTATTTGCCTCTTTTATTTTCAAATCTATTAATTCAGAAACCCAAAAATACCTTGCTGCAATTTTTTCTTATTTATTTTATCTCGCGTTCCCGCGAGATCTATTTATCCAATCTACTACAATTTTATCTATCTTTTACCCGGGAGGGATTGACAACCCCTCTTACTCGCCGGGTTGCAAGTATTTGTTCTTTGTGTGCAGGTACCGATTACATAGTGTTACGTGGTTCTCCTACTGGTCTGATAACCTTGGTCTCATCACTGAGGGAAATACCTACCATAGTTGTGCTGCATCATGCCTTCCTATTCGGGGAAAATACTAAGGCGGACACGAGCCATCAAGAAAGGATTTCTGGCGCCATTGCCGGTGAGACATCATCAACATCTATTAGGTTCCTAATCACAAATCTAATCTGCTTGAAATTTACATTGTTTGCCATTTGCCTCTCGTTTTCATCGCCCCCTGTTCGCAAAAATTTGCCGTTTTATTCGCCCTCTTTTGCATTCGCTATTTTCTCGTCAGATCTGTTTTTGGGTGCAATTTTTTTTGCCACTTCTTGTCATTATGGATAGTTCTTCCTCTACTGCTTGCACCCCCGAGAATGAGGTTCTTAATTTCAAACAAAGGGGAGGGGAGAATCTAAAAGATGCTTGGCATAGGATTTGCAATGCTCATAATAGATCTATTCGTAAGCAATCTACCATTATTCTTCTTTGCTGTTTTTATGTGGGCATAACCACTTGGTATAGATTCGTCCTTGATACGATTACCATTGGGAATTTCTTAATGTGTCCTTCTCTTGATGCTTTTAATGCTATTGGAAATCTAGTGGGTTCACCACCTCTTATGATTAATGAAACAACTTTAACTCTCGAGCATTTTATGGAAAGGCTAGACGCTATTGAAAAGAAAATGCTCACTCAAGAAAATATTGAAAAAATAGATAAAAGGATGCACAATCTTGCTAATAGAATTGGGTCAAAAGCGGGAGACACTCTTAAAGTACTAAAAGAAAAAGAACCCGTATTCAACGAAAGAATAGAGGAGAGCCCCGCTAGAATTGATAAGTTAGAGGAAATTTTTAGTAATCTAAGCATGGCTTTTTCTTCTGCTAAAACTGTTGAAAAAACTCCTGTAAAAATTGGCAAGATTACTCAAGTCACTAAAAACAAGGGTACAACTTCTAGCAAAGAAGATCTTAAGATGATTAGTATTCACCCCAATTTTGTTGAAGTGATAAAAGGCCCTACTTGCAAAAATGAATTTTCAAGATTATTCGTAGAAGCATTGTTATTGAAATTTGTATGCCAAATCTCTGAAGAATTCTAAGTGTTTTATTGAGGAGTAGGAAAATAAAGTTGACAACACTTAGATCTATGCTTTATGCTTAGTAGGGGCATAAAATGATAGCGCTTGTTGGGAGGCAACCCAATGAATAAATTTTATTTTTTCCTTTTTGTTTCTGTTGTTGAGTGTTTGCACAATTACCTCTGGTTAGATGTGTTTTTGTGGTTTAAATTAGTGTTTGTGCCAAGCAAAGCCTTTGGGATGATTTGAGTGATAGTTGATTTGATCTTGTTGAAAAACAGAAATTTTTGCGCCTAGTAAAACAATTTTAATAAATCATAGAAACGTGCTTTTTCTCTGAATTTTTTACACAAGATTGATATAAAAATTGCCCATGCTGTCCTAAGTTTTCAGAATTTTTGGAGTTACAAAAGTATTTGAAGTTTTCAGATTGCTATAGACTGTTCTGTTTTTGACATATTCTGTTTTCTTTGTGTTGTGTGCTTATTATGATGAATCTATTGACTTTATCGGGGGGTATGAGCCATGGAAAAGTTGGAATACAGTAGATATAATGCAAAAATAAAAAATGAATGGGTTTGCAATAGTACTTAGAGTAGTGATTTGCTTTGTTATACTAACGGATCTCATGAAGGTTTTGTTGAGTTTTGTGTGATTAAAGTTTTCAAGTTTTGGGTGAGATCACGATGGATGAAGGAGTAGGGAGTAAGAAGAGCCTAAGATTGGGGATGCCCATGGCACCCCAAGTTATTATCTAAAGAGAAGCAATCAACTAAGCTTGTGGATGCCCCCGAGTGGCATCCCCTCTTTCTTCTAATGACCATCGGTATATTACTTGGAGCTATATTTTTATTTGTCACATATCATGAGTTTCGCTTGGAGCGTCTTGCATTATATGAGTCCTTGCTAGTTTTGCTTTTAAGTTTGTGTCATCTATCCTTGCTGGACACACCTATTTTAGAAAGCCAAAATTATGCTATGATTTGTTAGAATTGCTCTATATGCTTCACTTAAATTTTTTGAGCTATGGAATTGCTCTAGTGCTTCACTTATATCTTTTTGAGCTCGGTGTGCTTTGGTATTTTTGAAGAAATGCTCTCATGCTTCACTTAGATATATTTGAGAGTTAGTAAAATTTTGAAGAGATTCTCTCTTGCTTCACTTATATTATTTTAAGAGAAGAAAATTTTTATGCTCATATTATTCACTTAGATTTGTTTGAGCTATCAAAAGAAACATATGAAACTAATCACAAAGTTATATATATTCAAGAGGGATATAATAAAAACTTTCATGAAGATTATTGGACAAAATAAACTTGATTCCTTGTAATAGTTTTGTGATATGATGATATAATATGCGAGTCATGTTGATGAGTAATTATGCTTTAGTAAGAATATTGGTGTTAAGGTTTGTGATTCCCTATGCAAGGACGAAAGTCAATATTTATGAAAGAAACATTTTGGGTGGTGCATTATTCAGTGTTAGTTATGCTTAATGCTCACTTATGTGATTTTTCGTTTCTTGGTTGGATGCTTATCAATCTATTTGCTAGCCTTCCCTTGTACTAAGTGGGATTACTACTTGTGCATCCAAAATCCTTAAACCTAGTTTTTCCATATGGGTCCACGATACTTACCTATATGCGGTATTCTCTTGCCATTCTAAGCAAATTTTTTGTGCCATCTCTAGTTTTCAAAATAATTTCCTTTTTGTGTGCTCGTACCGCTCATGGAACGCTAGGGAGTGGCTGATATGTTTCCATGCTAGATGTGTTATTCTCAAGATGAGTGTTTATTCACTTGTCATTGCACGAGAGTACGACAAAGATATTATGGATGCCCAGTCCTAAAATGAAAAATGAATTTAATTTATGTTGTCAAATAATAAATTCCTTGGAAAGTGTTGGTATGGACGGCACCCGTGGATACGGTTAGCCGTGGAATGTGAAAGTATGGTGTAAAAAGGAATAAACTTTAATTTCTATTTGGAAACCACCTATGATATCTCTATCATGGAAAATATTGGGAACTACTCGATCGTTTTCGTTGATAGCAAAAGCATGCCACCCAAAATGTTTTATCTCTATCTTTTTTGCTTTATGCTGTGGCACCTCTACAAATCCCTACTTCCCTCTGCGAAGGGCCTTTCTATTTACTTTATGCAATTTTTTAAGAGTCTCCATCTTCTCTTCTAAAGCACCAACTAAGGGGCACTATGATCATACTTGAGCGTTGGGTGTAGCTAATATGCGAGTGTGTTTCATGAATGGATCAATGATTGAGCATGATGGGCTAGGGATAACTTGATTTAGTGTTGATATTTTGAAAGACATGGTTGCTTGTTGATATGCTTGAGTATTGAAATCTTCATGTCAAAACTAGACTATTGCTTTGAATCATATAAATGTCCAAATGTCCATGCTACAAAAGCAAAGAATATGTTATGAACATGTTAGGCAGCATTCCGCACCAAAAATTCTGTTTTTATCATTTATCTACTCGAGCATGAGTAGGAATTAAGCTTGGGGATACTGATACGTCTCTAACGTATCTATAATTTTTGCTTGTTCCATGCTATTATATTATCATTCTTCGATCTTTTACAATCATTTTATAGCAACTTTATATCATTTTTTGGGACTAACCTATTGACATAGTGCCTAGTGCCAGTTGTTATTTTCCCATCTTTTTTACTTCGTAGGAAATCATTACCAAACGGAGTCCAAACACACCGAATTTTTTCGAGATCTTTTTCTAGACCGGAAGACACAAGTTGGGCCAAAGAAGTACCAGAGGGGGGCTTCGAGGGGAGCACAACCCACCTGGGCGTGCCCTGGTGGGTTGTTCCCACCTCGGTCGTCTCCCGCACCGCCTCTTTGCTCTATAAATACCCCAAAAATCCAAAAACCCTAGGGGAGTCGACGAAACACAATTCCAGCCGCCGCAAGTTCCAGAACTACCAGATCCAATCTAGACACCATCACGGAGGGGTTCATCATCCTCATTGGTGCCTCTTTGATGATGCGTGAGTAGTTCAGTGTAGATCTACGGGTCCGTAAGCAGTAGCTAGACGACTTCCTCTCTCTCTTTTGATTCTCAATACAATGGTCTCTTGGAGATCTATTTGATGTAACTCTTTTTGCGGTGTGTTTGTTGGGATCCAATGAGCTTTGAGTTTATGGTCAGATATATTTTATCCATGCAAGTTATTTGAGTTTTGATCTCTTATATGCATGATTACTTATAGCCTCGTATTTCTTCTTGGAATATTTGGTTTAGTTAGGCCAACTAGATCGATTTTTCTTGCCATGGGAAGAGGTGCTTTGTGATGGGTTCGGTCGCGCGGTGTTCTTTCCCAGTGACAGAAGGGGCATCAAGACACGTATTGATCGTTGCCATCAAGGATAACAAGGTGGGGTCTATTCCTACATGAATAGATCTTGTCTACATCATGTCATCATTCTTATTGCATTAGTCTGTTTTTCCATGAACTTAATACACCAGATGCATGCTGGATAGCGGTTGACGTGTGGAGTAGTAGTAGTAGATGCAGGCAGGAGTCTGTCTACTAATCTTGGATGTGATGCCTATATAATGATCATTGCCTAGATATCGTTATAATTATTTGAAGTTCTATCAATTGCCCAACAGTAAATTGTTTACCCATTGTATGCTATTTTTCTCGATTGAAGCCACTAGTGAAATCTACGGCCCCCGAGTCTCTTCCTTATCATATTTGATTTCCGATTTTTTATTTGCCTCTTTTATTTTCAGATCTATTAATCCCAAAACTCAAAAATACCTTGCTGAATTTTTTGTTATTTATTTTATCTCGCGTTCCCATGAGATCTATTTATCCAATCTACTACAATTTTATCTATCTTTTACCCGGGAGGGATTGACAACCCCTCTTACGCGCCGGGTTGCAAGTATTTTTCCTTTGTGTGCAGGTACCGTTTACATAGTGTTGTGTGGTTCTCCTACTGGTTCGATAAACTTGGTCTCATCACTTTTGAAAATACCTACCGTAGCTGTGCTGTGTCATCCCTTCCTCTTCGGGGAAAATACGAACGCGGACACGAGGCATCAAACAACCTCTATCTTTGGATTACATTAAGTTTAATGTGGACGTCTGCAGAGTATTTGTGTTGCAAGTGTGGGGGCTGTTAGCAAATTTTCGGCATGCATATGTCCTTATATCCTCTTGGGATTATATTGGTGTGTGTACTAGTGTTGATGAAACTGAGCTTCGGGCATGTCTTGCCAGTGTGTACATCGGTATCACTCTTCATAGGCCTGTTATTTTGGAAACTGATAGCTCTTCTGTAATTTTTTTCTAGCACGTCATAACCTTGATATGCTGTCTATCATTGACCTGAAGAAGGAGGCTTTAGCCATCGCAAAACTACTTTTAAATTTTAAGATGGTGAAGATTAATAGGCGGGCCAATATGGTGGCACACCAGATCACTAAATTTAGTTTTTGTAATAGGTCGAATGGTTTTCTTTGTAATAACTTTCCGCCCTGCGTGGCGTATGCGGTAAGGAGTGATTGTATTAAACCTTTTTGCTTAATTAATTCATGGGTGTTTTATTTTATTTATAATAAAGATGATTGTGTGCATCGCTTGGTACAAAGGTCAGGGACAATCCTCCTTTTCAAAAAAAACTAAAATACAAATATGCCCTTGTCAAACGAAACATATTGTATCGTGCCAACTTATGATAGCCAACCTCTTCCTTGTAACCCAAGACTACAAATAGGGATAGAGATAGGTAGTTTATATTCTTTGTTATCTCTTGTAACTAGATATCTTTCCCTTCCTTCCCAAGTCTGTAATCTCAACGATCTGTACGCTACTTCAGGGGGTTGCGCCCCTGATGATATAACACGCAGGCGTCGCCCAGAGCTAGGTTACGACGTTTCCCACATGGTAATCAGAGCCTAACTCTTCCCATCCAGCGATCTCCTCCTCTCCCATCGAACCTTCTGCCATGGCCTCCTCAAGCGCAGCCAACTCCACCCTCTCTGGCTAGATCACTGAGCATCTCACACGTACGATTTACATCCTGTGGTTACCCAGATCACACTGTAGCTTCGGGGAGCAGGGTTCTTTGGCTATGTGGATGGGAGCATGCCAAGGACAAGGATGTCAAGGAGGAGACCATCCACAACCCGATTCACTTGGTTTGGATTCGAGAGGATCAACAGGTGCTTGGTTACCTCCTTAATAACCTCTCCAAGGAAGTGCTTGTCCAGGTGACTTCGATCACCCACACGCACGAACTTTGGACAGTGTTGGCGAGCATGTTCTCGTCCACATCGCTTTCTCGTGTCAACAACATCCGCACGTCACTTACTAATGCGCAGAAAGGACAGCAATCGGTGGCTTCTTACTTCGCATACATGCGAGGCTTCGCCGACAAGCTAGCTGCAGCAGGCAAGCCCCTGCAGGATGATGAGTTGATCTCCTACATCCTCAATGAGATGGACATGGAGTATCAACCGCTGGTCTCTGTGCTCGACACTCAGATCACCCCAGTTACCCTTGATGAGTTGTTCTCCATGATGAGAAATTTCGATCAAAGGGTGGCCCTCTTCCAAGGAGCAGGCACGGGAGGCGGCTTCAAATCCTTTGCAAACGCCACCACCCATGGCCGTGGTGGGGGTTCACGCCATCTACGCCCTCCGGAGAATAGCAAGGGAAAGGGCACCAACGACAGAGGAAACATCAGTGGCAACAACTCTGCACGCAACGGCGGTGGCGACCGGCCCTCCTACACTAACAACAGGAGCCGGCGCAATGGCAGCTCCTCCAACAGCAGGTCCCGCCCCGACAGAGTCAGATGCCAAATCTGTGGGAAGCCGGGACATTCTGCAAAGGACTGCTGGTATTTTTTTGATGAAGACGAGGATGATTCTTCCCAAGATGAGAAGGTGGTTAGAGCTGTTGATGGTTCCTATGGCGTCGACATCAACTGGTACATCGACAATGGCGCCATAAATCACATCACCGATGAGCTTGACAAGGTGACTATGCGAGAGAAGTACCGTGGCAAAGATCACATCCACGCCGCCAGTGGAGAAGGTATGAAAATTAGTCACATTGGCCATTCAGTTATTAAAATGCCTCATAGAAAAATTCATCTCCGATTTTTTTCATCTACCTAGCGCTTCCAAAAATCTTCTCCCCGTTCATCGCATTGCCATTGAGAATCATGTCTTTCTTGAATTTCACCTCTTCTTCTTTTTGATAAAGGATCAGGCAATGAGGAAGGTGCTATATCGAGGTAGATGCGTTCGTGGGCTTTATCCTTTGATTCCGGAGGTTAGAAGATTGAATAAACAAGTTTTCGGTGCTACCACACTTCTACGAGAAAGCCTAGTAGTAGCGCGGGTCAAATGCCTAGTAGTAGTGCGGGGGCGCTACTAGTAAGGCACTACAACTAACTTGTAGTAGTAGCGCGTTTTGACACACGCTACTACCATACCTACTTAGCAGTGCCATTGTCCAGAAACGCGCTACTGCTAAGTAGCTTAGCAGTAGTGTTTGTCTATCCAGCGCTACTAATAAATAGTTGTAGCGCTTCTGTGTGGGGCTACTGCTTCCGACTAAAGAGCGCTATTGCTATATTTTTACATATTTTTTCAGCTGCGTATTTCCAGTGTCTTGTATACATTTTATATAGTATTCTAATCATATCATAAACATGTAATATGCTCATCATATCATACACATAATAGTCTCATGATATCATCAACACAAATCATGTCGTCTCATCATAATCACGATATAGAGATACAAGTTAATTGACATGTAGTAGTTTTTGAGGCGCCGATTCCGATCCCTCTCTCGCACTAGTGTCAACCTCAAGTAAGTATCTTTCGCTTTGGCTCTACTATCGAACCCTCTGTGGTTGTCGCCCAAAAACTAGTGCACCTGGGCCCTACGTACACGGCGTAGCACTTCTTTGCCATCAATGATCTATGTACCTACATCGTCACATGAGTCGACAATAGGCAACATATATAGCCGAGCAACAGAAAGAGACAGAGTTAGCAAAAATAGAAGCAACATATCATAAGCATAAATGACAAAGTTCAAAGTACCCAAAATGCCATACCTAGAGTGATCCTCGCTAGTTGAGGAGAACGGTTTAATTACATCACAAAGTTTCTCGTGCATAACTCAAAGTTTTGTCATACAGGAAGTAGTGACTAAACGGACACATTGTCATATATCATCATTCACTCCAACATGTCGTGCCATCCATCCAAATCAGGGAGGAAGTCCCCAAGCAAAGTGAAAGGCTTCAGGTCAAGACGCCAAGCGGCTAAGCGTGTTCGGACATCTTCCCGCGACATTTGTCCTTCTTCCTAGAACATACCTGTTTTTTCGAGGACGTCCTTCATGATGATTTGGGCAAGTTCACGCTGGATGTGATAGAACTCAACTCGGAGTCGATGATCTAGGATATTTCCTAGTTTCTTTGCCCATTGCAGAATATCAGCGTCGCCGGATCTAGGTGACATGCAAAGGTTCTGGCAATCCCGTCTGTACTCCAGCATGCGGTGGAGGACATAGAACCCATCACTGAGAGTACCTCTCGGTTGTTGGATGCGGCAGAAGTCGGCTTATGTCCGAAGCTGGGCGCGCGGTTCCTTGTATTCTTGAGCGTGATCTCTCCACCTTGTTGGCCGTAGCTTAAGATATCACTGCCGAGAACATGCTTGATGTGGGTGTAATCCGTTTTCTTCATGCACTTCAAGGAGTCCAATTAAAGAGCTTGGAAGAATCGGGGGTAAAGGATGACGAGGATGGCGCGCTCGTCGTTGCGCAAAATAAGTACACCTCAAAGTAGCCTCCATGCGTGCAAACGAGTGACTGAAATCGATGGGATGATAAGGCAGGATAATCGTCTCCTTGTCCTTATTACCGAACATGAAATCGGCGATGTAGTTCCTCGCGTACTCATGATTCTCTTGGCATACTGCCAAGAAGCCCTCGTGCATAAAGTACGGGTCAATGACACATATATAAGGTATTTGCTCAATCCTGATGATGTAGTTCATGTACAAGGCAAAAAGGCGGACAAACGTAAAGTCTAGCTTTGTCAAGTGAAACATGTCGAAGATGTAATCGAATTGAAGTAAGAACTTTTCCACGGGGAATGTGTCGATGTACAACCTTTGCCGCGACATGTTAACCACGTAGAGCGAGTATCCTGGATTTTCCTAGGCGATAAGGCTTTTCTCTCTCTGCAACACATCATCATGAAGTCTCCTTAGATCGCCGTCTATGGCCTCTACCGTTGCCTTAGGTAGGATTGGATCGCTGGGATATGGTATTTCGGTGTACCTTTGAAAGGTATATGGTCTATAACCCAAGGCTATGGAGGCAGCTGGCTCATAGAAGCAGCTTTGCCGCCATTTCGGCCTTCCTTCGGTCTCTTCCTATGCTTCTTTGCTACCGGAAGTGAGCCTATCATACGTTCATCCTCTGACAATTCAGGTACCAACTCATCACACTTAAAACCTGAGTCATACTACTGAGCCATCAATCCTCCTCATCATAGGCGCCGGTATTGAGATACTATAGAGGGCCATCATCCTCGTCCATGTAATCATGCATTGCTTCTTCGACAGCGGCGACATCATCAGCCACTAATGGAGCCTCTTCCTCATGCCGTCCGCTATCACCCGACACGATAGGCGACACTAATTGGGTAGGTGGGGTGTTGGTGTTCATACCTTGCTGAGGCTGCTTGGTCATGGGTGTGCTCCCGACTGGCTCCAGACAAAGCAGACTCTTTGGCTACAACAGGACCCAACTCTTCCAATTGCCAAGCCGTCGCAGGGTCTCGTGCTACCAGAGGAGCCAAATTCTCGTGGCCCTGTTTGACACTGGCCACGGAAACCTTGAAGACCTTAGGGGGATTAGCCGGCTATGGAACAATTGTTCCGTAGGCTTCACTAATGTCGCCTTTCCCACGTCCACCTTCTGGCCGCTGATGGTGTACAGTATGGTGCACGTGGTTATGTTGGCCTGCAAAGACATTTCTGTGACGTGAGACATCTGAAAGGCAACAAAAATGGGAGATTATACATATATTGAAGAGGGCCGGTGTGACAGGTACCGTGAGGGCGTCGTGCTCAGCCAAAGACGAAGCCCCGCCGAGCATGCCAGGGAAGTAGAAAGGGCTGCTATGAGCAGGTGTGGGAGTAAGTGCGGTTGCATGAGCAAGTGCTGGTGCAATGCTAAACGAGCTGCTCGTGAAGAAGTTGGAAAGGGGAAAGTCCGCTGCCTCTTTATCTGGATTTTGCTTGGTCCAATTGGTGATAGCCGGAATCAAGGCACTATATGAAGCTGCCATTTCCTCTCTTACGGTAGCTACCGCTGCTTTGACTGTCTCTTCTCTCGTCTCAGTTGCTTTCTTATCAACCGCAATCTCAACCTTCTTGTCGATGCTTTCTCTCCTCGGTGTTCTTACCATAGTAGAGCTTCCACGTGGCACCGTCTCTGACGCCATGCATGCGTCCATACGATGGACGAGTGTCCACCGGTAGTCCTTTCAATATTTTCAAGGCCTGGTTGAATGTGGTGTCCCACTTGGGCCTCGCCAATTCCTCAAACGGCGAGTCGCTTTCAGCTGCAATCCTGTGCTGCTCTTTCTGCAAAAGGAACGTGGATCGTTTACAAATGTGACTCATACATCTCCATCGTATCTACTTTTCCAAACTCTTTTGCCCTTCTTATGGACTCTAACTTGCATGATTTGAATGGAACTAACCCGGACTGAGATTGTTTTAACCAGAATTGCCATGGTGTTATTTTTTTTCAGAATTAAAAGTCCTCGGATTGACTTGAAAATTTACGGTGAATATTTTTGGAATTTATAAAAAATATTGCCCAAATAATCAACTAGAGGGGGGGGGGGCACCAAGAGGCCACAAGCCCTGGGGGCACGCCCACCCCTGGGCGCCCCCTATAGGCTCGTGGGCCCCTGGGGCTCCTCCGACCCTAACTCCAACGATATATATTCACTTTTGGGGAGAAAAAAATCAGAGAGAAGGATTCATCGAGTTTTACAATACGGAGCCACCGCCGCCTCTTGTTCTTCATCGGGAGGGCTGATCTGGAGTCTGTTCGGGGCTCCGGAGAGGGGGATTCGTCGCCATCATCATCACCAACCTTCCCCCATCACTAATTTCATGATGCTCACCATCGCACACGAGTAATTCCATCGTAGGCTTGCTGGACGGTGATGGGTTGGATGATATTTATCATGTAATCAAGTTTGTTTTGTTAGGGTTGAACCCCTAGTATCCACTATGTTCTGAGATTGATGTTGTTATGAGTTTGCTATGCTTAATGATTGTCACTAGGGCTTGAGTGCCATGAATTCAGAGCTAAACCCTTTATGTTTTCATGAATATATTTGTGTTCTTGATCCGAGCTTGCAAGTTGTAGTCACCTATTACGTGTTATGATCTGCATACTCCAAGGTGACAATAATTGGGATTCTTTCCGGTGATTACCGTAGTTTGAGGATTTCATGTATTCACTAAGTGCTAATGCTTTGTTTCGGTTCTGTATTAAAAGGAGGCCTTAATATCCCTTAGTTTCCATTAGGACCCCGCTGCCACGGGAGGGGATATTGATGAATTGGAGCTAGTTCTGTGTCACCCTAGGTTGTGACTTCTACATGATGAATATCATCCAACACAATTATCATTGCCGATCCATTGCCTACGAGTTCATCTCATATTTATCTTTGCTAAGTTACTTCCCTTGCTACTACTATTGCAATCACTACAAAACTACTACTGTTACTTTTGCCACTGTTACCGATACTTCCATACTACTTTGCTACTAAATACTTTGCAGCAGATATTAAGTATTTCATGTGTGGTTGAATTGATAGCTCAGCTGCTCATAGTTGAGAATATACTTTGGCTCCCCTTGTGTCGAACCAATAAATTTGGGCTGAATACTCTACCCTCGAAAATTGTTGCGATCCCCTATACTTGTGGGTTATCAATACCTTTTTCTGGCGCCGTTGCCGGGGAGCATAGCTCTATTCTTTGCATCATCTGGGATTTATATCTGTTGATCACTGTGAAGAATTTGGAAGACACTAAAACCAAGATTTTTCCTTTAGAATGAGGGGAGGTAAGGAACTGCCATCTA
This sequence comes from Triticum dicoccoides, assembly GCF_002162155.2. Taxonomy (NCBI): domain Eukaryota; kingdom Viridiplantae; phylum Streptophyta; class Magnoliopsida; order Poales; family Poaceae; genus Triticum; species Triticum dicoccoides. The sequence continues at coordinate 6,727,992 of NC_041381.1, forward strand.
GCTCTGCACTTGATTCCGATATGTCGCATGTTATTGATGATGCTACTTCTACTATGAATGATGCTTATGATGCTACTGCTTTGTTTGATAATACTATGCCACTAGGTGAATTTCTTGATGAACAAATTGCTAGAGTTAATGATATTGAGAATGCTGAAAGTGATGATATTTCTGAAACTGATGAAATTATTGAAACTGAAAACTTTGAAACACCTGATAAGACTAGCTCTCTTAGATATGAACTTCCTATTATACCTGAGGGTTATGTTATGGATGGAGAGGTAGCTAGGGACTTTCTTGCTTGTAAGGATAGAGATAATCTTAAGAAATTATTATGCAAGTGGAAAGAAAAATCTTTGAATGCTAGAATGCAATATGATCCTAAATTTGCTACTTCACCTATATTTTTTACTGATAAGGATTATGAATTCTCTATCGATCCCGAGTTAATTACTCTGGTTGAATCCGATCCTTTCCATGGTTATGAATCTGAAACTGTTGTGGCACATCTTACTAAATTTAATGATATAGCCACCCTATTTGCTCATGAGGAAAAAAATTCGCTATTACTATATTCTTAAGTTCTTTCCTTTCTCATTAAAGGGTGATGCTAAGATAGGGTTTAATTCTCTTGCTCCTGGTTGTGTGTGTAGTCCCCAGGATATGATACATTACTTCTCTGAAAAATATTTTCCTGGTCATAAGAAACAAGCAGCTTTACAGGAAATTTTTAAATTTGTGCAAATTGAAGAAGAGAGTCTCCCACAAGCTTGGGGAGGCTTCTCCAGTTACTTAATGCTTTGCCTGATCATCCTTTCAAGAAAAATGAAATACTTGATATCTTTTATAATGGACTAACCAATGCTTCTAGGGACCACCAAGATAGTTGTGCTGGTTGTGTTTTCAGGGAACGAACTGTTGAACAAGCTGAAGTGCTATTGAATAATATATTGAGTAATGATAATGATTGGACTCTTCCTGAACCAACTCCTAAGCCAATTTTGAAGAAAAGAGGTATTCTATTTCTCAGTCCTGAAGATATGCAAGAGGCAAAGAAATATATGAAAGAAAAAGGTATAAAAGTTGAGGATGTTAAGAATTTACCACCTATTGAAGAAATACGTGGTCCTGATAACCCAACACAGGTAGTCGAGGTAAATTCTCCCTACAAATTTGATGAAGGTGATATTCCTCACAATAAGTCTGCTAGTCAATGCTTGGATGAGTTTGATAACTTTATTGTTAAAAAAGAAAATTTCAATGCTTACGCTAGTAGAGAATTGAAACATAATGCTTATATGCTTGATTTCTTGGGTGACTATATGTGCAGAACTGTTAATGATCTCATTATTGTTAGTAAGCATGCTTCCATGGTTAAAACTCAAGTAAAACAAGTTCTCAAGGCACATAATGATTTGTTGAATGAGTTGAATAATAAGAACATTGATCATGCTGTTAGAGTTATGAGTAGAGGTGGTAAAATGACTCAGGAACCTTTGTATCCTGAAGGTCATCCTAAGAGAATTGAGCAGGACTCCCAGAGAATTGATGTTGAAGCACCTAGTTCATCTTAAAATAAAAATGATAGGACTTTGCATGCTTCTAGTACCTACTGTAGACACAACTGAGAATCCAAATGATATTTCTATTTCTGATACTGAGACACAATATGGTGATGAACATGAACCTAGTGATAATGTTAATGATGATGTTCATGTTGATGCTCAACCTAGTAATGATAATGATGTGGATATTGAACCTTATGTTGATCTTGATAACCCGCAACCTTTTATGATAAGAGAGACTTCATTGCTACGAAACATGGTAAATAAAGAGAACCATGGGTTCAGAAACCCATGCCGTTTCCTCCTAAACCATCCAAGAAAAAGGATGATGAAGAATTTGAGCGCTTTTATGAAATGCTTAGACCTGTCTTTTTACACTTGCATTTGACTGATATTTTGAAAATGTCTCCTTATGCTAAGTATATGAAAGAAATTGTTACAAATAAAAGAAAGATACCGGAAGCTGAAATTTCCACCATGCTTGCTAATTACACTTTTAAGGGTGGAATACCAAAGAAACTAGGAGATCCAGGTATACCAACTATACCTTGCTCCACTAAAAGAAATTATGTTAAAACGGCTTTATGTGATTTGGGAGCCGGTGTTAGTGTTATGCCTTTCTCTTAGTATCATAGACTTGATTTGAATAAGTTGACACCTACTGAAATCTCTTTGCAAATGGCTGATAGATCAACTCCTATAGCCATCGGTATTTGTGAGGATGTGCCTGTTGTGGTTGCAAACATTACTATCCTAACAAACTTTGTTATTCTTGATATTCCCGAGGACGACATTATGTCAATCATCCTTGGTAGAACCTTTTTGAATACTGCAGGGGCTGTCATTGATTGCAACAAGGGCAATGTCACTTTTCATGTTAATGGTAACGAGCATACGGTACACTTTCCTAAGAAACAACCTCAAGTTAATAGCATCAATTCCATTGGAAAAATTTCAAGGATTGCCGTTGGAGGTTTTGAATTCCCTATTCCTACTGTCAAAAGGAAACATGGTATTCTTATTGTTGGGGACATGCATATCCCTATTGAAGTAACCTATTGTTATACGAAGATTCTCCGGTTTCATGTCACTCGGAAGAAGTTTGTTAATAAAACTTGATCAACCTTGTTAATGGATTCCTTTTGATGGGAATGAGATGGATGAATTTAGTAAATGCAACTATTTGTACCCACTTTTTACTTTCTGTTATTTAGAATAAATAAAGCAAAAATACTATTATTTCCCTGTTTCCTAAATTATTCCTGCAATAAAAAATGTCCTGAAAATAAAATTCTCCAAATGCCCTGAAAATTTAGTATGATTTTTTCCAGCATATTAAGAATTTTTGGCACTGAGAACACACCAGGGGGCAACACCAGTGGGCCACAAGCCCACAGGGCGTGCCCACCCTTGGGCACGCCTAGGTGGCTTGTGGGTCCCACATGGGCCCCCTCACTTATTGCAGCACCCATCCACTTTGTCTTCCACTAGAAACAATCCCAGCATTGCACAAACCCGTGTTCTAACTCATTTTGCTTCCATTTTTGATCACCTAGCTCAAAGCTCCATTCGCAAAACCATTTTGGGGGATTGTTCTTCGGTGTGTGACTCCTCCAATGGTCCAATTAGTTTTTGTTCTAGTGCTTTATATATTGCAAATTTTTGCTATTGTGGTGACCTTGTTATTGAGCTTGCATGTCAAATTTATATGGTCCAAAGTAGTTTTGATGCATGATATAGCCTCTAGACACTTGTAGTTGCTATAAATCTTATTGAGTTTGGATCACTTATATTTTGAGTCACTAAAAATTTCAGAAATTTTTCAGTGGAAGAAAAATGTTTAGGAAGATATACCAAGGTAGTTCCTCGAGGAAGCAAGCCCCAAGGCTCGCGATACGTGAGCCGGACCTTGAACCACCAAGGGAAGATCTAGTACGGCCTTGCGAATGGACGTTGGATCAATTCATGGTTCATGCAGGTTTCAAGGAGGAATTTGATGCGTACGTACAAAATGCTGGCCTTGAGGACTTCGTGTCAGATAAGTGTTGGCAGTACTATCACCTCAATGGTTCATTTGTGCCAAGATCTAAGTTTACATTCAAGAGCAATACTCATTCTGTTCTATTTGATCTTTATGATAAATCATTTACCATGTACCTAGAAGATTTTAAACCACTTCTACTTAGGGAGATCAATGTGAGTAGCAAAAGATTCACAGAAAGAAGCTACTATCTCAGAGTCAAGTCCATATTTAGCGCTAAATCCACGAAAAACATCGGTATCCATAAAAGATTTAACACAATCAAACTTAGGTGTCATACCTGACTCCTTACCATCGTCGGAACCCCAGTCTTCAGAGTTGCGTTTAATTCTTTCCAATAAGTCCCATTTGAATTCAATAGTCTTCAACATATAAGAACTAGCACAGGAAGTATCGAGCATGGTGCGATCATTGAGAGAAAGTCGAGCATAAATTTTTTGAATAATCATTTCTCTGGAGAGCTCATGATTGGGGCATGAATATAACATTGACTTAAGCCTCCCCCAAGCTTGAGCGATGCTTTCTCCTTCGCGAGGACAGAAATTATATATGTAATTACGATCACGATGAACAAGATGCATATGATAGAACTTCTGGTGAAATTCCAACTTCAATCGTTTATAATCCCAAGATCCCGTATCATCACATAGCCTAAACCATGTCAATGCATCTCCCTTCAAAGATAAAGGGAAGACCTTCCTTTTGACAACATCATTGGGAATACCTGCAAGCTTAAATAATCCACAAACTTCATCCAAAAATATAAGGTGTAAATCGGGATGCAATGTTCCATCTCCTGCAAATGGATTAGCTAGCAACTTCTCTATCATACCCGAAGGAATTTCAAAGTGTAAATTTTCAGTAGGTTCAATAGGTTGAGGAGCAAATCTTTGCTCTACTGGTTGGGGCGAGGATGCCCTAAACAAGCCCCTCAAAGGATTAGTTTCCATAGTAACAAGTAACAGAAAATTTCAGCGCACTATATAAATGTTTCCTTACCAAGTTCCACTCACCAAAAGCACTACACTCCCCAGCAACGGCGCTAGAAAAGAGTCTTGATGACCCACAAGTGTAGGGGATCTATCGTAGTCCTTTCGATAAGTAAGAGTGTCGAACCCAACGAGGAGCAGAAGGAAATGATAAGCGGTTTTTAGTAAGGTTTTCTCTGCAAGCACTGAAATTGTAGGTAATAGATAGTTTTGTGATAAGATAAATTGTAGCAAGTAACACGTAATAAAAGTAAATAAGGTGCATCAAGGTGGACCAATCCTTTTTGTAGCAAAGGACAAGCCTGAACAATTTCTTATAATGAGAAAAGCGCTCCCGAGGACACATGGGAATTATCATCAAGCTAGTTTCATCACACTCATATGATTCGCGTTCGTTACTTTGATAATTTGATATGTGGGTGGACCGGTGCTTGGGTACTGCCCTTACTTGGACAAGCATCCCACTTATGATTAACCCCTATTGCAAGCATCCGCAACTACAACAAAAGTAGTAAGGTAAACCTAACCATAGCATGAAACATATGGATCCAAATCAGCCCCTAACGAAGCAACACATAAACTAGGGTTTAAGCTTCTATCACTCTAGCAACCCATCATCTACTTATTACTTCCCAATGCCTTCCTCTAGGCCCAAATAATGGTGAAGTGTCATGTAGTCGATTTTCACATAACACCACTAGAGGAAAGACAACATACATCTTATCAAACTATCAAACGAATACCAAATTCACATGACTACTAATAGCAAGACTTCACCCATGTCCTCAGGAACAAACGTAACTACTCACAAAGCATATTAACATTCATAATCAGAGGTGTAATAATATGCATTAAGGATCTGAACATATGATCTTCCAACAAGTAAACCAATAAATATCAACTACAAGGAGTAATCAACACTACTAGCAACCCACAAGTACCAATTTGTGGTTTTGGATACAAGATTGGATACAAGAGATGAACTAGGGTTTGAGAGGAGATGGTGCTGATGAAGATGTTGATGGACATTGACCCCCTCCCGATGAGAGGATCATTGGTGATGATGATGGTGATGATTTCCCCCTCCCGGAGGGAAGTGTCCTCGGCAGAACAGCTCTGCCGGAGCTCTAGATTGATTCCGCCAAGGTTCCGCCTCGTGGCGGTGGAGTTTCGTCTCGGAAGCTTGCCCACGATTTTTTCCAGGATAAAACCCTTCATATAGCAGAAGATGGACACCGGGGGGCCACCAGGGGGCCCAAAAGACAGGGGGGCGCGCCCCCACCCTCCTGGACAGGGTGTGGGCCCCCTGAGGTGTTTCTTACGCTCAATAATTCTTATTAATTCCAAAAATAAGTTTCATGGAGTCTCAGGTCTTTTGGAGCAGTGCAGAATAGGTTTCCAATGTTTGCTCCCTTTTCAGCCAGAGTTCCAGGTGCCGGCATTCCCCATCTTCATGGTAAACCTTACAAAACAAGAGAGAATAGCCATAAGTATTGATATATAATGTGTAATAACATCCCATAATGCACTAAATATTGATATAAAAGCATGATGCAAAATGGACGTATCAAGGACAAGTAATGGGTTAAGCTTGGGGGAGTTGATACGTCTCCATCTTATCTACTTTTCCAAACTCTTTTGCCCTTGTTTTGGACTCTAACTTGCATGATTTTAATGGAACTAACCCAGACTGACATTGTTTTCAGCAGAATTGCCATGGTGTTATTTTTGTGCTAAAATGAAAATTCTCGGATTGACCTGAAAATTACAGAGAATATTTTGGAATATATAAAAATATTGGCACAAGAATCAACCAAAGGGGGGCCACCCAGAGGCCACAAGCCTTGGGGGCTTGCCCACCCCCTTGGGCGTGCCCTGTAGTCTTGTGGGCCCCTTGGGGCTCTTCCGACCCTAACTCCAATGCTATATATTCAGTTTCAGGGAGAAAAAAATCAGAGAGAAGGATTCATCGCTTTTTACGATATAGAGCCTCCGCTGCATCCTGTTCTTCATTGGGAGGGCTGGTCTGGAGTCCGTTCGGGGCTCCGGAGAGGGGGATTCGTCGCCATCATCATCCCCAACCTTCCTCCATCACCAATTTCAGGATGCTCACCGCCGTGCGTGATTAATTCCATCATAGGCTTGCTGGACGGTGATGGGTTGGATGTGATTTATCATGTAATCGAGTTAGTTTTGTTAGGGTTTGATCCGTAGTATCCACTATGTTCTGAGATTGATGTTGCTATGACTTTGCTATGCTTAATGCTTGTCACTAGGGCCCGAGTGCCATGAATTCAGATCTGAAAGCTTTATGTTTTCATGAATATATTTGCGTTATTGATCCGATCTTGCAAGTTGTAGTCACCTATTACGTGTTATGATCCGCATACCCCAAGGTGACAATAATTGGGATTCTTTCCGTTGATTACCGTAGTTTGAGGAGTTCATGTATTCACTAAGTGCTAATGCTTTGTTCCGGTTCTCTATTAAAAGGAGGCCTTAATATCCCTTAGTTTCCATTATGACCCTGCTGCCACGGGAGGGTAGGAAAAAAGATGTCTTGCAAGTTCTTTTGCATAAGCACGTACGATTATATACGGAATACATGCCTACATTACATTGATGAATTGGAGCTAGTTATGTGTCACCCTAGGTTACGACTGCTACATGATGAATATCATCCAACACAATTATCATTGCCGATCCATTGCCTACGAGTTTGTCTCATATTGATCTTTGCTAAGTTACTTTCGTCGCTAGTGTTGTTGCAATCACTACAAACTGCTACTATTACTTTTGCCACCATTATCGTTACTTCCATACTACTTTGCTACTAAATACTTTGTTGCAGATATTAAGTCTTTCAGGTGTGGTTGAATTGACAACTCAGCTACTAATACTTGATAATATTGTTTGCCCCCCTTGTGTCGAATCAATAAATTTGGGTTGAATACTCTACGCTCGAAAACTATTGCGATCCCCTATACTTGTGGGTTATCAATGATAAACGTGCAGTCGAATTGAACAGAATCTAAAATTAGGGGGTAAATTAATAATTACCAGCAGTCTCATGAACTCCTTCATGACCGCGTCCATATCAAAAACCTTGTTGACTAGGTCCCAATGGTACCGGGCCCTGATGACGTCACACTCCTGCGGGACGGTGAACTCCACCAAGGGGTCTGGAATCCCCAGACTTTCGCGTTTCGCGTCCTCCTTGGACCAAATGGGCCTCTTACCCGCGTAACCAAAACTTCCGAGGTGGTGGCACCCCATGTTCCTTTCTTGAATCCCCTTCATGTACTCCGACTTTTCTTTGGCAGTTTCAGCAATGCAAGTCTTTTTGAATATTTTGAACTGCTCTTCCGTAATTGTCAGATTATCCTTTACAATCTTGGAGTAGGGTTCCTCTTTGACGATGATCCGATGTTTCACCCTTACTTTCCAGGCGGATAACGCCGCTAAACTTGCGCATGGCACGTCTGTTTATCTTCTTCATTGCCGGATCTTGCCACGGACGAGTATATATTTGATTTCATCCTAGCCCGGGAACAAGAATCTCTGGTGCAGCTTCCATAGGAGGGAGTGCTCCATATTTGGTATCTTCTTTAATTTCTTATCATTGATGGTGGCGGTTCCCCATAGGATGCAGCCTATTTGATTGTCGTAGCACATGCACGCTTCCGCGGGCTCTTTTGGGTCGAAATTGCCGGGGTCCACCTCCCTGACCACCAGTCTAGTAGTGCCGAGCTGGTTTGGGTGCCGTATCCTCTTCGGCTTTGGTTCTATACCGTCTAATTCACCAGTCTCGGTGCTGGTCTCAGCGCCGGTCTCGGTGCCAATGTCGGTCTCAGCGCCGGTCTCGATGTCGGTCTCAGTCTCGGATGTGATAGGGGGGTACTGCAACAATTGTTGCTCCTCGAGATAGTTCAAATAGTTGTCTACCGCCTCGTAGACGTTGCAATCACCAGAACCCTATCCTTCATTATTGCTAGCCATGTTTCCTATGATTAAATCTAATCAATCAATTCTAGACCAAATAAAATGAATGATGACATAAAAGGCCTATGTTTTGTAGGAATGTTGATTCATTCCCATTGCGGCAAATTCCAGACACTCGATATGTCCTAGTTTCTAGCACAATTCATGCCAAAATTCATGAATTTTTTTGGCATGCCCTTTGCTACAAAGTGGACAAATCGAGCGCCTGAAATTTGCCGGAACGGAAATGAGTCAACATTCCAGCAAAACATAGGCCACTCGGAGTCATTCCCTGCAAACAATCGAACCACTTCAATGTTGCATATAATAGGACTACTTAAGAACCTATACATGTAGTAGATATACATGAGCGAACACTATTGAGGAATATGCATATAACATGATCAGTTCAAATTTGCATCTCCTAGTGTTTGACACTTCAAGAAAATCTACACAAATCACATGCTCTCTCAAACTCAATTGAAAAACCAAATATAGATGGATGAACCCTAGAAACCTAGAACCTTAGAACTCAATTCAAATTATGTCCTATATTTCTGTCCTAATAAAAATTATGAACCCTATAACTCAATTTCCGTCCTAAATTTCAAATTATGAACCCTAGAACTCAATTCAAATTATGTCCTAAATTTCTATCATAATAAAAAATAAGTAAAAATTAAGAACCTACTAGACTCGCAGCACTAATCGAAATTTATATTTTTATATTGAATTTTTTTTCTAAACTAAACCCTACTACCCTAATTAACGTCTAGTTAAACCCTACCGCCCTAACATTTGTAGTTAAACCCTACTGCCCTAGTACTTAAGCATCTACAAGTACTAGCTAATTTGATGAACCCTAGCTAATTAGATGAACCCTAGCTACTTAAGCATCTACAACTACTTAAGCACCCATTGATGAACCCTAGTAATTATACAACTACTTAAGCATACATTGGGTCCAGAACAACTATACAAGTACATAAGCAATGATATAACCCTAAAATATATTTAGTTAACTACTTAAGCATATACAAATTTGTCCTAAAAATTATATTTGCTTAACTACTTAAGCATATACAATTGTTTGCTAAAAATTATATTTAGTTAACTACATTGGGTGCACACCAACTATACAACTACTTAAGCATCTACAAGTACTAGATAATTTGATAAACCCTAGCTAATTCGATGAACCCTAGGAACCCTAGCTAGGCAGAGGTAGGGGAGGAGGAGGAGGAGGTGTAGGCGTGCTCACCTCGGGCACCGGCGGAGTTAGGTAGCAAGAGGAGGCAGAGCGACCGAGGGAGGGGGCGCACGGCGTCGAGGTCGGGTCGAGGCTCGGGCGCGCGGCGAGGGAGGGCACCAAACAGCGTGCGAAGGGCGACAGGAGGACGCGCGGAGGCCGACAGCGATGTAGGGCGATGGCGGCGACAACAGAGGTGCGACTGGGGATTCGTGGGAGTAGTGGCCGAGGGCTGAGGAGAAAAACCACACGGGGGTTAAGTCAAACGTAGCGGTAGCGCTGGTCAGGGAAAAGCTCTATAGCTAAGTTAGCTATAGTGCTGGTTACTAAAACACGCTACTGCTATAGGAAGTAGCTAGTTATTTTTTTATTTTCTTTTTTTCTTTTCATTTTCCTTTTCTTTTTTCCTTTTCTTTTTTCCTTTCTCCTTTATTTAAGGAACTCATCTATAGCGCAGGTCTACAAAACACGTTGCTGCTATATTAGCTATAGCGCTTGTTCTTAACCGACGCTACTGCTATGCTTTTCTCCTTGATTTTTCTTTTTCTTTTATTTTTCTTTATATTTTATTTTTTCCTTTCTCCATTTTCTATTTCTTTCATTTTCATTTACTTTTCTATTTTTTTATTTTATTTTATTTTCATTTGCAGTAGCGCTCTCCATAGAAAATGTGCTGCTACAACGAACTTAGAGGTAGCGCGTTTTTTCCAATATCGCTACTATTATTCCTAGCCTGCCGGCAACAATGTGGGAATGGTAGTAGTAGCGCTTTCTCCTTCAGAGGTGCTACCGCTACCACCATAGCCGTAGCGCTTTTTGTGTACCCGCACTACGGGTAAAGCAATAGCGCTTTGTTTTAACTAGTGCTACTGATAATCCTTTGTGTATAAAGTTTTCCCTAGTAGTGCCAAAGTGTCTTCAACATGATGTCACGATCGATTAGGACGTGCATCTTTTTATTTAGTTGAGAGATTGCTTAGGAAAAATAAGCTCCCGTATGTTGGTGAGCGTGATGTTGAAACAATTTTTGATTCATGCCAAAAGGCCAAAAGTCATCAATTACCATATCCAGTTTTCACTAGTATTTCTTCCAAGCCTTTGCAACTTATCTTTTCTGCTGTGTGGGGGCATGCACCCTCTTCTATTGGTAGACATACATACAACGTGAGTTTCATTGACGACTATAGCAAATTTTCTTGGATCTATCTTAAGAAACTGTCACATCCCTAGTCTGGTATGACTTAGACTAGCTAGCCATTTGTGCATCATATTTAAATTTCATTTAAATTTGAAATGAGGATTGGTGGAACCCTCAGAATCATTTTTGAAAATGACCCAAATAAAAATTTCTCCAAAAGGGTCCAAGAAAATGCTCATGTTGCCCTCTGAAAATATTGGACAGAGATAAAAATCAAACCAATATTTTTAGGAGCTCATGGATATTTAATTTTGGCCATTTGGATTAATCCGATAATTATTTGCTTTGGATATATATTGTTATATATATGAAATATGGTCCAAAAATTATGCCATTTATAAAGGAGCTCTGGAATAATATATCTAGCTCCTGCAAAAATTGGCATAAGGTAATAAATTGATTTAGTATTTTATTAAATCAAAACAAATGTCAGAAAATTTAGAAAAAGAAATAAAACAGGAAAACCTTACCTGGGCTTCTGCCTGGCGCCTCTGGCCCAGCAGCAGCAGGCCGGCCCAGCCAGCAGGCGGCCCAGCCCGCCTCCTCCTCTGTCGTGTTCGTCCTCGACAGAGGGAGGGGAGCGTGCCCGGCGTGCGCGCGCGCCACCGCGCCACGCCACCAGCCTCCCTGTCTGCCTGGCGCCCCCCCGTCGCTCTGGACGATCCCGCGCGTCGCCACGCCCCCCCGTATCCTCTCACTCTTCCCCCGATTCTTCCTCTCCTCTCCCTCGCTCTCTCTCTCCCGTGTCCGAACACGTCGGTCGCCGCCGTTCGCCATAGCCGCCGCCACCGGCCTCCCCTCGCCTCCCCGACACGCGCAGGAGCTCCGCCCCCTCGCCCTGAAGCTCCCCATCAAGCCACAAGACGCCGGACGCCCTGTGGAGCCGCTGTCGCCGTCGTCTTCCACCTCGGGCTCCGACCACCACCGCCGTCGATTCGCCGCACGCAGGACGTCCCCGAGCCCGCTGACGCCTTCGCTGGGTCCGCGGTGAGCTCCGCCACCGTTCCCCTCTCTTCTCCCCCTCGTTTCCGCGCCGTAGCGCCGTTCCCCACCACGGCCGAAGCCTCTCGCCGCCGTCCATGTCGCCGTCGCCGTCTCGGCCCGCCTCCGCCCAAACCAAGCACCCTAGCGTGCTCCCGGTGCCACGAGGGTGCCGCCGAGCCCCTCAGGTGGCCTCCCCGTGCCCCGCAGCCCGTTCCCGCTTGAAGCCGAGCTCCGGCCGCCGCCGCGAGCTTTGCTCCGGCGAGCTCCGGCCTCCCCCGCTCCTTCCACCTGCCCCACCAGATGCGCGAGAGCCCGGGCTACGCCCCGGTGCTCTCCGACGCCGCCCCCGTGGCCTGTTTCGCGGACGCCGCCGCGTCCAGAGGTCGCCGCCGACGACCTCGCCGGCCTGACGAGTGGGCCCCGTCGGCAGGTGGTTAGCTTAGTGCTAATCACCGCTTAATTAACCCCCCCTGCAGCTGACAGTGGGCCCCAGCGCCACTAACTTTTCATTAGGATTAAATTAACCCCCTGTTTAACCCCCTGTCACTGACGTGTGGGCCCCACACGTCAGGTTTGACCCCATCAGCCGCAGTTGACTGCTGACGTCATGCTTACTCAATGCTGACGCAATATATGATTTCTGGATTTATATTAAATCAGAAAATTCCAGAAATTGTTTTAAACTTCAAAAATTCATAACAATTCAACCGTAGCTCAGATTAAAATAATTTATATATGAAAAATTATCAGAAAAATGCAATCTTTCCATCTGTACTAGTTTCATGCATGACAAACCAACTTATACATGCTGAATATGAGAAAACACATTATGGCATATATAGGAGCTTAATTTGGAGATGCATTTGAACCTTTGGTTCAAATGGACTTCAAACCAAATGATTACTAGTTGCATTAGCTCAAACAGCATCACATCTACATGCCATGTTCATGCATCATATTGTTGCATATGATTGTGTTTTGATTGCCGACACTGTTCCTTCTCGATAGGTCCTGCTCCGGAGTCTGTTCCAGAGTGCCTATCTATGAAGCAGTGCCTTCCTTGCTGATCTACCAGGCAAGCAAACCCCCTTGTTCATTTCGATAAAACCCTACTCTCTCGCTCCTGCTCTCAGTTATTGCATTAGGACAACAACGGTTCATCTGCTACTTTGTGCTGCGGTAGTTGAACCCATTCCTCTGCATGACCTGTCATTGCCATAGTAAATAGTTGAAACCCACTAGCATGTGTAGGAGTTGATTGAAGCCATTGTTGTGTTCCTACCATGCTATGCCTGCTATTTCTTAGAGTTGTGTCAGGTCTGGTTCATTGGGAATGAATTGGAGTGTTACGATATGTTCTGATGATGGGAGTGAAGTGTGTGTGAACACGATTTGGTAAAGGTAGCGGTGAGAGGCCATGTAGGAGTACATGGTGGATTGTCTCACTGGAACCGTCCTTAAGCACTGAGTTCTATGTATGTTGTCCAATGACTCGATACTACCACGCATTGGGTTCCGGCAACTCGACCCCTCTCGACTTATTAACCAACTTGGTCTCTGTCCAGGAGTCGCAACTAGTTTCTGGTGTTTGTAGGTAGTGCTATTTTTCTACCAAGTGGCACCCGGCAGGGTGGGCTTGGGACAGACTAGGCACACGTGGCCTGGTGTACCGAGTGGCACCCGAATGGTGGGCTCGGGAACCCTGTACACATCGTTTGGGGCCGTAAGCGACATCCCGGCCGGATCTCCTTGCGGGTGGAACCCGAATAGGCGATAAACCTGGACTAGAGTCTTGTGTGGTTAGTCAGGTCGTGGCCGACACCCTCGCCAGGCTTCCGCTTGAAGGTTGCCGAGATACATGACGTGTACATGGCGGTAAGTGGCGAGAGCGTGTGTGAAGAAGTACACCCCTGCAGGGTTAACATGATCTATTCGAATAGCCGGGTCCGCGGTTATGGACTTCTTGGATGCTTACATGGTACATAGACAACCTGAAGTGGATACTCTAAAATGCTTAAGACAAGTGTGAGTGCTATGGATGGCCTTCTCGTAGGGAGACGGGGATGAACCCATAGTAGTGTATTGTATGGTGATTAGTGGACTCGTGTACGTTGTCTCACCTCCAGAGTTTCTGGTAGTCGTAGAACAGGATAGCCACAGAGTCAAAGCTGGCTTGCTGCAACTAAACCCCACATTACCCTCTTGATACAAATGCATGTATGATAGGATCTGATGTAAGTCTTGCTGAGTACCTTTGTACTCATGTTGCTTCATTTATGTTTTGCAGCAGAGACTTCGGTCTTACTAGTGTTCTCGTGGACTTCGACTAGTAGCTAGTACCTCAGCTACGATCTTGATCGGATGTTGTAGATAGTCAGGCTCTTCAGCCTTTTTCATTTGTAGATGTCTGTACCCAGACATGTAATGCTTCCGCTTGTTGCTTGTATGCTCTGTATGATGGGTTTTGTGACCCCTGTTTGCAATAAATGCTATGATGGCTCTTCTGAGCCTTTATCTATATGATTGTTGAGTTATGCTGTGATGCCATGTTGTACAGCACATACTTGCATGGTATACGTACGTGTAATGTGTATTGCTATGTGTGGGATCTGACTATCTAGTTGTTTATTCTTAGTAGCCTCTCTTACCGGGAAATGTCTCCTAGTGCTTCCACTGAGCCCTGGTAGCTTGCTACTGCTCCGGAACACTTAGGCAGGCCGGCATGTGTCGTTCTTCGATCCTGTGTCTGTCCCTTCGAGGAAATGTCACGCGATGAATACCGGAGTCCTGCTAGCCCGCTACAGCCCGGTTCACCGGAGTCCTGTTAGCCTAGTGCTACAGCCTGGATTCACTCGTTGATGACCGACACGTTCGATGCTGGGTCATGGATGCCTGTCCCTGTAAGTTAGTGCCACTTTGGGTTTACGACTAGCCATGTCAGCCCGGGCTCTTTATCATATGGATGCTAGCTACACCATCATATACGTGTGCCAAAATGCGTAAACGGTCACGGGAAAAGGTAAGGCGACACCCGTGGGGATACCGTGCGTGAGGCCGCAAAGTGATATGAGGTGTTACATGCTAGATCGATGTGGCATTGAGTCGGGGTCCTGACAGCGCTGGTATCAGAGCCTGACTGCCTGTAGGATTACCAAGCCATACCGGTCGAAGTTGAGTATAGAAAATCTTTAGTTATGTAAGGGAATTGATTGTGGGTTGGAACGTAAGGCTCTTTTTACTCCTTATACCTCATGACCTTCTGATCTGAGTCGTCCTATCTTTCTGACGGGATTAAGGAACTAGGCTTCTCTTTCGTCTATCAGGATCACGTGTTACTACTCCGTAGTCCCTTAGGATTGGTTGATCAGAGTCATACCCCAGTTTTCGAGTACTTCCGGTGTAGTCTGTTTAGTGCTATCTCAGAACCTTGAGTGATGATGATGAGTATGTTACCACCCCATTTCTAGTAGGATGTCTCATTCTGAGCATTTTACTGCCGTTATGCTGCCGGAATTTTCCCTAGGAGTTCGAGAGATACTAATTCCTTATCCTACATTCTACAGTCCATAGTTGATGCTGACTCCGTCCTTGGTTCGTCTCTCAGGATGTCATCAGCTAAGCGAAGTTCCATTGCTCGTAGCCAGAACCACGGAGATGGTAGGGATGAGGATCCTCCCGACCAGCCTTCATTGACAGAGTTCATGCTAGAGATGGAGAGGAACAAGCGTGAGTCTAACCGTTTGTTGGCACGTATCGAGGAGAACACTGCACATCAGTTCAAAGGGTCTGCTACCATTCATGATTTCATTCGTTTGCATCCCCCCACCTTTCATCATTCCATCGAGCCACTCGATGCAGATGACTGGCTCCGTAGCATCACTCATAAGCTGCGTTCCGCGAACGTAGCTGAAGATGACAAGGTCACCTATGCCGCATACCACCTGGAAGGTCCTGCTAGTATTTGGTGGCAGAACTATGAGGCTTTGCTTCCAGCTGGCCAGATTCCTACCTGGAAGGATTTCACTGAGGCTTTTCGCGAGCATCACATTCCCCAGGCCCTCATTGATCACAAGAGAGAAGAGTTCTGTAGTTTCACCCAGAATAAGATGGCTGTTGATGCTTACAGCAGAGAGTTCGAGAACCTCGCCCGTTATGCCACAGAAGAAGTGTCCACGGACGCCAAGAAGCAGTCTAGGTTCCGAAAGGGTCTCAACCCCAAGTTGCGTCGTGATCTCCACCTGCATCATTGTGATACATTCCAAGCCCTTGTGAACAAGGCCATTAATGCAGAGACAGCTCAGCTCACTTACGAGGAGTCTCGTAAGCACACCCGTGATTTGGGATCTTCCTTCGGTTCTAGTTCTCAGAAGCGCCGGATTTGGGTTCCAAACTCCGCCCTTCCTTCCGGATATACACCGAGGCCATCCTATGTGGTGCCTTCCCCAGCTCAGTCGTATGTTCCACCCTTGCCTACTGGTAGACCGCTTGTCAGTGCGGGTCCACGTCCAACCTCAGGGACTTGCTTCACATGCGGGAAGCCAGGACACTATGCACGTGATTTCTCTCAGACTAGTTATGCTCCACCCCAGCCCGAGAAGACTGTTGGCTGTATTAAGCCATCACGCAAGATGATCAGTGTCAAGTCAGTTCCCACTGAACATGGACGTGTGCATCACGTCTCAGCTAAAGACGCTCATGATGATCCAGATGTCGTTCTTGGTACACTCCTTGTCAATTGTCACCCAGCATCAGTTCTATTCGATACTGGGGCATCTCACTCCTTCATTTCTGAAGGCTATGCTCGTTTGCACGACATGTCATTTTGTGATATGCTAACTCCGCTTGAAATCCAAACCCCAGGGTCTAGATGGCAGACCACCAGAATCAGCCATGGTAACGAAATCCTTGTTGATAGACTTGTATTCCTTGCATCACTTGTAGCCCTCAAGTCCTCAGATATCAACATCATCTTGGGTATGGACTGGATGACAACTCATCATGCCAAGATTGATTGTTACACAAGATCTGTTCAGCTTACACACCCATCTGGCCAGATAGTCACCGTCTCCACTAGAGTTACAAAGCGTCAGCTCTATTCTCTTAATGCCAGCCCTCTTCCAGACCTTGAAGATATCCCGGTAGTCCGTGACTTTCCGGATGTCTTTCCAGAGGAACTGCCAGGTGTTCCACCTGACAGAGATGTAGAGTTCGTCATAGATCTTATCCCAGGAACAACTCCAATCTCCCGGAGACCTTACAAGATGGCACCCTTAGAACTAGCCGAGCTTAAGAAACAACTTGATGAGTCCTTGCAAAAGGGTTTCATCCGTCCTAGTTCTTCTCCTTGGGCTTGCCCCGTCCTCTTTGTCAAGAAGAAAGACGGTACGGACCGGATGGTCGTATATTATCGTCCCGTTAATTTGGTCACGATAAAGAACAAGTATCCGCTCCCCAGGATCAACGACCTGTATGATCAGCTCGCTGGATCCTCAGTCTTCTCCAAGATGGATTTAAGGTTAGGCTACCATCAAATCAAGATCAGATACGGGGACATTCCCAAGACAGCTTTTGTCACTCGTTATGGCCAGTACGAGTACACCGTCATGTCCTTTGGCCTAACCAACGCTCCAGCCACATTCTCCCGCTTGATGAACTCGATCTTCATGGAGTACTTAGATAAGTTCGTCGTGGTTTACCTCGATGACATTCTTATTTACTCAAAGAACGAGGAAGAGCATGCCGAACATCTTAGACTTGTGTTAGAAAAACTCAGAGAGCACCGCCTTTATGCCAAGTTCTCCAAGTGTGAATTTTGGTTGCCAGAAGTGACCTACTTAGGCCACGTAATCTCTGGTAAGGGCATTGCTGTCAATCCCGAGAGAGTTCAAGCCGTTCTCGATTGGACTCCACCTGAGACCGTTAAACAAGTTAGGAGCTTCCTTGGTCTAGCCAGCTATTGTCGCCGCTTTGTTGAAAACTTCTCCAAAGTAGCCAAACCCCTCACGGAACTTCTCAAGAAAGATAAAAAGTTCGAGTGGTCCCCACAGTGTGAGTACAGTTTTCAGGAACTGAAAAGACGCCTGACTTCTGCTCCCATACTTGTGCCACCGGATCTCACTAAAGACTTTATTATCTACTGCGACGCCTCACGACAGGGACTAGGTTGCATTCTTATGCAGGATCGTCATGTGATTGCCTATGCATCTCGACAGTTGCATCCACATGAGGAGAATTATCCTACACATGATCTAGAGCTTGCAGCCGTAGTCTATGCACTCAAGACCTGGCGACATTACCTTCTTGGTAAACGTTGCGAGATCTACACCGATCACCAGAGTCTCAAGTATATCTTCACCCAACCGGATCTGAACCTTAGGCAAAGACGTTGGTTGGAGTTAATCACAGATTATGATCTAGGGATTACCTACACCCCAGGCAAAGCCAATGTCATGGCTGATGCTCTAAGCCGTAAATCCTATTGCAACAATCTCATGTTGCAGCAAGGCCAACCACTTCTCCATGAGGAATTCTGTAAGCTTAATCTTCACATAGCTCCTCGCGGATTTCTTTCTACCTTGGTGGCGAAACCTACCCTTGTGGATCTTATCATAGAAGCCCAGAAGCATGATACGGGGATTACCCGGATCAAGAGAAACATTAAGAAGGGAGTTGGTGGATGTTTCTCTATGGATGATCGTGGTGTTGTTTTCTTTGAGAATCGCTTGGTGGTTCCCAAGAAGCAACATCTTCGGCAGTTGATTCTTAAGGAGGCGCATGAATCTCCTCTCACGATTCATCCCGGTAGCACTAAGATGTATCAGGACCTACGCCAGAGGTTATGGTGGACTAGGATGAAGAGAGAGATCACCGACTTCGTTGCTAATTGTGACGTATGTCGTCGTGTTAAGGCAGAGCATCAAAGACCTGCTGGCACCCTTCAGCCTTTAGCTATTCCTGAATGGAAATGGGATAAAGTTGGTATGGACTTCATCACCGGCTTTCCCAGGACCAAGAGAGGGAATAACGCTATCTTCGTAGTCATTGATCGTCTTTCCAAAGTGGCTCACTTCCTTCCTGTTCGAGAAAATATCACTGCTAGTCAGCTCGCTGACTTATATATTTCTCGAATAGTATCACTTCATGGTGTTCCACTAGAGATCAATTCAGACCGTGGCAGTCTTTTCACTTCTCATTTCTGGGAGAGCTTCCAAACTGCCATGGGAACCCATCTTTCCTTCAGTACCGCTTTCCACCCTCAGTCGAGTGGTCAGGTGGAACGGGTCAATCAAATTCTCGAAGACATGCTCAGAGCTTGCGTTATCTCATTCGGTATGGATTGGGAGAAATGTCTTCCTTTCGCCGAGTTTGCCTATAACAATAGCTACCAATCCAGCCTCAAGAAAGCTCCTTTTGAGGTTCTCTATGGACGAAGATGTCGAACACCTTTGAACTGGTCAGAAACCGGTGAAAGACAATTCTTTGGACCGGACATGATCCAGGAGGCAGAAGAGCAAGTTCGCATCATTCGTGAGAATTTGAAAACAGCCCAGTCTCGTCAAAAGAGTCAGTATGATCGTCATCATAAGGATATGACTTATGAAGTTGGCGAAAAGGCCTACCTTCGGGTTACTCCCTTGAAGGGTACCCATCGTTTCGGTATCAAGGGCAAGTTGGCTCCTCGTTACATTGGTCCTTTTCGTATTCTCACCAAACGAGGAGAGGTTGCCTACCAATTGGAACTACCCCCATATCTTTCTCGAGTTCATGATGTCTTCCACGTCTCTCAGCTCAGGCGTTGCTTCTCGGATCCCATCCGCGGAGTGGACCACGAAACGCTTGATCTCCAAGATAACCTCACATACCAAGAGTACCCGGTTCGCATTCTTGATCAAGCCGAGCGTGTTACCCGACGTCAGAACATCAAGTTTCTTAAAGTTCAATGGTCTCATCATTCCGAGAGAGAAGCTACTTGGGAGCGAGAAGATCGTCTTCGACTGGAGTACCCCGCTTTCTTTCCGTCAACCCTTGAATCTCGGGACAAGATTTTTTCAAGTGGGGGCGAGTTGTCACATCCCTAGTCTGGTATGACTTAGACTAGCTAGCCATTTGTGCATCATATTTAAATTTCATTTAAATTTGAAATGAGGATTGGTGGAACCCTTAGAATCATTTTTGAAAATGATCCAAATAAAAATTTCTCCAAAAGGGTCCAAGAAAATGCTCATGTTGCCCTCTGAAAATATTGGATAGAGATAAAAATCAAACCAATATTTTTAGGAGCTCATGGATATTTAATTCTGGCCATTTGGATTAATCCGATAATTATTTGCTTTGGATATATATATTGTTATATATATGAAATATGGTCCAAAAATTATGCCATTTATAAAGGAGCTCTGGAATAATATATCTAGCTCCTGCAAAAATTGGCATAAGGTAATAAATTGATTTAGTATTTTATTAAATCAAAACAAATGTCAGAAAATTTAGAAAAAGAAATAAAACAGGAAAACCTTACCTGGGCTTCTGCCTGGCGCCTCTGGCCCAGCAGCAGCAGGCCGGCCCAGCCAGCAGGCGGCCCAGCCCGCCTCCTCCTCTATCGTCTTCGTCCTCGACAGAGGGAGGGGAGCGTGCCCGGCGCGCGCGCGCGCCACCGCGCCATGCCACCAGCCTCCCTGTCTGCCTGGCGCCCCCCCGTCGCTCTGGACGATCCCGCGCGTCGCCACGCCCCCCCGTACCCTCTCACTCTTCCCCCGATTCTTCCTCTCCTCTCCCTCGCTCTCTCTCTCCCGTGTCCGAACGCGTCGGTCGCCGCCATTCGCCATAGCCGCCGCCACCGGCCTCCCCTCGCCTCCCCGACACGCGCAGGAGCTCCGCCCCCTCGCCCTGAAGCTCCCCATCAAGCCACAAGACGCCGGACGCCCTGTGGAGCCGCCGTCGCCGTCGTCTTCCACCTCGGGCTCCGACCACCACCGCCGTCGATTCGCCGCACGCAGGACGTCCCCGAGCCCGCTGACGCCTTCGCTGGGTCCGCGGTGAGCTCCGCCACCGTTCCCCTCTCTTCTCCCCCTCGTTTCCGCGCCGTAGCGCCGTTCCCCACCACGGCCGAAGCCTCTCGCCGCCGTCCATGTCGCCGTCGCCGTCTCGGCCCGCCTCCGCCCAAACCAAGCACCCTAGCGTGCTCCCGGTGCCACGAGGGTGCCGCCGAGCCCCTCAGGTGGCCTCCCCGTGCCCCGCAGCCCGTTCCCGCTCGAAGTCGAGCTCCGGCCGCCGCCGCGAGCTTTGCTCCGGCGAGCTCCGGCCTCCCCCGCTCCTTCCACCTGCCCCACCAGATGCGCGAGAGCCCGGGCTACGCCCCGGTGCTCTCCGACGCCGCCCCCGTGGCCTGTTTCGCGGACGCCGCCGCGTCCAGAGGTCGCCGCCGACGACCTCGCCGGCCTGACGAGTGGGCCCCGTCGGCAGGTGGTTAGCTTAGTGCTAATCACCGCTTAATTAACCCCCCCTGCGGCTGACAGTGGGCCCCAGCGCCACTAACTTTTCATTAGGATTAAATTAACCCCCTGTTTAACCCCCTGTCACTGACGTGTGGGCCCCACACGTCAGGTTTGACCCCATCAGCCGCAGTTGACTGCTGACGTCATGCTTACTCAATGCTGACGCAATATATGATTTCTGGATTTATATTAAATCAGAAAATTCCAGAAATTGTTTTAAACTTCAAAAATTCATAACAATTCAACCGTAGCTCAGATTAAAATAATTTATATATGAAAAATTATCAGAAAAATGCAATCTTTCCATCTGTACTAGTTTCATGCATGACAAACCAACTTATACATGCTGAATATGAGAAAACACATTATGGCATATATAGGAGCTTAATTTGGAGATGCATTTGAACCTTTGGTTCAAATGGACTTCAAACCAAATGATTACTAGTTGCATTAGCTCAAACAGCATCACATCTACATGCCATGTTCATGCATCATATTGTTGCATATGATTGTGTTTTGATTGCCGACACTGTTCCTTCTCGATAGGTCCTGCTCCGGAGTCTGTTCCAGAGTGCCTATCTATGAAGCAGTGCCTTCCTTGCTGATCTACCAGGCAAGCAAACCCCCTTGTTCATTTCGATAAAACCCTACTCTCTCGCTCCTGCTCTCAGTTATTGCATTAGGACAACAACGGTTCATCTGCTACTTTGTGCTGCGGTAGTTGAACCCATTCCTCTGCATGACCTGTCATTGCCACAGTAAATAGTTGAAACCCACTAGCATGTGTAGGAGTTGATTGAAGCCATTGTTGTGTTCCTACCATGCTATGCCTGCTATTGCTTAGAGTTGTGTCAGGTCTGGTTCATTGGGAATGAATTGGAGTGTTACGATATGTTCTGATGATGGGAGTGAAGTGTGTGTGAACACGATTTGGTAAAGGTAGCGGTGAGAGGCCATGTAGGAGTACATGATGGGTTGTCTCACTAGAACCGTCCTTAAGCACTGAGTTCTATGTATGTTGTCCAATGACTCGATACTACCATGCATTGGGTTCCGGTAACTCGACCCCTCTCGACTTATTAACCAACTTGGTCTCTGTCCAGGAGTCGCAACTAGTTTCTGGTGTTTGTAGGTAGTGCTATTTTTCTACCAAGTGGCACCCGGCAGGGTGGGCTTGGGACAGACTAGGCACACGTGGCCTGGTGTACCGAGTGGCACCCGGATGGTGGGCTCGGGAACCCTGTACACATCGTTTGGGGCCGTAAGCGACACCCCGGCCGGATCTCCTTGCGGGTGGAACCCGAATAGGCGATAAACCTGGACTAGAGTCTTGTGTGGTTAGTCAGGTCGTGGCCGACACCCTCGCCAGGCTTCCGCTTGAAGGTTGCCGAGATACATGACGTGTACATGGCGGTAAGTGGAGAGAGCGTGTGTGAAGAAGTACACCCCTGCAGGGTTAACATGATGTATTCGAATAGCTGGGTCCGCGGTTATGGACTTCTTGGATGCTTACATGGTACATAGACAACCTGAAGTGGATACTCTAAAATGCTCAAGACAAGTGTGAGTGCTATGGATGGCCTTCTCGTAGGGAGACGGGGATGAACCCATAGTAGTGTATTGTATGGTGATTAGTGGACTCGTGTACGTTGTCTCACCTCCAGAGTTTCTGGTAGTCGTAGAACAGGATAGCCACAGAGTCAAAGCTGGCTTGCTGCAACTAAACCCCACATTACCCTCTTGATACAAATGCATGTATGATAGGATCTGATGTAAGTCTTGCTGAGTACCTTTGTACTCATGTTGCTTCATTTATGTTTTGCAGCAGAGACTTCGGTCTTACTAGTGTTCTCGTGGACTTCGACTAGTAGCTAGTACCTCAGCTACGATCTTGATCGGATGTTGTAGATAGTCAGGCTCTTCAGCCTTTTTCATTTGTAGATGTCTGTACCCAGACATGTAATGCTTCCGCTTGTTGCTTGTATGCTCTATATGATGGGTTTTGTGACCCCTGTTTGCAATAAATGCTATGATGGCTCTTCTGAGCCTTTATCTATATGATTGTTGAGTTATGCTGTGATGCCATGTTGTACAGCACATACTTGCATGTTATACGTACGTGTAATGTGTATTGCTATGTGTGGGATCTGACTATCTAGTTGTTTATTCTTAGTAGCCTCTCTTACCGGGAAATGTCTCCTAGTGCTTCCACTGAGCCCTGGTAGCTTGCTACTGCTCCGGAACACTTAGGCAGGCCGGCATGTGTCCTTCTTCGATCCTGTGTCTGTCCCTTCGGGGAAATGTCACGCGATGAATACCGGAGTCCTGCTAGCCCGCTACAGCCCGGTTCACCGGAGTCCTGTTAGCCCAGTGCTACAGCCTGGATTCACTCGTTGATGACCGACACGTTTGATGCTGGGTCATGGATGCCTGTCCCTGTAAGTTAGTGCCACTTTGGGTTTACGACTAGCCATGTCAGCCCGGGCTCTTTATCATATGGATGCTAGCGACACCATCATATACGTGTGCCAAAATGCGCAAACAGTCCCGGGCAAAGGTAAGGCGACACCCGTGGGGATACCGTGCGTGAGGCCGCAAAGTGATATGAGGTGTTACATGCTAGATCGATGTGGCATTGAGTCGGGGTCCTGACAGAAACCATCCGATGTATTCCAAGTTTTTCAAAATTTCCAAGCTTTGGTTGAACGAAAATTTGATAGTAAAATCATTGCTCTCTAGTCTGTCCGGGAAGGAGAGTATGAAGAATTAAACTCTTTCTTTCAAAAACTTGGAATTTCTCATCATGTGTCCTGCCCACATTCTCATCAACAGAACGGGTCTGCTGAGTGCAAACACAAACACATCATTGAAGTTGGCCTAGCACTCCTAGCTGGCGTCTCCATGCCTCTCAAATTCTGGGATGATGCTTTTCTTGTTGCAGTACACATGATCAATATGCTACCTAGTCGTGTCATAAACAATGAAACTCCCATGGAAAGACTTCTTCACGCAAAATCAGACTACACAACTCTTTGCGCTTTTGGGTGTGCATGTTGGCCCAATCTTCGCCCTTACAACAATCGCAAGCTTATGTTTCGATCCAAGCAATGCGTGTTCATTGGTTATAGTGCTCAACATAAATGTGTTAAGTGCCTTGATATTCCTACCGATCGTGTGTATATTTCTCGCGATGTTGTCTTTGACAAAACACACTTTCCTTTCTCTAAGATTCATCCCAACGTCGGTGCACTTCTTCACCAAGAAATTCTTCTTTTACCACCAACTTTCACCAGTTTTGATCTAGGGGGAAATAATTTTGATGATCAACTATAGACTAATTCTCATAATCGTGCGCATGAGCTCTGTGATGATGCAGCTGAAAATTGTGAAGAAAATAGTGACGAAATTATTCCGAACGTGTCACATTTTATGTGTCCAGCGTTGGGAGACAAATCCTCCTTGGGATTGACAGCGCAGGAGCCTAGCAGTCGATCCACCTTAGGATCAATGGAACAGCAGGACGACATGGCGCTGGAACCCGCGTCGCCCGCCAGGCATGGCCCCAGAGAATCCATGCGCGGCACGCGGCGCCTCTCCATCGGCTTCGGGGCGGCCTCCAACCTGCACCAATCGAGCGCTAACACCTGGCCCACAGGGGCTCACTGGGCCACAAGCGGGCCCCGCCACTACATGCGGCGACAGCAGCCGGATCCTCCACCAAGCGGGCACGAGACAGGAACGGATCCCAGCACCAATCCTGTCATGTCTCCTAGCTAGCGGTTCGGCGTAGATTCGGCTGGGCCCATCCAATCATCACGTCATGATGGGAAACCTGGCGCAGGATCTACTGTGCCGCATGCAACTGATTCGGTGCTCTTTGGAGCCGCAGAAGATCCCACCAGTATGTCCCAGGGTGATACAACAGCGCCGACATGATCTGCCTCGGGATTGCCTTGTACAGATGTGTCAGCAGGATCTTCTGCGCCCACTGACCTAGCTACAGCTACTGTTTTTCATACACGCCTACAAAAGGGGTAACTTAACCTGTTAATTACAAACAAGTTGTGAAGTTTTGTTTGGCTTGTTCTACAGGTGAACCTAGTACTCCCGAGGAGGCATTCAGTGATACACGGTGGAAGAAGGCCATGGAAGAGGAGTACATGGCCCTCCGCAAAAATAAAACATGGCATTTGGTTCCCTCACAACAAGGTAAAAACTTAATTGATTGCAAGTGGGTTCTTAGAATAAAATGGAAATCTGATGGAACCATAGACCGCTATAAGCCAGACTTGTTGCGAAGGGCTTTAAACAATGGTATGTCATAGACTATGAGGACACTTTTAGTCATGTTGTTCAAGCTTTCCCTATTCATCTTGTATTATCTATTGCTGTTTCTAGAGGATGGAGCCTTAGACAACTTGATGTGCAGAACGCGTTCCTTCATTGTGTTCTGAAAGAGGAAGTATACATGAAGCAACCTCCCGGATTCGAAAGTAAAACCAAACCATCTTACGTGTGCGAGCTTGACAAAGCTCTATATGGACTGAAATAGGCTCCCAGGGCATGGTACTCACGACTAAGTCAGAAACTGCAAGCACTTGGTTTTGTTCCTTCCAAATCTGACACATCCTTATTCATTTACAATAATCAAGTACCTCCATATTTGTTCTTATTTATGTTGATGATATCATTATCACAAGTTCATCTGATGAATCTGTGTCAGGACTGTTAAAGGATTTAAGTGCTGAGTTTGCCCTTAAGGATCTGGGAGACCTACACTTCTTTTTAGGAATTGAAGTTAAAAGACATGGAGACAGTCTTCATCTCTCTCAGGAAAAATATGCTACTGATATGGTAAGGAGAGTTGGGTTGCAAGGATGTAAGCCTTCACCAACACCACTATCTAGTACGGAAAAATTGTCACTTGCCAAAGGAGAACCTTTGAGTCAGGAAGACAGTACCAAATACAGAAGCTTAGTGGGAGCACTTCAGTAGTTAACTTTAATAAGGCCTGCCATTTCTTTTGCTGTTAACAAAGTATGCCAGTTCCTTCATGCTCCCATCAAAACTCCCACCAAAACTCATTGGACTGCTGCGAAACGCATAGTGATATACGTAAAAGATACTATGAATCTTGGTCTTACTCTCAGCAAGTTCTCTTCTGCTCTTGTTAGTGCCTTTTCCAATTCTCACTGGGCAGGATGTCTAGATGACAGACGCTCCACTGGTGGTTTTGCGGTATTCTTTGGGCCAAACCTGATATCCTGTGTGCAAAGAAACGAGCCACTGTGTCAAGGTCAAGTGCAGAAGCCGAGTATAAAGCACTAGCCAATGCCACATGAGAGATTATTTGGGTTAAGTCCATGTTGAGAGAGCTTGGTGTGAAGCACACTCGAGTTCCATGTCTATGGTGCGATAATCTTGTTGCTACATATTTATCTGTTAATTCAGTTTTTCATGACAGGACAAAACACACTGAGATAGATTTCCACTTTGTTCAACAAAGGGTAGCTAATAAGCAATTGGAGATTCGTTTGTACATTCACGAGATCAGGTTGCAGATGGATTCACAAAGGCATCACCTACAAGGAGTCTTGAGGTATTCAAGCGTAATCTCAACTTGACCAAATTGTGATCAAGTGAGGGTGTCAAACAGAACATATTGTATTGTGACAGCTTATAATAGCCTACCTCTTACTTGTAACCAGATATCTTTCGCTTCCTTCCCAGTCTGTAATCTCAACAACCTATACGCTATTTTAGGGAGTCACACCCCTGACGATATAACACGCAGGCGTCGTCTAGAGCTAGGGTACTACGTTTCCCACAGCCGTAACTTTGGCGAACTGACTGCGCGTACCATCGTCCGAAAGAAATAAAAAAGGATGTCCGAAAGGCACAGCTGTTTGGATGCAAATGTAACCGCAGCGTTGATTCCTAGGTTGACCAATTCTATATGGTCAGTATCTGATGTGACCCTAAAAATATTATGACAAGGCCGTGTTGTTTGTTTCCCAAGAGCTGAAATTAGCCGTTATAAACAAAAGAAGGGAACGGGGAGGGGCAACATGTAAGAAAGTAACGACCGGGGTATTACAGGAAAATCACACTCCATCAACAGTGGCCGCCTTCTTCTTCCTCGCAGCAAGGTTGGCGACGGACTCTAGGGAGCTATTTTTTTGAGATAGAGATAATACACCGGGGAGCCGTGAGGCCGGTCAACTCGCTCGAATCAAGAGCTCGAGGCCTTGAGCCAAGGCGACCACACTGAACTTGGTGCCGTTGATGGGTGACCCATCCGGAGAACAGCAGGGGCTTGCCCCCGGCGATTCTGACAGTGCCCCCTTGTTGAAAGAAAAAGACGAAGCCATGATTGATGGGTAACTCCTCTTCCTGTTCCATTTGCAAACGGGTTCATGTTGCTATATCTGAATAGCGCGTTTCGCTCTGTTTCACGTACGCCGAACGCATACGCTGCAAATTGATGTAGTCTGTCTTGCCGGCCGGCCGATGGATACTTCAATTTTATTTTTTGCTTCGGTTATTTGATGCTGGGGGTATTACGATATGATTGTAGGCTTTGGATTAGGCGTGGAGCTTTTGCAGCTCTTCTGCTCGTATGTGGAATCCATATTCGTCGAGGTCTCAGGGAAGAACTAGATTGTATACGAGCGCGGTCCGCTAGTGACGGGACGTCCGGTCACGCCTGTGATGAGCCGGCAACCCATGGCTTCGGTTGAGGCGGACAAGCATGCAGCTCACGTGGAGCTAGACATGCATGCAGCTCACGTAGAGCTAGACATGCATGCTTCTAGTGGGCTTGGACGTGTAGGCCTACCCCAGGGTGTGCAGCCATGCATAGTTGAACCTACGGCTGCTGTTCAGTCTCAGTCGGAGCCGGACGTGTCCACTGCTGCTCTTGGGTCTCAGGCAGAGCCTGACGTGGTCGCCTCACCCATGCCTGCAGTCAGGCCATCTTTGGCAGCGGCGCCACGTGTACCGGCGGTCGAGATTGCCGGGGAGGGGGTTGCTACTCCACCCTCATCCCCTCCTCCGGCAGCAGTGCATGCGCGACATCCTTCACCGGGGGTGACATCCACACGCCGAAGTGCTCGACATGCGGTGGCCGATGATGAAAGGACGGACACCGACGAGGACTCTTTGACCAAGGCTATGCGGCGTAAAGCTGTGCAGAACCTTGACAACCAAGGTACTTCGTCATCGCCCAAATCATTTTTATCTTTTTCTACTACATCCATTGTTGCTAAGTTAAATAATGTGGGTGTTAGTCTAGGAAATAATGAGAATGATATTTCTGTTTCCGCAAACGCTTTGAGACATTTGGAATATGACCGATTGAAGGTTACTCCACAAGTTTCTAGCAAATCTTTTATCTCACATCTAGATGAGGAGGAGCTGCATGCCACATCAGATGGTCAGCTACTCGCTCATGTAGCAGGGGAGGTTTCGGACGTGGGTTTGGAGGAACCCGGGCTTAGTTCATTGATTGAGCTTACAGCTTCCGGTCGTAAATCCAAGTCTGGTCGGTCGAAAAAAGGTCGTAAACCCTATAAAAGGGCGAAATTTTCTAAATCTCCTATTGTTTCCTCATGAATGGCATGTTCTTTAATAGCAGAGGTCTTGGTGACTTGGCTAAACATCTATTCATTGCGGAATGTAATAGGGATTACAATTTAGATTTTTTGGCTTTATCTGAAACGGGAAGACGTGATTTCTCAGTAAGTCTGCTTAACCGCCTTTCTGGTGGGATAGATTATAACTGGATTTCACGACCACCTCGAGATCGTTCTGGGGGCATTTTACTCAGCGTTAACACAGAGACTATGGATGTTTTGGCTAGTTCGGAAGGCGAGTTTCATATTAAACTCCATATCCGAAACAAAGCTGACAACTTCACATGGACCCTCGTCGCCGTGTATGGGGCAGCCCAGGATGAACTCAAGGCCGTTTTTCTCCGTGAACTGGTTAATCTAGCGAAAGATAATCCCTACCCCATTCTTATTGGTGGGGATTTTAATTTGCTACGATTTCCAAGCGAGAAAAGCCGAGGTAGGTTTGATAATCACTGGCCTTTCCTTTTCAACGCTGTCATAGACAGTCTAGATTTGCGAGAGGTTTCAATGATTGGAAGACAGTTCACTTGGGCGAACAGTCTTCCGGAGCCGACATATGAGAAACTAGATCGCGTTTTAATGGATACCGACTGGGAATCCAAATTCCCTATGGTTTCTATTCGCGCTCTTCCTCGTATAGAGGCTATCTCAGACCATGCACCCATCCTCTTAACCACTGGATCTCCACGTCCACAACACCGACGCAAGTTCAAGTTTGAACTAGGTTGGTTACATCGAGATGGATTCTATGATATGGTCAAGGAGGTGTGGGATAAACCGGTTGCCGAGCCTACCCCAATACACAAATGGAACAACAAAATGCGTGCATTACGTAAGTTCCTTCGTGGTTGGGCTAGGCACACCGTGGGTATCCTCAAAAAGGAGAAGCTTCGTCTTTCATCCATTATTGATGATTTAGAAGCTTTGGCAGAGATTAGAGCTCTCTCTGACCTCGAATTAGAGATCAAGAGTCAATCGAATGCCAAGTTAGCTCGCATGTTGCGCGAGGAGGAACTCAAGTGGTACCAACATTCAAAATCTCAGTTTATCCTCAAAGGTGATTCGAATACGAGATATTTCCATGGTGTCGCCAATGGTAGACATCGGAAGAAACTTATTCATTCCCTACAACAGGAGGAGGGCATGATTGAAGGGCATGAGCAACTTAAGTCTTATATCACTAGTTATTATAAAAATCTATTCGGGACTCCTCAGGAAGGAAACTTCTCGATGGATGAGTCTCGAACAGATGACATCCCCCAGGTTTCTGATGCGGAAAATAGCCTTCTAACAGCTCCATTTTCTGAGGAGGAAGTTAGAAAGGCAGTTTTCCTAATGGAGCATAACAAAGCACCGGGTCCAGATGGTTTTCCCGCTGAGTTCTACCAGAACTTTTGGGAGGTCATCAAACATGATCTCCTACTCTTGTTTGGCTGCCTTCATGTTGGTCAACTAGAGTTGTTTCGCTTAAACTTCGGTGAAATTATTTTAATACCTAAGGTTAATGAGGCTGAAAGGATACAACAATATCGTCCAATATGCCTCCTTAATGTTAGCTTTAAAATCTTCACTAAGGTAGCGACTATTAGGCTCAATTCGGTTGCTGAACATGTGGTTCGTCCTTCTCAAACTGCTTTTATGCAAGGCAGGAACATCCTAGATGGGGTTGTTGTCCTTCACGAAACAGTTCATGAATTGCATCAAAAAAAACTGAATGGGGTAGTTCTTAAAATTGACTTTGAAAAGGCTTATGACAAAGTCAAGTGGTCTTTTCTTCAACAGACTCTCAGAATGAAAGGATTTTCTGCAGAGTGGCGCGCAATGATCCATAGTTTTGTGGCTGGAGGTAGTGTTGCCATTAAAGTCAATGATGACGTTGGCAACTATTTCCAACCAAAGAAAGGATTGCAACAAGGTGACTCAATATCGCCCATGCTATTCAATATAGTGGCGGATATGTTAGCGGTCATGATTGAGCGTGCCAAGGTTGATGGCCAAATTGATGGGGTAGTGAATCATCTAGTGGATGGTGGTCTTTCTATCCTTCAATATGCCGATGATACGATTCTCTTTATGGATCATGACCTCGAGAAAGCAAGAAATCTGAAATTAATTTTATCAGCATTCGAGCAACTCTCAGGGCTTAAGATAAATTTCCATAAAAGTGAATTGTTTTGTTTTGGCGAGGCTCAAGACGAGGCCCATCTGTATGCCGACCTGTTCGGATGCGGGTTGGGCCAGTTTCCGATCACTTATTTGGGTATACCGATACATTATCGAAGACTCACAAATGCTGAATGGAAACACGTCGAGGAGAGACTACAAAAAAGGCTTAGCAGTTGGAAAGGTAAACTGCTATCTCTGGGTGGGAGGTTGGTCCTCATAAATTCAGTACTAAGTAACATGGTACTGTATATGATTTCCTTCTTCCAATTGCCGAAAGGAGTTTTACATAGATTGGATTACTTCCGATCAAGATTCTTTTGGCAAGGAGATAGCGAGAGAAAGAAATATCGGCTGGCTAAATGGAGTGTGGTTTGCCGTCCCAAGGACCAAGGCGGGTTGGGAATTCATGACCTTGAGGTTAAGAATAGAGCCCTCCTTGGCAAATGGTTATTTAAGTTGTTGACCGAAGATGGTGTATGGCAAACCCTTCTTAGGAGAAAATATGTGGGTTCAAAGGCGATATCCCAGGTATACTGGAAGCCTGGGGACTCTCATTTTTGGGCGGGATTAATGGCAACGAAGAAATATTTCTTCCGCTATGGGTCCTTCTCAATTAAGAATGGCTCGGAAATTAGATTCTGGGAGGATAAGTGGTTAGGTAATGCTACTCTCCGGGAACAATATCCAGCTCTATACAATATTGTACGTCACAAGAGTGATACTATTGCCAAGGTTTTGGAATCATTTCCGCCCAATGTGACGTTCAGAAGGGATTTAATTGGACCTAGACTTCAATCGTGGAACATATTACTTCAACGATTATCCACGGTACAGTTGTCACAGGGGTCCGATTTATTTCGTTGGAACCTACATGAGAATGGGCAATTCTCAGTGGAATCTATGTATAGAGCTTTGATCCAGTCTGACGTGCCAGTTGATATTAATAAGAAGATCTGGAAGATGAAGATACCTCTTAAGAATAAAATCTTTGCATGGTATCTTCGTCGCGGAGTCATTCTTACTAAAGATAACCTTATTAAGAGAAATTGGCATGGAAGTACGCAATGTGTATTTTGTCCGCATGATGAGACAATAAAACATTTGTTCTTCCAATGTAAATTGGCTCGTTCTATATGGTCAGTCATCCAAATAGCTTCTGGCTTGTACCCTCCTTGTAGTGTTGCTAATATATTTGGCAATTGGTTACATGGGATTGATCACAAGTTCAGAAGTCTACTTAGGGTGGGAGCGCTTGCCGTGATTTGGTCGCTTTGGCTATGTAGAAATGATAAGATTTTTAACGATAAAAGTACTTCGCTTATGCAGGTTATCTACAGATGTACTGGGACGCTTCGTTTATGGTCCTCTCTACAACGAGTGGAAAATCGAGACCTGTTTACGGAGGTGTGTACACGATTGGAGGTTACGGCGAGGGATACTTTTATCCAACATGGGTGGCAGCATGATCTTAGGATTGGGCCACCGACGGTTTAGGCGCTATACAAATATACTTTCTTTGTATTTCGCCTTCCTTTTTTATTTTATTTTCGCTTGTTGTGAGGATATTGTTGGCTGTGTGCATCTCAGTTATGCAGAGGCCGGGTGTTACTTAAACCTTTTAAGTAATAAAGCGCCCCTTTTCGAAAAAAAAGTGATTGTAGGGAAAGGGTTGATTAAGTGTATCTACTGATCAGGAACGCGCCACAATAAAGTCATAGATCCCCTTGTCACAAATCAAATTGTCCGTATCTACCGGCTTCATGCGTTTGCTTGATTACTCTTTATTAGCCCAGCATTACATATGTATATATGACTCGCCCGTTGGTGCCACTTATTTGCACCACTTTGCGGGATGTGGAGATGGCAATCTATACAGATCACGCAACTCCATCGAAGTTCATTTTATTCTTATTTGCGAGATCGTCATAAACTTGTGCATTCTATTTATGCAAAGGATGGAGTTGGAAGTCTTTAGTCATTATGTCATCTTTATGTGCTTTTGAGATCAACAATAAACTTGCATCATAGAACAATTGAGCACCCTGTTTCGACCTCTACATACAAACAAGTCTACAAAAAGAAAAATATTACTAAGGTGGGCGTGTGACGTACCAGCTTTTGCGCTCCTATACTTAGGTCAATCAAAACAAAATGTCGTTGTGCATCCTCTGACTTGAACTTGATTCACGTTTAATAAAATGGATGTGTGCATCCTATGATGCAAAGGCCGCGTACTCCCCTTTTCGAGGAAAAAATCATATCGCAAGCTTGCAATTTTTTTCCCATTTTACAGGATTCGTACATGCAACCATCAGTTATATATCGTGTGGGAGAAATATATTGTCAAACAAATAATCCATTTGACTGTTTATATCTTCTAGTTATAACATAGATACGGGGAGTGGAGCCGCCACTCCATATCTCCCTCTTCCATCGCTGCCACAAGCACATATTGCCTAGCAGTGGGACCTGGTCCCCGCGTGGTGCAAGCACTGTTTTGCGTTCCTCATAATGTAGGGTGCGCGATGGTTCTGCTCGGCTCGATGCTTTCATTGGCACGTCGGCTATTTCTGGGTAGTCAATTGACAACACAACTTTTTGCAAAATCGACATACGTCAAGTAGACATCATGCCGAAAAATCTTATGAATGCATACATCTGACTACACAATATTCAGTTGACCACACACATTTGCATTTCTGGCACCGCCACTGCTGCGCATGGTGGTGCTCTGTGGCCTACTCGACCTCTGCATGTGTCCTTCCTTATGATAGTCGGATGGGATGCATGTTGGGTGGCCTATCATGGCGTAGGTCGTGGCTCGAGGCAATGACATGTTTGACATCATCCTGGCGAGGAGATGGCGCACACGGGATGGATCTAGCTCGGATTATTTATGTGGTGCTCGTTCCTACTTGCTTTGATGCCCGTACCTCCCATTGGGTTTTATCAGTCTTGTTGGCGGTATGTGTGTGGTTTGGTGAGGGTGGCGCCTTTGATGTAGTATGTGTCATGCTCTTTGCGTTTTGATGTTGTCACCATATTATGTCGAGAAGCAGCGGCGTCAGGGTGGCCTCAATGAGGAGAATCTTTCTTGGA
>NC_041381.1:6762524-6794644 GCF_002162155.2 Triticum dicoccoides
TCCTCTTTCTCCAATAATCACTGTTTCATGTGGACCACTCTTGTAAGAGGCTGCAAAGAGTCATAAGAAAATGTGTATGAACAATGTTCAGGTAGGGTTTCACACTCCCCAAGGGACAATTGAAAAAAAATCTTCTAAATATTTGAATTCAATAGTTAAAATTCATATTTTTTGATTCTGAGAAAGTACTTATGTTGTATTGAAAATTTATTCAACTAGATGATACCCCGCGCGTTGCTGCGGGAATTGGTTGCTATATATTTTAATGATATTTGGTTGAATGAAAATTTGGCAAGGTCATTTATTCAGAAGTATTCTTTAGCAATGCACGGTAGTAGAATCGATGTAGAATTAATGGAATCTGGCCAAAACGATGGTGGAACATGAGCTTACCTCCAGTGGGTAGTAAGAGGCCGTGAAGATGAGATAACCATCAATATTATGTCTTGAGGCACCAGCTGTAATATAATCAACTCCGCCTATTTCACTGTTTGTACAACATTGTAAATTAGAATCAATGTACAATAAGATAGTTGTAAATATATTTCCCTCTTGAAATTAAGAACTACAAATGACATGCAGCATAAAGATTTTACTTACTCTCATCTAGCAGATAAGATGACAGAGAGTTAGCCCACCATCTCAACTTGAAAGTGAAATGCAATATTGGCTGGAAACGTCAATATGGGGACTGAAAAGAGCATGAGAATTTTCTGCACAAAAAAAAAGAGCATGAGAATGAATAAACTCCCTTAAAAATATGGACCGGCATTAAAATATAAAAAAAACATATGCATCCTGATGCTTACAAAAAAGTGGAAGATTAAATAGATTACATCGCCTCTATTTATGCTAAGAGAAACCTGATATGTTTAAAGTTTGGCTCATATATGTCAAACAAATTGAATTAAGGACCTCAGACGTCTTCACAGAATGCATAATAGATCCAAAAACAAAGCATGTGAGCTAATATTTGGGATGACTTGCCTGAGTTCGAAGTGCGGAGAACTCAAACGGTGTCCATGATTGGAAGTAGTGCCTCCAATGGCTGGGTACCATGGCACTTCGATCTGATGCTTAAAATTGATGTCCATACAACTCTATGTTAGACTTAACTGCTTGATTAGCCGTACAGATTAGGATTGCTGGCTGTAGCACGCATTCATGGTCAGAAGTTTACTGGTTGGAGCATGGTGTGTTAAGGGATGACGAATCAGGTTGAACTTTACCTCTCCAGATAGAATATTTGACTGGATAGGAGACTGCAGCTGGATAGCAGTCGGCAATCGAGCAAATCTTGTTTCACCAAAACTTCCCGCATGTCTCAGCCATGGAGATGGGCCGGACGGGACTCAGAGGCCAGGCGGGGTGGACACAGGTCGCCGCTGATTCGAGTCGCGCTACGCGGAAGGGCGACTTGAGCGACATCAAGATCAGAATCTGCAGCCACAACATCATCACGTTGGGGAGATGAGATACTCCAACCCCCTGCCCGCCGCTCCTTCTATACCCTCCTCCCCCACCCCCCTAACCCTTCTGCATCGAGCAAGATTCGAAGGGGATGAGGATGTGACCTGGAAGCACTTGCCATGATTTGGAGAGAGGTGATCGGTCATGTCTTTTCGGATGCCTACGTCGGTTCCAGAATATGGGCCGCCGGAAGATCGTGACTTGTGATTCATATGGGCATGCGCGACACGGGTAAAAGTTGCTCACGTGGCACTATCGCTGAGGATGTCGCCAGACAGCTGAGGTGGCGTCAGGTGGATGGTTGCATGTTGATTAGTGATGTGGATAGCTTGCATGTCAAGAGAAATAAGATAGTGGGGATGAACTATTTAGGTATTATAGATTCTACACGTATACTAGAATATAGCCATCAATATTAAGACTTCAAGCAACTCGTTTCTTACAGCACCTTGTTTATATCTGAAATGAACAACTTCTATGTACTAGAAAAAAGATTTAAATAAGAAAAATACATTCTAGCACAATCAAATGAATGGCCTTTCTCTTCCATCAAACAAATCTACTTAACATTTGGGGATACGGTCCACCGTGTGGATGCCATTGCTATGAATACAACTCAAACCCCTCTGATGGTTCTCAAACTGAACATGAATCAACCGTGACTTGAAATGGAGACATGGTCATGCCCATGTATTGAACCCTCTCGTCCTGTTAGTTTCATCCACTTTTGCACATAAAGATCCTTACAAATTGTGCATGCTATTTTTTCTCCAAAAAGGGGATTTCCCTGGCATTGGCGTTGATTGAAACATTGGTGTTATATGGTATTTGGAAATTCTAGTTCTACCGCTTTTATGGGCATTGCCACTGCCACCTTTTCTTGTATTTGCTGATTTCTTCCCACATACGAGTTTGCACATTTCACTCTACAACACAACTTTTGCCCTTTTGGTCTAGACATGGATGTCACATGCTAACTGGTCGTAAAACTTGCTATCTTAATTAATTTTTATCCTGTGCTTTTCGAGATCATGATAATCTTATACTTCTACTCTATTCCAGTTTGATGGTTGTGTACATTTTGGCACTGGATTTGGTATGAAGTCTTAGATATAGATTCCTAATGTAAATGATCAGTAAAAACGATAATATTGGAACACATGGCCTTTGTCTTCTAGAAAGTATTGCAAAGGTACGCTTGTGACATACAAACCTTGCGCATTGCATGCCCCCTTCACTACGATTAATACAAACTATCCTGATGAAAAACTGGTGGATGCAAAACGCATGATTTGCATGCATTCCTATAAAATTCTGCTTATATACTTATTTGACTCAAACTACAATTCAAGCACTTAAAATTACTCGCTATTATAATGTTTCTAGTACTCTAACTTCAATAAGAGTATCAGACATGGATACAGTAAATCATATATTGGCTGGTGATTAATATCTTTTTTTCTTAAAATTATACATGTGTATCTTTTTCTCAAAAATATATTTTATCGTCACGGCAAATTTATCCAGTTCAAGGAAATATTACAATATAAAATAGCCATCAAATTAGACTGCACAAACCTTTTTAATATACAAATTGAATAATGACTCGAGGACCGTATTTCAATAAACAAGTTCATGCTAATATGATCGATCATATGGCTTATGGCCTTAAAAAATGTGTTTTAGTGCTCGAGCTCCGGTTAGTCTGTTAACAAAAATCGCATTTCAATGTACACAAAATTCTGAAAATGTTTGTAGATGTTCCCATGGATGTATAGTGCATGTGTGTAAATTTAATGCTGAAATATATTACCGTGAGAGCGACACAAATGAATTATGATTCCGAAAATAGCACACAAATGCCGCACCCCCATGGCCTTCCTCTTTCACCAGAAAATCTAATTGATATTTTGAGATATTGCCTTCCATGAGGATATCACTATTATGCATGCAACTTGGAGTCCGCTGATCATATTTCCCCTAAAAAGATGAATTAACCATGCCAACTTCATCAAAGGGAGGGTATCGCTTACCCTACGTCATCAGAAGTATATAGAAAAAAAAACTGCAGTTCATTACATAGATAGTTTGCGCACACGCATGCTTCCACATTATCAAAATTATAGTTGCTGTTGGGTTTGCTAGCTTGATCCACTAACATGTGCCTAATCTGGTCATGCGAGCATCTCTACCACATAACATGCACCAGTGCATTATAAGTATGTTTTAAATCCCATCGCATTTATTGTGAAATATCCAACTCTCTCTGTTATGATTTCTTCTCCTTTCTTATGTTAAAATTTCTCTCATAATTGAAATCTTGAGAAATTAATTTACATTCCATGTAATATTTAGAAATCAAGTCTCCAATTCCACGGGGACGTCCAGGGCATCATCCACCCTCAGGTATTGATCCCTTCCCTTACTCATCTTAATCTTTCAAAGATTGAAGAACTGCCCAATTTAAAAGCAAAGCGACAGTGTTTTTTGGTTGTTGATATAGTCATCCAGGGTAGCACAGGTTCATTTTGTCTTCTTTGATGAGGTGTACTTACTTAGCATTTCTATACTAGTGGAATTATTAGAAAGCCATATGGGTAGCTCCAAGTAATACTATAATAATTATTCACTTTATTGTAAAATAGACATGGTTGAATAACATTGATGTAGTATGCACCACAACTGGTGTTGCCTCTAGCTACAGGTTTCACAAATATTGTTATTCATTTATTTCATAAATATCTTATAAAATATTTTAATGATAAAACTAATACATATCATTTATCCTCTTGTCAGTCTAAATAACCTTTTGTATATTTGTGGCTGAATGAAAAGGAAAATCACACATACTTTCCAAGAAGATACTATTTATTCTACTCTTTAATGTGTATAAAAATGTCATATTTATTATTTTATTATATTAATTTCTTATTATGTGACATGTGTTTACTGGGTTAAAAAGTCAGAAACAAATATTTGTTTTTGTGAGCAACATCGTAAACTTAAGAACTCAAATTTGATGGGAGTAAAAATTTGGCAAGCGTCGACGTGGAGGTTGTCGATGAGACTATGGTTATACTAGACGATGAATCACTTGACACAAAAATAGCATCATAGTTGAGGCATCCATCATTCAACATATATTTTTATGTCAATTAGGAGTTGTCACGTCGTATATATCTTTGTTTCTAGGTAAAATTGGGATGCCGTAGAGTACATAAAACATAGATTGAAGATAGAAAGGATACTAAGAGGCGCCGATGTTGTTGAAGAGAAATTTATGTAAACATTTTGACAAAAAAAGTGATGGTAAGTAAATAAGAAAGAATAGCATGCAAATATTTTTTAGTTCAACTGATTAACAAGTATGAATTGTCGTTCCCAAAGATCAACTTAAAGTTTAAGAAATGCACATTTATAACCTCGAAATAAAAGTACATAAAAGAGTAGCATGTTTCATTCGCAAAAAACAAAAGAGAAACATGTTTCGTTTGTGTGCTCTATGTCTTAACTCCATCCTGAATTCGTAAATTTTAATAATTTCTGTGTTCATAGAGTTGGGCAAACCATCTTATAAGAGGTAAAAAAATAATGCATGTTCCCTAATGTAATTAAGTGTTTGCATTAACAATAGTTTTTGTATGTCAGACGCTAAATGGGTGTATAAATTTTCCAGCAAAACCACTACAGGCAAAGACCGGTTCTGCGTGGACTCGGGGGCGAACATTCACGCCACTGGTAACCGGAACCTCATCTCCAACCTGACCACGGACAACACGGGGACCCTGGTTAACACAGCCAATATGCACTCTCCTCTGGTGTCACATGGATGTGGACACGTGAGCTCTGGGAACATCACATTGCCGGATGTTCACTATGTCCCAGGTTTGGGCATCAACACTGTGTCCGTGTCGAAACTTAATGAGCTGGACTACATGTTAATGTTCGTACCAAATGCCGGATGCTCTATCTTGGACAACAGAACCAATGAGCTAGCTGGCAATGGTCGAGCCGTCTCGGGCCTATTCGAGCTGGATTACCTCAGGGTCCCTCTTGACCGGGCCTAGGCCTGAGATGGGGAAGAGGATCGTTTGTGTGTGTCGTCGTCTCCAGAGAAGCACCCAATTAAGTTCTGGTGATGAACTACCTAAGGTTCCAACACCATTCCTGCCGGCCTCTGCTATATTAATAAAGGACCGCTGGAACTTTCATGCATGAATATTTGTTGTGGTATGATTGTTGACATCGGTTGGGGTTTCCTCAACCCTACACGCTCAAATTATTTATCTTTCTCTGCCATGGGCTGGTACCTTGAACCTATTGTATTATAGATAGAAATACTTGTATCTTATTTGCTCACGCAAATGA
Source organism: Triticum dicoccoides (assembly GCF_002162155.2). Classification (NCBI taxonomy): domain Eukaryota; kingdom Viridiplantae; phylum Streptophyta; class Magnoliopsida; order Poales; family Poaceae; genus Triticum; species Triticum dicoccoides. The sequence goes on from NC_041381.1 coordinate 6,768,363, forward strand.
ATAAAACCATATGGATGATTGTGAAAAAACTGACATTTGTGACCAAATTTGTGAAAATATTGTGCTTTGAAAATTGACTTCGGTTGGGTTTTCCTCAACCATATATGCCCATTATTGCTATTCTCTCTGGGCCTGGTATATCTACATGTATCCATCTTTTCACCGCCCCCATCATATTGTATGTAGCAGTATTTTGTATTGTACATGTTGATACCTTTTTCGTACAAAATTGGTTAAAATTTGCATAGAACAAACTAATATGCACCATATTTTAACATGGATTATATCACACCATCGGCCTAAGTTTGCCCTATTTTTTTTCCTTCCTCTTATTACTGCCATATGTTAAAAGCATGTGTTTTGTTGCAAACACAATCTAGCGAGAGATGGAAGGGTCATGCTGTACCTCTGTTTCTTTCCTTCTTTCACCATCTTTCAATCTCACTAGCACTATGTTTTAAATTCATATCTTGTGATGATTTCATCTTAGTTACCTTGCTATGTACTAATCTTGTTGATGACTTTGACCTCGTTTCCATGCATCAATTTTAATGAAAATGGATGTGTATATCACAATGATGTAGATACCGAAGGTTTCAACCTCTTTTTCAAGAAAAAACAGAGGCTAAGTCAAAAAAGACATCTTATCGGGCATACGTTCGACCATTGTATATGGCCATTATGGATGGTACAAATTGGTGGCGATGTCACTAAACCATCCGTGTACAAGAACTGCAACGGAACCAAGTCAGAAGAGAATCGCCGCCGTTGTGGGAAACAGCAACAAATATTTTGTATTTGTTACCTATACAATATAACAGAAGCTTCCAGAACTTCTTGTACTTGTACACAAATACGACATCTGTGGATTTTTGTATATTGTATATCTACCATGTTCAAGAATTATGGATATTTTAAAAAAGGGTATATTAATATCACGAAGATACCAATTACATCCGGTCTCTGCACCAACAAGATGTCTCAAACACATCCAGGATGCGCACAACCCGAAAAGAAAAGAAAAACAATGACCTCGCCACACTAATCAACTCCTCTCAGCAGCATCACACAAACCACCACAAAGGACAACACCTAAAAAACATAAAAGGTCTCCAAAAGCGACGACTTCAAGAAGGAAACAGTGCACTAGCGCCGTCGTCACCCGATCCAAGATCTTAGGTTTTCACCTTGGAGAAAGTTCGAACTGTCAAAACAATACCTTCAGCAAGGCAATTGCCAGAGACAACCAATGAAGGTTAGACCTTAGGTTTTCACCCTGAAAGTCATGACTCGGCACCGGAGGAGCACCACCAAAAATGAAATCATCTAGTGCTGCCGCGCCCACTTGTCACTGCTGCTTCTCAAAGTTATCAAACACCTGGCTGACTCCATGGCCTCCAAGGCCCCCTTCCCCTTACTGACCATCCGATCTCAACTACCATGACTTTCTCCACCTTTGTCTATGCCATGGAAATCGAGATACAAAGATGTCCGATGGTGTCAACAAACAACAAGCTTCACGTCGCGTAGGCTAATATGGACACAGATGACCAGATTCTATCTGATCTAGATATCCTTGGGCCAGATCTCCGGTAGTAGTTCCGAAACACGTTGACAGCCAGATCGAGGAGGACCAATCATGCAGATCGTTGTCGTGATGCGAGAAGAGCACTAGGGCTGCAACCATACCACTGCCTCCACCACACTGATGCCATCGCCGCCATGGCGCAGGACACAGACCAGCACTACTCAAAACCTGCAACGCCGGTAGAAGATGGAGGACAGATGGGGACAAATCCCGATATGCCGCCACCCCCCGCTTGCACGATCCGCCACCCCGAAGCCCGCTCCGCGTCGTCGGCCCCGAGCGCCGCCACTATGGGGATCATCTGCCGCACCACCATGACCCTGTGACATAGGCCCTACGCGAGAAGGCAAAACGCCCTGCTGCTGCCTACGCCGGCCAGGCTTTTCTCGACCGTGTCCTTTGGCGGCGACGAGGAAGGAGGGAAGAGAGGAGTGTACTGGTGGCGGCGGCGGCGGGAGCGCCCTCCCTGTTGCCCATGGAAGCGATGTGGGAGGTTGCTGGACGAGCTTGTTGTTGAGATCTTTTGATCCCTACCAATGCCACTCTTCTAATCCCTACCATTTATTGACTCCCCACTATAGCTACCTGCGAGCTCCCTCCATCTCTTCCTACCCCCTCCAGCTACCTCACTCTCCCTCTACTCCAATGCCCCCCTCCCCGATCAAATTCTCTATTAATTCATCAAACTTCACCCATGCTCCATCCACCTCACCGAGCCCCACCTCAACATTCCATCGTCTTCGATTACCACATTTGATGGATCTACCATATTTGACTGCCACCTTCATGGGATCCTACATCAATGAGTGTTTTCCTGTGGTGGTGAGACACTAAGTGTCCCCACACCATCATGGTTTGCCGACGCAAGTCATCACCGCATAAGTGGGAGGCGGACCCGAGGAATTTTAGTACCTACCTTAGAGCTCATGAGTAGGAGGCTAGAGAAGTAGCCACCATCGGGGCCCAACGAAACATAGACAGTCCATGAGTAGCGCGACAAGCTCTTTGTGCATCATGTGTTGTCGTTCTCACAAGTGAAAATCGCATCGTGTGTGCACGACCTCTTCTTCTAACATTGACGGGGGCACCCTGCCCTCTTTCCAGCACGAAAACAATGATGCACTCCTAGACGATGACATCGATGAGCTATGGCTGCGGGCTATAGAGTGGTTGTGCAGGCCTAGTCCCATAGGGATATTTTTGGGTTTTTAGATCTATTCCCCACTAATGGGCATTCACTGCTCATCTGTCAGGCTGTGGTATTGGACCTCCGACGTGGGATGCTTGGTCATCAGTGTAGAAGAACTCTACACTGACTGGAACTGTCAACGGGGACAGTTTTGGGGCCATTATTGGAGTTCGTTTCCGTGGTAGTGGTAATAATACAATATATTAACAATGAGGACAATGGCGAAACGTTATTGAAAGTGACCATCAATCTTTCACACGAAATCACTATATCTTCCATGTCTAAATAGCCGGCTCATACTACTCTACTTCGCTCAACATCCAAGCATGCAACACATGCAACATGCATTAAAAAAGCTACCTCAACACGCAAACATGCACAAGAACTTCAATTATTTTATGTTTAATAAATAATTTACAACTATACAATAGTCATACACAATAAATAATATGTATTTTCAATTTTAGTCCCTCATATTATTACTCCAGGTATTCATGTTCTGTACAAAGAAAATATCACTAAACTATATTGCAAAACACTTCCTCCACAACGTGCGGGGTATCATCTAGCAAGTAGAGAAGACCAATTTCCAGGCCAGGTTGCCTCTCTGCAAGCTGACCCGGCATGTCCTTGTGTAAGCTATATTGTACAAAAAAGTTGACAATAATCATATTTGTAGTTGCAGGACGGTTTGCTGAAAAAATACACACCTCCTCCCAAACATCACGCATAGTTATTATCGGAGGGAAATAGTAAGAAAATTCCTTTTTTTTTAAAACGGCCTTGTCTCACATATTTGGAAGGTAGCTCGCACAAGCAGAATAAAGAAACTCTTATTTTAACAGACAGAATACGAACGTCTTTGTTTTTTAAGAACGTCTTTGTAGCTGTCTACATAATAAAACTCATAAGACACTCCGCACCATTCACCAGGGAAACGGTCTGCGCTTGCATCAGCGGGAGTATAGGGGCTGTTGCAGAAATTCCTGAGAAGGTAAGATCGAAGGTGTAAAAGAATTGAAATCCATGTGACTGAACGTCGTAAATTAACTAGAGGGGTAGTGTAGTAAATAGCCTTCCTATTAGCTTTGCCTGAAGAGGTGGTATAGTGAATTCTGGTCAACGGCGCCTCATCATCTCTTGCAGTTTCCCCTGGCTCAGCCCCACAAACGACAGTTTGTAGAAGAGAGATTCCCATGGATAGAAAAGTGCTTCCCATGAATCCGTTTAGGGAGAAGAGCTGGTGGGAACCAGGAACTGGTACAGAAGAAATTCGAGGGACAGTTGCAGCTGTGCGGCATCATCTTCTTTCTGAATTTTATGAAGCGGTGATTCTGCCGGGGTGTGGTGATCTACAAACAGCCGAAGGAGGAGCTCACGAGAAATGGCAAGCTGCGATGTATCGTCTTATTCGTCAACTTCGCATCTGCTGGACTTTGCCGTATTGGCGAACAACAGAAGCTGAAATGATATACCACGCCATTCAAGAACTGCGGTAAGTTGTTGATTTTCTTCCAGTCCCTTGCATGGTTATCTCCTCCTGAAGGTCGTGTTTGGATAATTAACCTTAGCTACATGGGAACTAAAGGGGAAAAGCTATTTCTGTATTCGGAGACATCCGGTTTGTGTTGGGTGCTGAGCTACCAGGTTAATTATGTTTTTTTATCAGCAAAACCGATATCGTTGGATCAGAAGATTTTAATTACTAGCGCTTCCATGGCTGTGAGATGCACATGAGATCCTGACGAAAATTGCTTTAGAAACCTAATCTGTTTTTGTAAACCTGCAGAATGGAGATTTCGATATACAGAGACTGGGGTGTGAAAATTTCCGCCGAGGAGCATCGTTTCACCGAAATGCTTAAAACTGTGCTTGATAGAGCAGACAAGTTCTTGTCTGCTGGAAACACTCTACTGAAGTCTCTGAATGCTCTTTCTGATGAGGTGGTCCAGATTTCTGGGAAAACTTCGCCCAAGCAAACCAGTTACATTACGGATCGTCCTTGCCCATTATATGGCGTGAACTGTGTCTGGTAAAATGAAATTCTTCAATCATTCTTACAGTCTACTATGTTTTATGAGGGAAATATGGAGTAACCGGAACTTGTTATCAGTGTACGCTTTCTTGGTTGCATAATGGAAGGTCTCAGTGTGCAAAACTACATCGCGGATCCTTATGAGTTAGGTGGCATTTCTGAGAAGCCCAAACCCCAGTTACCAAATACTTGCTCAGATGAATGCAAGGATGTGCATGGTCTAACTGGCGCTGAACCAGAAAATCAATGGTAATTTACTTATCGCTCGTGGTACCCTATTATTTATTTTCCTGGTGCATGGATCCATAAGTTTTGACTTATGAACTCTGAACAGCGTGTTTTTGGCTTCGACTGACCCAATCAACGTAGTGAAGTCTGCAGGAATCGATTGGGCACTTCTCACCCCGGTTTACTACAGGTTAATTATGTTAGTTTTTTACTTCGAAACTGATGTAGTGCAGGCTCAGACTTTAATGACTAGAGCTTCGAGAGAGATTCTAACAAACATCGTTTTTACAAACCTAATATGTTGTTGCCAAACCAACAGAGAAACCTTTCATCGGGCAGCTTCTGTTGTACATCTCGATGTGCCCCCGGCTCCAATACACACAAGGAGGATGGGTATGATGCGAGATATATATGCTAGCGAGGATGTCGCATTGTACAAAGATCAGACTACTTCTGTTGAACGTGAAGCATCGTCATTCATCCAATTTTCCGTGGAAACTTCACCCAAGGGAGGCGTTGGCATTAAGATTGGTTCATACAAAATACATGTGCCGAAATATGGAAGGTAAATGAAATTTTCTTCAATCTTGTATACAGTCCATGTTCAATGATGGCAATATCATATCAGTGTAACTGAAACGTCCTTGCTAACATATCAGTGTACACCGCCCACTCGTTCAAATGGTGCTCTTTGCTGACTCGCTGTATGGTGCAACATTAGCATGTCTCAAATCCATTGTGCCCAAAGGCATCGTTAATCTTTATGAATCAGGTCGCATTTCTCAGAAGCCCATACCGCAGTCAACTAATCCAATTGTGGACGATCTCACTCACGCTGAACCGGAAAATTATGTGTAACTTCTTTATCCCTTTGTAATTTTCAAGTTTACTTTCCTTATGCCATCGATCAGTAAATTTTGAGTTCTTAACTCTGAACAGTGTAACTCCTCTCATGGATAAGAACATCTTCGTAGCACATCACACAGTTATATAATTTTGCATGCATCCAAATTAGACCTAACTAGCACAACACAACTAGTGACAACCTGAAAAGTTCACTCTTATCAAATTACTTGTCTTATACAGTACTAAACTAGCTAGCTAGTACAGTATGAAGCAAGCTTTTCGGATCAAAATTATCAGAATATGAGATATACTGAGTGTACGCATGCAAGTATGTAAACCTGTATTTTAGGCATTTTCACATTAAAGTTTGAGCATTTTGCCGTTACACACTCAGAATATTCTTTCGTTTGTTTTGTCAAAAACATAATTTGTTTTTTTAAACTCGCCCAGCACTACTGATTATGTCGACCGTCGCATCTGTGGCAATATTGAGGCAGAGGGGAAAACCGCAGCTACCTGGCTGATTGATACCGGCGCTGTGCACCACGCAACAGGAAAGCTTTCACTCATATCTGACGTAACAACTGAAGCTGATGATGATCTCTTCATGACGGCGCGGGATGGTGTTCGCATGCGGGTCCATGCCCAAGGCTCTGTGATAACCGATACGGTGGTTCTCCCGGACGTGTGGTACATCCCAGGCCTCACCAAGAACGTTGTCTCAGCTTCCCAGCTCAATCAGCTCGGCTACAGCATCGGGTTTACCCGCGGCACATGCTTCATCAGGAGTGCTACTGATGGCACACTCATTGGCAAAGGGCATGTTTCAGAAGATGGGCTCTTTGAGACGGACTTCCTCAAAGTCAGTTAGAGCACCAACTCCTTGGCGACACTATATCATTAAATACTTGGTAATAAAAGGCCTCTCTGCCGACCTACGTGTTGCAGTTGGCAAAACTAAATTTATCCCCGTTTCCCATATTGTGCATGGCTGTATGGACGAATGCAGCTTAGTTCGTTAGCAACATGATGCCTAACGAATTATGAAACCATGATGGATCAATTTGCTATCTATGTATGACTATTTCCTATACTGGGTCTATGTGTGATCCTCACAAACATGCATAATTGTATTATTTATCTTCCATTGTATCAATCATTTTCCATGTTTCCTTCCTCATTGGTTCCACTGGAAGTGTTTCACCATTTCATAGTGGCTTTGCTATGAGATTAAATCATGTTCAACATACCCTGGAGGTCTACAGATGTACCCGTACGCTCCGTTTATGGCTGTCTCTATAATGTGAGGTGTCTACAAGCTTGGAGGCCAGGGCGAGGGATACTTTTACCCGACATGAATGGCAGCATGATCTTCGGATTGGCCCTCCTACGTCTTATGCGTTATATAGTCTCATGATTACTTGTATTCCACCTGTTTTCTATTTTTCTGAACGTCGACTTCATTATGGCTATGTGCATCTCAGTTATGCAGAGGCCAGGTGCAATGCTTAAACCTTTTAAGTAATAAAGCACCCTTTATCGGACAAAATATCCTGGAGGTCTTAATCATGGCAAAGATAGATTTCATTTTTTAATCTAGATTGTATACGCAATTGCCCAGAACTAGCAATGTGAGGTCAGAGAATATTGTTCCCTTTCTTAATGCACTATGAGTCAATACAAACACCCTTTCTGAAAGAAAAAAAACTATTCTCATTCATGACACAAACCGCCTTGGGGACGCTCATCAAAACTTCCTTTTGGCCTAATATGTCTAAGGCGAGGGGAACACAAAAGCTTCTTGCCGTTGTCATCACAAATGCTGAGTTTGCCTATGATCTCTTCTACGCCTTCACGACCATCATTGTCGGCAATGGTGCCCGCACGCCTTTTCGGGATGCCCCTTGGGTTCAAGGTAGAAAGCCCAAAGACATTGCTCCGCTCATCTATGATGCAACCTTAAGAAAGAATTGGAAAATCAGAGAGGCCCTTTTGGACAATGCTTGGATATCCAAAATAAAACTGTCCAACAATTTCTCGATTGCTCACTTCCGTTAGTTCCTCCCACTTTGGGCTAGCATTCAAGACTTGTAGTTGCAACATGACATGGAGGATGAAATTGTGTGGAAACACAGTGATAGTGGGCTCTACTCCGCAACTTCTGCTTACGAGGCACAGTTCCATGGCATGCTCAGCTCGCCATTGGAACAAGTGATATGGAAAGTTTGCCCCCCTCCAAAAGTGAAGTTCTTCTCTTGGTTGTCCGCCCAAAATAGAGTGTGGACAACGGACAGATTGGCCAAACGTGGAAGGCCAAACTGTGGCCTTTGTCCCCTCTATTGGCGCAAGCAGGAAACGATCGATCACCTTATTTTCAGATGTCGGTTTTCCGTTCGGCTATGGGCCATGATCAAGGAATGGCGGCAACTTGAAAGCCTCGACACCTCTACCTGGCATCATTTTGAATCCACCAAAGAGTGGTGGATCGCGCTCTCCGACTCCTACGTCCCCAACAGGAAGGAGTTGGCCTCCCTTACCTTGCTCACCTCTTGGGCCGTCTGGGACGAGAGGTGTTCCGCCACAAAAGTGCACCACCATTTGTAATTCTAGCCTTCATCAAAGGGGAGGCGGAACTTTGGGTTGCATCATTTGACCGATAAAGGGGAGTAACATATATATACATCATTTGACCGCTAACGGTTTCTCAGCTTCAACGTTTTCGTTTTTGAGCGAGCTTCTTTCCCTTCTTGTTCGTTGACGAATAATTGAGCCCCTCATTGTGACTTTTCCTTTTTCAAGGAGAACGATCTTTCTTAGGTAATATAGTATTGATTCTTCTTTTGACGTATACTTCATCGTCATCGTCATCTTCCCTCATTGGGTTGCCGTACTGGTCGTAGTCTTCCTCGTTGGCGACTCCACCCATTCCAATGATGTTCCTTTTGCCTCTCCCCACGACAACATGATACGTCTCCATCGTATCTATTTTTCCAAACACTTTTGCCCTTGTTTTGGACTCTAACTTGCATGATTTGGATGGAACTAACCCGAACTGATGCTATTTTCAGCAGAATTGCCATGGTGTTATTTTTGTGCAGAAATAAAAGTTCTCGGAATGACCTGAAACTCCACGGAGATTATTTTGGAATTAATAAAAAATACTAGCAAAATAATCAAGGCCAGGTGGCCCACACCTGTCCATAAGGGTGGGGGGCGCGCCTACCCCCTGGGCGCGCCCCCCTGCCTCGTGGCCCCCTGGAGCTCCACCGACCTCAACTCCAACTCCATATATTCACGTTCGGGGAGAAAAAAAATCAGAGAGAAGGATTCATCGCGTTTGACGATAAGGAGCCGCCGCAAAGCCCTAATCTCTCTCGAGAGGGCTGATCTGGAATCCGTTTGGGGCTCCGGAGAGGGGAATCCATCGCCGTCGTCATCATCAACCTTCCTCCATCACCAATTTCATGATGCTCACCGCCGTGCGCGAGTAATTCCATCATAGGATTGCTGGACGATGATGGGTTGGATGAGATTTATCATGTAATCGAGTTAGTTTTGTTAGGGTTTGATCCCTAGTATCCACTATGTTCTGAGATTGATGTTGCTATGACTTTGCTATGCTTAATGCTTGTCACTAGGGCCCGAGTGCCATGATTTCAGATCTGAACCTATTATGTTTTCATGAATATATATGAGTTCTTGATCCCATCTTGCAAGTCTATAGTCACCTACTATGTGTTATGATCCGGCAACCCGAAGTGACAATAATTGGGACCACTCTCGGTGATGACCGTAGTTTGAGGAGTCCATGTATTCACTAAGTGCTAATGCTTTGGTCCGGTACTCTATTAAAAGGAGGCCTTAATATCCCTTAGTTTCCAATAGGACCCCGCTGCCACGGGAGGGTAGGACAAAAGATGTCATCCAAGTTCTTTTCCATAAGCACGTATGACTATATTCGGAATACATGCCTACATTACATTGATGAACTGGAGCTAGTTCTGTGTCACCCTATTGCATGAGGAATCGCATCCGACATAATTATCCATCACTGATCCAATGCCTACAAGCTTTTCACATATTGATCTTTGCTTAGTAACTTTACCGTTGCCACTGTTATAATTACTACAAAACTGCTCTGTTACTTTTGCCACTGTTACCGTTACTTCCATACTACTTTGCTACTAAATACTTTGCTGTAGATATTAAGTTATCCAGGTGTGGTTGAATTGACAACTCAACTGCTAATACTTGAGAATATTCTTAGGCTCCCCTTGTGTCGAATCAATAAATTTAGGTTGAATACTCTCCTCTCGAAAACTATTGCGATCCCCTATACTTGCGGGTTATCAAGACTATTTTCTGGCGCTGTTGCCGGGGAGCATAGCTCTATTCTTTGAGTCACTTGGGATTTATATCTGCTAATCACTATGAGGAACTTGAAAGACGAAAGAACTAAGATTTTTCCCTCAACTACGAGGGGATGTAAGGAACTGCCATCTAGCTCTGCACTTGATTCACCATCTGTTTTGAGTAAGCTTGCGACACCTAAACCTTCTTCTGCTGTTAATTCTGATATGTCGCATTGTTATTGATGATGCCATTTCTGCTATGCATGATACTTATGATGAAACCACGTCTATGCTTGATACTACTGTGCCATTAGATGAATTTCTTGATGAACAACTTGCTACGGCTAGAGAAAATGAAATTATTGAAACTAATAATATTGATGAAAGTGATGATGAAGATTCTCCCCCTAGATATGAATTGCCTGTTGTGCCTGAGGGTTATCTTATGGATGAAGAAACTGCTAGAGATTTTCTTGCTTGCAATGATAGATTTGATCTTAAGAAATTATTAGCTAAGCGGAAAGAAAAGTCTCTGAATGCTAGAATGAAGTATGACCCTGCTTTTGCTACTTCACCTATCTGTGTTACTGATAAGGATTATGATTTCTCTGTCGATCCTGAGATAATTACTTTGGTTGAATCTGATATGAATCTGAAACTGTTGTGGCACATCTTACTAAGTTAAATGATATAGCCACCCTATTCACTAATGATGAGAAAACTCGTTACTACTATATCCTTAAATTATTTCTGTTCTCATTAAAGGGTGATGCTAAAACTTGGTTTAATTCTCTTGATCTTGGCTGCGTGCGTAGTCCCCGGGATATGATTTATTACTTTTCTGCTAAATATTTCCTCGCTCATAAGAAACAAGCTGCTTTAAGGGAAATATATAATTTTGTGAAAATTGAAGAAAAGAGTCTCCCACAAGCTTGGGGGAGGCTTCTTCGATTACTTAATGCTTTGCCTGATCATCCTCTCAAGAAAAATGAAATACTTGATATCTTTTATAATGGACTAACCGATGCTTCCAGAGACCACCTAGATAGTTGTGCTGGGTGTGTTTTCAGGGAAAGGACTGTTGATCAAGCTGAATTGTTATTGAATAATATGTTGACTAATGAAAACAATTGGACACTTCATGAACCAACTCCTAAGCCAACTCCAAAGAAGAGGGGTGTTCTATTTCTCAGTCCTGAAGATATGCAAGAGGCAACGAAATCTATGAAAGAAAAAAGGTATTAAAGCTGAAGATGTTAAGAATTTACCTCCTTTTGAAGAAATACATGGCCTTAATATACCACCTATTGAAGAAATACATGGTCTTGATAACCCAACATAGGTAGTAAAGGTAAATTCTCTCTATAGATATGACAAAGTTGAAATCCCGTCTACTAAGATTGCTAGCCAATGCTTGGATTAGTTTGATGACTTTATGGCTAAACAAGAAAACTTCAATGCTTATGTTGGTAGACAATTGAAACATAATGCTTATATGATGGAACACTTGAGTGATTATATGTCTAGAGTTAAAGGTGAACTTAAACTTATTGGTAAACATGCTTCTATGGTTACCACTCAAGTAGAACAAGTGCTTAAAGCTCAAAATGATTTGCTCAATGAATTAAATAATAAGAAAAATGATAATGCTGTTAGAGTTATGACTCAAGAACCTTTGTATCCTGAGGGCCACCCTAAGATAATTGAGCAAGATTCTCAAAGAAATAATGTTGATGCACCTAGTCCTTCTAAAAAAAGAAAAAGAAAAATGATAGGACTCTGCATGCTTCTAGTGAACCTGTTGTAAACAGACCTGAGAATCACAATGATATTTCTATTTATGATGCTGAAACACAATCTGGTGATGAACATGAACCTAGTATTAATGTTAATGATGATGTTCATGTTGATGCTCAACCTAGCAATAACAATGATGTAGAGATTGAACCTGTTGTTGATCTTGATAACCCACGATCAAAGAATCAACGTTATGATAAGAGAGACTTCGTTGCTAGGAAGAACGGTAAAGAAAGAGAACCATGGGTTCAGAAACCCATGCCTTTTCCTCCTAAACCATCCAAGAAAAAGGATGATGAGGATTTTGAGTGCTTTACTGAAATGATTAGACCTATCTTTTTGCGTATGCGTTTGACTGATATGCTTAAAATGAATCCTTATGCTAAGTACATGAAAGATATTGTTACAAATAAAAGAAAGATACCGAAAGTTGAAATTTCCACCATGATTGATAATTATACTTTTAAAGGTGGAATACCTAAGAAACTAGGAGATCCAACTATACCATGCTCCATTAAAAGAAACTATGTTAAAACTGCTTTATGTGATCTTGGAGCCGGTGTTAGTGTTATGCCTCTCTGTTTATATCGTAGACTTGATTTGAATAAGTTGACACCTACTGAAATATCTATGCAAATGGCCGATAAATCAACTGCTATACCTGTCGGTATTTGTGAGGATGTGCCTGTTGTGGTTGCAAACGTTACTATCTTAACGGACTTTTTTATTCTTGATATTCCCGAGGACGATAGTATGTCGATTATCTTTGGTAGACCCTTTTTGAATACTACAGGGGCTTTTATTGACTGCAACAAAGGCAATGTCACTTTTCATGTGAATGGTAATGAGCATACGGTACACTTTCTGAGGAAACACCCTCAAGTTCACAGTATCAATTCTATTGGAAAAATTCCTTCGATTATTATTGAAGGTTTTGAATTTCCTCTTCCTACTATCAAGAAGAAATATGATATTCTTATTATTGGGGATGTACATATCCCCGTTGAGGTAACCTAGTGTTATTCGAAATTTTTACGGTTCCGTGTTATTCAGAATGAGTTTGTTAACAAGAATTGATCAACCTTGTTAGTGGATTCCTTTTGATGAGAATGAGATGGATGAAGTTAGAAAGCACAACCTTCTATTCCCTCTTTTTACTTTCTGTTATTTAGATTAAATAAAGCAAAAATAGTATTTTTTGTCTGTTTTCTGAATTATCCTTGCAATAAAAAAATACACCGAAAATAAAAGTTCTCCAAATGCCTTGAAAATGAAATATGATTTTTTCTAGAATATTTAAGACTTATTGGCACTGAGAACACACCAGAGGGGGCAAGCACCTGGCCACGAGGGTCCAGGGCGCGCCCCCTGCCTCGTGGGCCCCTGGTGGCCCCCGTCCACTTATTCCTGCACCCACACACTCCTTCTTCCTCCCAAAAAAATCACCAACAAACTCAAGCACGAGTTCTAGCTCATCTTGCTGCCATTTTCGATCTCCTTGCTCAAAGCTCCACTCACAAAACTGCTTTGGGGGATTGTTCTTTGGTATGTGACTCCTCCAATGGTCCAATTAGTTTTTGTTCTAGTGCTTTATTCATTGCAAATTCTTGCTGCTTAGGTGACCTCTGTTCTTGAGCTTGCATGTCAAATTTATTTGGTCCCAAGTTGTTCTAATGCATGATATAGTCTCTAGGAACTTATGGGAGTAGTTGCTATCAATTTTGTTGAGTTTGGTTCACTTTTATTTTGAGTTACTAAAATTTTCAGAAATTTTTCAGAGGAAGAAATATGTTTAGGAAAATGTACCAAGGTGGTTCTTCAAGGAAGCAAGGACCCATGCCCGCAATACATGAGCAGGACGATGAACCACCGAGGGAAGCTCAAGTGCGGCCTTGTGAATGGCCGTCAGAAGATTTCATGGTACAAGCAGGAATTAAGGAGGAATTTGACGCATATGTGTGTAATGCTGATCTTGAGGACTTCATGCTAGATAAGTGCCCTCAATATTACCACTTAACTGATTCCTTTGTGAGGAGGTTTAACTTTACATCTTCACGCAATTCTCACAATGTCCTATTTGATTTTTATGATAAATCATATACCATGGACTTAGAAGATTTTAATACTGCTTGTAAACTCCCGCAATGGGGTAGCGCTAGTGAACCTCGCAAATCTGAATTTAAAAAATTTCTTCCTAGTATCACTGTGGTGGAATCTAGAGAAATAGCACAAACCATAGGGAGCATACATTTTCCTGCTATACGTTATTTTTCTCTCTTTATAGGTAGATGCATAAATGGTAAGGATGAGGCATATCACATGTGTGTTCCTGATCTTAGTGTTCTCAAGAGTGCTGTGCTAGGAGATAAACAATATAACTTGGGGGCCATTGTTGCACGTAGGTTTCAATAGTTTAAATGGAGACTTGTTTGGTGGGATTTATGCAACCCGTGTGGCTAATTTTCTTGTGATACCCATAGATGAAAATGATATGGAGTTGCCTCCCGCTTATTTAGATTATGATGCTATGGTTCGTCATCAGTTTGTTAAAAGGAATGAACAGTTCCTCCAATACCGACTAATCTTTGACAGACGTCGCACTGTCCATGTTGCTCTCCTTGCTCCTGGTTTCTTTGACTTTCAGGCAAAAAGGAGATATATTATAATCAGGGAGGAGGCGAACGAGTACAAGAGGAGGACGGAGGCAGCTCGCCTCCAAGCTGCAGCTCAAAAGGCAATAGCTGCTTCATCTTAGTATGACCCCAGCTACAATTTTGATCCATGGGCATAGACCAACTTAGGCCAAAAGCCTAAGCTTGGGGGTGTATGTATTTCTCACCGACATTACATTCATTATCACACACTCATTCCAGTTGTCAGTGCTCATACTTTCTCATTGTATTATCCATGCTAGTTTATTTTGTTTTATTGCTTTCTTCTTGTGCGTTTGAAAAACCTTAAGAAAAACAAAAAAAATAGTAATAGCTTTCAGCTAGTTTACCTCCCATGCCTGTAGTTGTAGTAATTAAAAGAAAACTCAAAAAGATTTCTCGTTCTTCTTTTGCTTGTTGGGAGCTTTCCCGTGTAAATAGTTTTATTTCTTTTCTTTTCTTTGGGGGTCGAGAGGAGAAGACCATGATGAAAATGTTGAGTGGCTCTCATATGCATTATTGTTGATTTAACCAAGAGCCCATATTACCTTGTCTTCTCCCTTGAATTGAATGCTTGCAGATTCCAGCTTAATCCAATGCACATTCACTATATTATTATCCATACTGTTCGGTCGTGCAAGTGAAAGGCAATAATGACAATATATGATGAAATGATTGAGATGAGAGAAGCTGGTATGAACTTGACCTATCTTGTTTTGGTAAATATGATTAGTTCATCGTTCCTGATTCAGCCTATTATGAATAAACATGTTTGCAATGACAATTAGAGATTATAGTTGCTCATGCCATGCTTAATTTGCTAGGAGTTTATAATGGTTTATCTTGCGAACCAACATGCTATTAATATGGTTGTGATGTGGTATGATAGGGTGGTATCCTCCTTTGAATGATTTGAGTGACTTGACTTGGCACATGTTCACGCATGTAGTTGAAAAAGAATCAACATAGCCTCCATGATATTTATGTTCATGGCGATTTATATCCTACTCATGCTTGCACTCAGTGTTGATTACTTTTAATGCATGTTCATGACTGTTGTCGCTCTCTAGTTGGTCGCTTCCCAGTCTTTTTCTAGCCTTCACTTGTACTAAGCGGGAATACTTCTTGTGCATCCAAAATCCATAAACCCCAAAGTTATTCCATATGAGTCCACCATACCTTCCTATATGCGGTATCTACATGCTGTTCCAAGTAAATTTGTATGTGCCAAACTCTAAACCTTCAAATAAAATTCTATTTTTTATGCTCGAACAGCTCATGTATCAACTAGGGTTGTCTGTATCTTCCATGCTAGGTGGGTTATTCTCATGAGGAGTGGACTCTACTCCTCACTCACGATAAAATGGCTGGTCACCGAGATGCCCAGTCCCATGCTCAAATCAAATGAAAACTAATTGCAAACAGAACTCCCCCAGGATTGTTGTTAGTTGGAGGCACCCGTTGTTTCGGGCAAGCCATGGATTGATGATTGTTGGTGGTGGGGGAGTATAAACTTTACCATTCTGTTTGGGAACCGCCTATAATGTGTGTAGCATGGAAGATATCGAGATCTCTTGGTTGTTATGTTGACAATGAACATATGCCACCCAAAATATTATTTTTCTCTGTTTCAAAAAATCGAGCTCTGGCACCTCTACAAATCCCTGCTTCCCTCTGCGAAGGGCCTATTTATTTACTTTTATGTTGAGTCATCATCCTCTTATTAAAAAGCACCAGTTGGAGAGCACCGCTGTCATTTGCATGCATTACTATTAATTTATATTGAGTATGACTATGACTAGATCTCTTCTACCATGAATTACAATGTCTAGTCAGCCCTTGATCTTCAGAGGTGCTCTGCATTTATGTTTTGCAGTCTCAGAAAGGGCTAGCGAGATACCATCTTGTTATATCATATTATGATTGTTTTGAGAAAGTGTTGTCATCCGAGATTTATTATTATTGCTCGCTAGTTGATTATGCCATTGATATGAGTAAACATGAGACCTAAGTGTTATTGTGAATATGGTTAGTTCATATTCTTTGCTGAAAACTTGAATGTTGGCTTTACATATTTGCAACAACAAGAGCAAACAGAGTTTGTAAAAGTTTTTCTTTATCACTTTCAGTTTATCAACTGAATTGCTTGAGGACAAGCAAAGGTTTAAGCTTGGGGGAGTTGATCCGTGATACGTCTCCAACGTATCTATATTTTTGATTGTTCCATGCTATTATATTACCTTTTTTGGATGATTATGGGCTTTACTCTACACTTTTATATCATTTTTGGGACTAACCTACTAACCGGAGGCCCATCCCAAATTGTTGTTTTTTTTGCCTATTTCAGTGTTTCGAAGAAAAGGAATATCAAACGGAGTACAAATGGAATGAAACCTTCGGGAGCGATCTTTTTGGAACAAACTCAATCCAGGAGACTTGGAGTGGACGTCAAGAAGCAACCGAGGCGGCCACGAGGCAGGAGGGCGCGTCCCCACCCTTGTGGGCCCCTCGTAGCTCCCCTGACAGACCTGCTTTGCCTATATATAACTCCATACCCTGAAAACATTCAGGAACACCACGAAACCCTATTTCCACCGCTGCAACCTTCTGTACCCATGAGATCCCATCTTGGAGCCTTTTCCAGCGCTCCGCCGGTGGGAGAATCGATCACGGAGGGCTTCTATATCATCGCCAAGGCCTCTCCGATGAGTTGTGAATAGTTTACCACAGACCTTCGGGTCCATACTTATTAGCTAGATGGCTTCCTCTCTCTCTTTGAATCTCAATACAAAGTTCTCCTCGATCTTCTTGGAGATCTATTCGATGTAACTCTTTTTGCGATGTGTTTGTCGAGATCCGATGAATTGTGGGTTTATGATCAAGTTTATCTATGAGAAATATTTGAATCTCCTCTGAATTATTTTATGTGTGATTGGTTATCTTTGCAAGTCTCTTCGAATTATCAGTTTAGTTTGGCCTCCTAGATTGATCTTTCTTCCAATGGGAGAAGTGCTTAGCTTTGGGTTCAATCTTCTTGTGTCCTTTCCCAGTGACAGCAGGGGCAGCAAGCCACGTATTGTATTGTTGCCATCGAGGATAAAAAAGATGGGGTTTATATCATATTGCTTGAGTTTATCCCACTACATCATGTCATCTTGCTTAATGCGTTACTCTGTTCTGATGAACTTAATACTCTAGATGCATGCTGGATAGCGGTCGGTGTGTGGAGTAATAGTAGTAGATGCAGGCATGAGTCGGTCTACTTGTCGCGGACGTGATGCCTATATACATGATCATGCCTAGATAATCTCATAACAATGCACTTTTCTATCAATTGCTCGACAGTAATTTGTTCACCCATCGTAATACTTATGCTATCTTGAGAGAAGCCACTAGTGAAACCTATGCCCCCCGGGTCTATCTTCCATCACATAAGTTTCCGATCTACTTTATTTTGCAATCTTTACTTCCCAATCTATATCATAAAAATACCAAAAATATTTATCTTATCTTATTATCTCTATCAGATCTCACTTCCGCAAGTGGCCCTGAAGGGATTGACAACCCCTTTATCACATTGGTTGCGAGGTTCTTGTTTTTTTTTGTGTAGGTACGAGGGACTTGTGTGTAGCCTCCTACTGGATTGCTACCTTGGTTCTCAAAACTGAGGGAAATACTTACGCTACTTTGCTGCATCACCCTTTCCTCTTCAAGGGAAAACCAACGTAGTTCTCAAGAGGTAGCAAGAAGGATTTTTGGCGCCGTTGCCGGGTATGTTTTCTCTCAAGTCAAGACATACGAAGTACCCATCACAAACTCATCTCCCTCGCATTACATTATTTGCCATTTACCTCTCATTTTCCTCTCCCCCACTTCACCCTTGCCGTTTTATTCGCCCTCTCTTTTCTGTTCTCCTCTTTCTCGTTTGCTCCTAGTGTTTGCTGCCACTATGTCTGAAGCTGGGAGGTTATCGTTGATAAGGACAATAGTAATAACATGGGAATTTTTGATGCTTTTGATGATCCTGTTGAAGAACCCACCATCTTGCATACTAAAAAGTTTCGAATCGGTAGTGGTAATATTATTGGAAAACGGATCATTCAAGATTTCTTTACTTGTGCCGGTGCTTTACCTTCTATGGGTTGTTCTATTCTTCATAGAACTAGTAGTCTTGCGGATGCTATTGCCTTGCTTATAGTTGAACTTGAAAGACAATTTATGCATATGCATCCTTGCATACAAAGGATTTTCCTAGAATTTTCCAATATTGAGCATTCTTTTGTTAAGCGCGCAGCTACCATCTTTTTGGCTCATGAGTTTAGATTTATAATAAAAGAAGCCAAAGAAATTTTTGTGCACTATAGGGTGGAAGCTGGCCATCCTCCCATAGAGGCAATCCTCTTCAATCAAGAGGACATAATACGTTTACAATCTCTAGATCATGTTACTTTTAATGAAAACCTTAGAAAAAAGGTTCATACTAATGTTCTAGTTGATAGAATTTTCGAACTTAATAATGATTTTGCAATTCTAAACAATGAGCTAGGATATTCTCTTGAGTATAGGCTCATGACTTTCTGCCAAAAGAATGCTTATAATGATGAATTGGTTGTGCAATATGAAGGGCCTAAGGAGGAATCCATACCTCCCGAGCTTGATCTTGGGGACGTTTGTCCCATTAAATTAAGCCCTTTTGATTACTTTTGCTTGCCCCAAAGAAAACTTGCTGCTGAACGTAGGGAATATGAGATGAGTTTTAGCGATTTATCCTATTATTATGACAATACTTAGATCTATTCTCGCTTTTATGCCTAGCTAGGGGCGTTAAACGATAGCGCTTGTTCGGAGGCAACCCAATTTTATTTTTGTTCCTTGCTTTTTGCTTCTGTTTATTAATAAATAATTCATATAGCTTCCGTTTAGATGTGGTTTTATGTTTTAATTAGTGTTTGTGCCAAGTAGAACCTATAGGATAACCTACGGTGATAGTTAATTTGATCTTGCTGAAAAACAGAAACTTTTGCACATATGAGAATAATTTTAAAAAATCACAGAAACGTGATTTGTAGTTGATTCTTTTTGCAGTAGATCAATAGACAAATTTCCCAGGACTTCCTATTTTGGTAGGATTTTTAGATTTCCAAAAGTATTCAAAAGTTACAGATTGCTACAGACTGTTCTGTTTTTGACAGATTCTGTTTTTTGTGAGTTGTTTGCTTATTTTGATGAATCTATGGCTAGTATCGGGGGGTATGAACCATAGAGAAGTTGGAATACAGTAGGTTTAACACCAATATAAATAAAGAATGAGTACATTACAGTACCTTATGTGGTGGTTTTTCTTTCTTGCGCTAACGGAGCTTATGAGATTTCCTGTTGAGTTTTGTGTTGTGAAGTTTTCAAGTTTTGGGTAAAGATTTGATGGACTATGGAATAAGGAGTGGGAAGAGCCTAAGATTGGGGATGCCCATGGCACCCCAAGGTAATTCAAGGACAACCAAAAGCCTAAGCTTGGGGATGCCCCGGAAGGCATGCCCTCTTTCGTCTTCGTCTATCGGTAACTTTACTTGGAGCTATATTTTTATTTGCCACATGATATGTGTTTTGCTTGGAGCATCTTGTATGATATGAGTCTTTGCTTTTTAGTTTACCACAATCATCCTTGCTGTACACACCTTTTGGGAGAGACACACATGATTCGGAATTTATTAGAATACTCTATGTGCTTCACTTATATCTTTTGAGCTAGACAATTTTGCTCTAGTGCTTCAGTTATATGTTTTTAGAGCACGGCGGTGGTTTTATTTTATAGAAATTATCACTAGTAGAAAACAGGGCTTTCGTCCAGGCCAGTTTAGCCCATTAGTCCCGGTTCAATCCAGAACCGGGACCAATGGAGCTATTTGCCCCGGTTCGTGAGCCCAGGGGGACGGCCGGGCCACGTGGGCCATTGGTCCCGGTTCGTCCGGACCTTTTGGTCCCGGTTGGTGGGACAAACCGGGACCAATGGTCCTGGCTCCTGGCCCACCACTATTGGTCCCGGTTGGTGGCATTAACCGGGACCAAACGGTTACCTGTAGTCCCGGTTCATGCCACCAACGGGGACCAATGGTTCTGCCTATATATAGCCCCTCGCGCAAGAGCAGAGCACACTGCTCTGTTTTTTCTGGCCGAGGGGGAGAGGGCTTGGTGGTGCTCTAGCTCACCTCCTATGCACACAAGGTGTTCGATGGAATGCCCGAGCCACACTACTTAAGGTTTCTCCTCTCCAAGCTCGACCGCCAAGCTCCATTTTCCTCAATATTTATCTAGGTTTAGCGGTCCGTCACGCCCCGTCCCCGTCTTCACCGCCGTCGATCACCCGCGCCGATCTCATCGCCGGCACCACCGTGGTGAGCCTCTTGTTCTTATCTTCTTTCTGAAAGGAAAAATATTATTACTTGTTTGTTTAGATAGATACTTGTATTATTTTCTTACTTTTATTATTGCATCTTATATAGTGCGCCGATGGTTTTGGTATCCGCCTTCGTCCGCCCTCGTCCTGTCTATGATTCGGATGTGGTATATATTATCTTTTCATAACTATTGGTTCATTTATTGTTTATGAAAATTATGCCGACCAACATGACATAGATTTTATTTATCTAGGAGGTTGTTGAACCGGAAATTCCAACCGACCCTATTGTCGAGAGGTTAAATTTAGTTGAAGAAGAAAACAATTTCTTGAAGGAAAAAATAAAAAAAACTTAAGGAGGAGAAGATGATATTGGAGTTGCATGTTGCGGATGTCGTCGAGGATCACAAGATCAAGATGGATGCAATGCGCTTGAAGATGAGAAAGATTAGAAAATATGCCATTCATACCGAGGCTTGGTATCATTATGCCGTTGGATCAGTTGTTACCTTGGTTGCAATTATGATCGCATTTGTTTTCGCGTTGAAATGTTTTACATAGTTTCAATGTATGGTTTAATTAATTTAGATGCTCTGCAGAGCTTTATGTTGTTAGATGAGAACTATGTATCTACTTTGGTTTTTATGTGATGATGAACTTCTATTAATTTGGTCACTTAATTATCTATTCATGATGTTCTGTAATGATTTTTGACACACTTAATTATATATAATGCACACAGATGAACCGGCAATGGATGTACGGTGACAGACACACCTCCGAGTACATTAAGGGCGTGCATGATTTTCTCGAAGTGGCTGAGGCAAACAAGCAGAATGGTTTTATGTGTTGTCCATGCCCTATATGTGGGAATACGAAGTCTTACTCTGACCGGAAAATCCTTCACACCCACCTGCTTTACAAGGGTTTCATGCCACACTATAATGTTTGGACGAGGCACGGAGAAATAGGGGTTATGATGGAAGACGGCGAGGAAGAAGAGTACGATGACAACTATGTGCCCCCTGAATACGGTGATGCTACTGAACATCAAGATGCACCGGACGATGTGCATGATGGTGCTGCAATGGGCGAAGCTGCTGAAGATCAAGAGGAACCAGACGATGTGCCCGATGATGATGATCTCCGCCGGGTCATTGTCGATGCAAGGACACAATGCGAAAGTCAAAAGGAGAAGCTGGAGTTCGATCGCATGTTAGAGGATCACAAAAAGGGGTTGTACCCCAATTGCGAAGATGGCAACACAAAGCTCGGTACCGTACTCGAATTGCTGCAGTGGAAGGCAGAGAATGCTGTGCCTGATAAAGGATTTGAGAAGCTACTAAAAATAATGAAGAAGAAGCTTCCAAAGGATAACGAATTGCCCGACAGTACATACGCAGCAAAGAAGGTCGTATGCCCTCTAGGATTGGAGGTTGAGAAGATACATGCATGCCCTAATGACTGCATCCTCTACCGCGGTGCCTACAAGGATCTGAACACATGCCCGGTATGCGGTGCATTGCGGTATAAGATCAGACGAGATGACCCTGGTGATGTTGACGGCGAGCCTCCCAGGAAGAGGGTTCCTGCGAAGGTGATGTGGTATGCTCCTATAATACCACGGTTGAAACGTCTGTTCAGAAACGGAGAGCATGCCAAGTTGATGCGATGGCACAGTGAGGACCGTAAGAAAGACGGGAAGTTGAGAGCACCCGCTGACGGGTCGTAGTGGAGAAAAATTGAGAGAAAGTACTGAGATGAGTTTGCAAAGGACCCAGGGAACGTATGGTTTGCTTTAAGCGCGGATGGCATTAATCCTTTCGGGGAGCAGAGAAGCAATCACAGCACCTGGCCCGTGACTCTATGTATGTATAACCTTCCTCCTTGGATGTGCATGAAGCGGAAGTTCATTATGATGCCAGTTCTCATCCAAGGCCCTAAGCAACCCGGCAACGACATTGATGTGTACCTAAGGCCATTAGTTGAAGAACTTTTACAGCTGTGGAATGGAAACGGTGTACGTACGTGGGATGAGCACAAACAGGAGGAATTTAACCTAAAGGCATTGCTGTTCGTGACCATGAACGATTGGCCCGCTCTCAGTAACCTTTCAGGACAGACAAACAAGGGATACCACGCATGCACGCACTGTTTACTTGACACCGATAGTATATACCTGGCAAGCTGCAGGAAGATTGTGTACCTGGGCCATCGTCGATTTCTTCCGACCAACCATCAATGTCGAAAGAAAGGCAAGCATTTGAAAGGCGAGGCAGATCACCGGAAGAAGCCCGCCATACGTACCGGTGATCACGTACTTGCTATGGTCAATGATTTACACGTAATCTTTGGAAAGGGTCCCAGCGGACTAGCTGTTCCGAATGACGCTGTGAATCACGCACCCATGTGGAAGAAGAAATCTATATTTTGGGACCTACCCTACTGGAAATACCTAGAGGTCCGCTCTTCGATCAACGTGATGCACGTGACGAAGAACCTTTGCGTGAACCTGCTAGGCTTCTTGGGCGTGTATGGGAAGAAAAAAGATACACCTGAGGCATGAGAGGACCTGCAACGCTTGCACGAAAAAGAGGGCATGCCTCCGAAGCAGTATAAAGGTCCTGCCAGCTACGCTCTTACGAAAGAAGAGAAAGAAATATTCTTTCAATGCCTGCTCAGTATGAAGGTCCCGACTGGCTTCACGTCGAATATAAAGGGAATAATAAATATGCCAGAGAAAAAGTTCCAGAACCTAAAGTCTCATGACTGCCACGTGATTATGACGCAACTGCTTCCGGTTGCATTGAGGGGGCTTCTACCGGAAAACGTCCGACTAGCCATTGTGAAGCTATGTGCATTCCTCAATGCAATATCTCAGAAGGTGATCGATCCAGAAATCGTACCAACGCTAAGGAGTGATGTGGCGCAATGTCTTGTCAGTTTTGAGCTGGTGTTCCCACCATCCTTCTACAATATCATGACGCACGTCCTAGTTCATCTAGTCGACGAGATTGTCATTCTGGGGCCCGTATTTCTACACAATATGTACCCCTTTGAGAGGTTCATGGGAGTCCTAAAGAAATATGTTCGTAACGGCGCTAGGCCAGAAGGAAGCATCTCCATGGGCCATCAAACAGAGGATGTCATCGGGTTTTGTGTTGACTTCATTCCTGGCCTTAAGAAGATAGGTCTCCCTAAATCGCGGTATGAGGGGAGACTGACTGGAAAAGGCACGCTTGGAAGGGACTCAATAATATGCAGGGACGGATATTCTTGGTCTCAAGCACACTACACAGTTCTACAGAACTCTACCTTGGTGACCCCGTATGTCGATGAACACAAGAACAGTCTGCGCTCCAAACACCCGGAGCAGTGCGACGACTGGATTACATGTGAACACATCAGGACTTTCAGCAGTTGGTTGGAAACACGTCTCAGAGGTGACAACACTGTTTGTGATGAGCTGTACTTGTTGTCCAGGGGACCATCTTTGACTGTAATGATTTGGAAAGGATATGAGATAAATGGGAATACATTTTACACGATTGACCAAGATGAAAAGAGCACCAACCAAAACAGCGGTGTCCGCTTTGATGCAGCAACCGACAATGGAAATGACACATATTATGGTTACATAGCAGACATATGGGAACTTGACTACGGAGTAGATTTTAAGGTCCCTTTGTTTAAGTGCAAGTGGGTCAATCTGTCAGGAGGCGGGGTACAGGTAGACCCATAGTACGGAATGACCACAGTGGATCTGAAAAATCTTGGGTACACTGACGAACCGTTCGTCCTAGCCAATGATGTGGCACAGGTTATCTATGTGAAGGACATGTCTACCAGACCGAGGAAAAGAAAAGATAAGGAAGCGAATACATCATACAATGAGCCAAAGTGCCACATAGTTCTTTCAGGAAAAAGGGACATCCTGGGAGTGGAGGGCAAGACAGACATGTCTGAAGAGTATGAAAAGTTTCATGAAATTCCCCCCTTCAAAGTCAAGGCTGACCCAAGCATCCTGATAAACGATGAAGATTATCCATGGTTACGACGCAATAAGCAAACGACACAAGCGAAGAAAAAGTGAAGACTTTCTCCCGCAACTATTATGATGATAACATGCCAACTTTGTAACAGACGAGTATGATACTATTGTCCGTTTTGTACATGCACATGCTATGCCAACTTTTTCAGAGTTCATTTGAAAACTATGAATTTTAAAACCTCGCCAACCGAAGGGCGCTCACACCGGTTTATAAATAAAGCAACAAAGAAAACAAAAAAAGAGTTTCCAAATTTGAAAACTAATGGCACTAACAGAAAGTTTATAATTTTTCTAAAACTAAAAGCAAAAAGAATTAAAAAATGAAGCAAAAAACAACAAAAAATAAATAATGCAGAAAACAGAACAAAAAACTGAAAAAAATAAAAATAGCAACAATAAGTATTTTGTTGTAAGTAGAAACAAAATAAAATAAATAAAGCAACAAAGGAAACAAAAAAAGAGTTTTCAGATTTGAAAACTAATGGCACTAACAGAAAGTTTATAATTTTTCTAAAACTAAAAGCAAAAAGAATTAAAAAATAAAGCAAAAAACAACAAAAACTAAATAATGCAGAAAACAGAACAAAAAACTGAAAAAAAAATAAAAATAGCAACAATAAGTATTTTGTTGTAAGTAGAAACAAAATAAAATAAATAAAGCAACAAAGAAAACAAAAAAAGAGTTTTCAGATTTGAAAACTAATGGCACTAACAGAAAGTTTATAATTTTTCTAAAACTAAAAGCAAAAAGAATTAAAAAATAAAGCAAAAGACCAAAAGAAAAATAAACCAAAACCAAAATAAACTAAATAAAGCAACAAATAAAAAAAAAACAAAAAAATGCCACCTACTAGGCCCCCACGGCCTGAATACAACTAGAAACCCTATGGGCCAGGATTCAGGCCCGTGGAAGGCCCAGTAGGCCCACATGCACAGATGGCAGAGTTAGGCCCGAAAGCCTACTTTAGAGAGGAGCTCGAGAGGGGAGCCGCACCGCACCTTATAAACTGGTGCGGCTCCCTCTCAACTAGCAAGGTGGGACTAAACATTTGACGCGGGGCAGCACAAAGCCTTTGGTCCCGGTTGGTGGCACCAACCGGGACTAAAGGGGGCCTTTGGTCCCGGTTGGTGGCACCAACCGGGACTAATGC
>NC_041381.1:6796758-6801574 GCF_002162155.2 Triticum dicoccoides
GGGGGGGGGTACCGATACCCCCTCCCCGATAACATTATTTTCCCATGTATATGTATGTTGCTTCGTTGTCGATATAACGAGGGTGTCGAGGATCACCGAGGGGTCGAGGGTCGGGAACTAGGGTAGAGGGTCGAGGGTCGTTAAGGGGTCAAGGGTCGAAGGTTTCAGGGTCGAGGGTCGTTAAGGGGTCAAGGGTCGAAGGTTTCAGGGTCGAGGTTCGTTAAGGGATCCAGGGTCGAAGGCTCTTGACCCCTCGGTGATCCTCCCGACCCCTTGACCCTCGACCGCTCAGCGATCCACGACCCTCTACCCTACCGCGGGCGTTGATGCCCACGTCACTTGTGGGACATAGATGTAGTGTTCAACGCCGACCCCCTCCCGATAGCTTCAACACGTGGGGGGGGGGTCGATATTACCCCCTCCTAGCTTGAAGCGTTCTCGAGGCCACCCCCTAACCCTTGAAGCATTGTCGAGGCCACCCCAAACCCTAGAGAAGCAGCGTCGAGGCCACTAATATGATTCCTTATTGTGATTGGCTAGCTAGTTCTACGTTTGCCACTAATATATCCATATCTATCATGTTTGAATAATAATTGCCATGTTGTAAATATTTGTAGAAACTATGGACACCCCCGAGACGAAGCACAAGAAGCGTTGTTGAGGGACATAATCGCAGAAGGAAGTGATGCCCTCTCCTCGATGTTTCTCAACGACAACGATGGTCTGGAAGGAGAGGGTGAAGAAGCAGCTGGCCCTCTCCTCATTGATTTACATGGCTCCGATGACCCAATGCCGGTGCAAGAAGGAGAGGGTGAAGAAGTAGATCGTGAAGACGGCTCCGGTGATCACTAAACCGAGTCCGGCTAGGTATATATATTAGTTAAGCCTGTGCTGACTAGCTAATTGATGCATTCATTGTTTTGGTATGTACACATATTAATTAACTCTGGTCTTTGTTCTTTTTTCTAGCCCTCCGGATCGAGCACAACTTCGGTAAAGAGACGAGGCCCGAAGAAAAAGTTGAGCTCGGATGAAAAGTTTGAGATCATACAAATCGCGCGCGACGGCCAACCGATTGAACCCTACCGGACAAAGAAGGCATTTGTTGCTCAGTGTGGGGTTCTGGTTAGGGACAAGATCCCGATCAGCATCCAGCAATGGTATAAGCCTAAGAACGAAGACCCTGAGGTGTCTTATGTCAATGAGATGCAGAAAAAGAATCTTTGGACTGAGATGAAGTCAAATTTCACCCTACCGCCGGAGGATGATCCGGAGAAGCCAGTTATAGAGCCATTAATCAAGTCTTTTGCTCTGACGAAGATGGCAGACCTATTCAGGAATTGGAAGAAAGACCTCAATAGGTATGTCGAAAAAAATGAGACACCAGAATTCATTGGCAAATATGAGAAGATCAGAGATGACTGGCCCGCATTTGTGGCCCACAAGACATCGGAAAAGAGTAAAAAAATGTCGGCGACAAACAAGAGAAATGCTGAGAAGAAGAAGCTTCACCATCGCACGGGGTCAGGTGGCTACCTTGTAGCCCAGCCTAAGTGGGCCAAGGCTGAGAATGATCTGCTTGATAAAGGGATCGAACCAGAGACAATGAACTGGCCAGAACGTTGCCGGACTTGGTTCTTTGGGGCCGGCGGATCCTTGGACCCTATAACAGGTAAGTGCATTTGGACGGAGGAACAATTGGACATACCAGTCAAGAAGCTTCAGCAATATATCGAAGCAGCGCAGCAAGGGACGTTCGTTTCAGACAAGGAGAAGGACGAGCTCACAGTGGCCCTCGGCAATCCTGAGCACCCTGGACGGACACGAGGCACGCCAGGCTCCGTTTCGTGGAAGGCTGGATTTCCGGACGCAGGGGGTTACAAAACCCACGAGAGGAGGAAGAAACTGGAGCAGAGCCAACTGCAGTCGCTGCACGAAAGGGTAATGGGGCTAGAGGAACGAGAAGCAGATCGCAGCAAATGACCTGCTGAAGCTTCCCCCGAAGCTACCCCGCCATCTTAGCGGAAAAGCGGCGTGGCTTCCACCGAGCTGCTTCAGCCAGAGCATGCCTTGACGGCTCCTGCCAGCTATCCCGTGGATGCTATCACGGATGCTGAAAATTGCCACCTTATGGCGCATTGGAGCAATTTGAAGGTCAAGGCAGCTGTTGGCTCTGTTTATCCTACTAAACCTGACTCAACTTTTCACTGCCGGCCGATTCCAGAAGGATATGCTAAGGTGATGGTCGATGAAATAACGGAGGGATTTGAGGACCTCCGGCTTGACCACCCTACCGGTGAAGGGGAGTATCGGCTGGGTTCTGCTCTGAAGACTCCATGCCTATGGCGGAAGGATCTCATCAACCTTCCGAACTGGACGCCTCCGCCTCCTCCTCCTCCTCCGGCGAGTCAGGGCATTCCGCCTCCTCCACCGGCGAGTGCGATCAGGGCACTCGGCCCACTCCTTCTCCGGCGCGTGGCGGCACTCCGCCTCCTCCGCCTGTGCCGGCGCGCCCGAGCAGCCAGCCTCCTCCTTCTCCGCCTCGTCAGCAAGGGCAGAAGAGACCCGCCGCCGCTCCGGCTTCTACGGCGCGTCGCAGTCCTTCTCCTCCACCTCGTAAGAAAGGAAAGAAGACATCCGCTCCGTCTACTCTGCCGGCGTCTAGCAGTACAGCCAAAGGCGGGAGGAGATACAGATTCGGTCCTTCTCTGAAGACTCCAGAGAAGTTACCGTACGAGAGGAGCGAGGAGGAAAACGTGAAGATCGTGCAGACCGAAGTGGATGACTGGTTTCAAGGGTTGAAAGCAAAGAGACATCCACCTCCGGAGGAGAAGGTAGATCCGGT
The DNA here is from genome assembly GCF_002162155.2 of Triticum dicoccoides. Classification (NCBI taxonomy): domain Eukaryota; kingdom Viridiplantae; phylum Streptophyta; class Magnoliopsida; order Poales; family Poaceae; genus Triticum; species Triticum dicoccoides. The sequence goes on from NC_041381.1 coordinate 6,799,604, forward strand.
GAAAGGGAAGCGCACTCTGGCTGCCCTGACAAAACCACCCAAGTCTCCGCCGAAAGGCAACTATGAGCGCATTATTGGAAAGGCATTTGCCGAAGCGGAGAGGTCGGGAAGTACTAAAAGTGATCAAAGGATGAAAGAACGACGAGCTGGGAAACAAATTGCCCAGCACGGCGAACAAGCGAAGCAATCGTGCCCCCCGCTCAAGGTGCCTGCTAGCGACATCGTCGATCCGAGGATGGTGCCCGGTTATGGCAATCCTGCAGATTACCTGCCCGACGATGCACATTATGATATCTTGGAGGTGCAGATACAAAGATACGAGTATGGGAAGCCTGTCGTCAAAGATGAAAGTTCTCTATCAACGATGATGCGAAGATTGCATGATTGGTACATGAAAACCTGCAAAGAGTCTGAGGGGAGGAGTACTTTGTATGTGAGAGTTAAAAAGGAGCATGACCTCCTTGGAATTGAACTGTTTCCTATTCCATTTGAGGAGTTCTATCAGTTTTTCAATCAATTGGCCATCGATAAAGCAACGGTCACCTCCTACTGTCTGCAAGTAGTACTACTTCCGTCATTAAGTCTCTCTATATAACTCAGCCCTTTCATTTGCATGTATTTATAATTATCCTCACTATATTATGCAGATTGAAGATTGCCGAATTGAAGAAAAGACAAGTGGGAGATATTGGGTTCATTAACACGTATCTCATAGATGCAACTGAGGTTCAATATCGTGCCCAAGAAACCGAGGCCAACTTGCTACGATCGTTGGAAATAAATGAACACAAAGATATAATACTCTTTCCTTACAACTTCAAGTGAGTGTTACTGTCTTGTGGCATATTCGGTTTCCTTATTAGTCCAGGTTATAGTAATGTAATATTGATGAGTTATGCATGTGTGCGCAGCTACCACTATATTCTCCTAGAGATTAAGCTTGAGAAGGGAGTAGTAACTGTCTTAGACTCCAAGCGAAAAGATCCCAAGGAGTATGCGGACATGACTGAAATGCTCGAGAAGTAAGTTAAATAGATCATTATCCACCATATCAGCAACTTTGTTCATTTCTGATATCAAGTAATTGTTTTCTTTGTATGGCAGGGCTTGGAGAAAATTCACCAAAAAAGCTCCGGGACTACCGAAGAAGCTGCAATTTAGGCACCCGAAAGTAAGTACTATATAGTAGCATATTCCAGGCATCTCCTAGTGATTCAAGCGCTAGTTTCATCAATACCATTTAGCATGATTGCTAATTATCAGTTTGATTGACCTCTATTTCTTGTAAAGTGGTTGTGGCAGGAACAAGGGAATGATTTCTGTGGATACTACATTTGCGAGTCCATCCGCCACACGACCTGTGAGCGGGGCTACTCCGACAAACAATATGAAGTGCGTAAATAACAATATTCACAATTTTATTTTATTACCATCATTTGTGTTGAGTTTCATTCATTCATATATATATATATATATATGTATTGACCCCCTTCTTAAAATTAGATGTTTCGGATGCAGGATGAACTCCTAGCACCAGATCGCATGCGAGTAATTCAAGAGGAATTGGCGGCATTCTTTCTTGACCACGTGATCGCTGAAGACGGAGAATACTATGTGGACCACGCGTCCGTATTTTAGGAGATTATATATTTGTAAAAGATAATTATTGTATATATGTAGCTGGTAGTGTCAAATAGATATACGAGAACTTGTTTGTTCGACCAATCTCTCGGAGAAGGAGAGGTGGTCGATATCACTTCTCTCTATATGCATATATGTTCATGACGATCTTCTGTTTGCTTACTAGCTAGCTAGCGTGTCTAGCTAGTCCTCTCTATACGTATGTATGTATGGTACGTAGCGTCGACCAAGCACGGACAAAAGAGAGGACACTTCTCTCTATTAATTAGCTAGCTATAGCACAATATATGAAACACCTAAATTAACCCCCCAAAACCCCCCAAACCCCCC
>NC_041381.1:6801772-6880132 GCF_002162155.2 Triticum dicoccoides
TCAAAAAAAAAACAAAAACCCCAACCACAGAAATGCTGACGCGTGGATGCCTATTGGTCCCGGTTGGTACCACCAACCGGGACCAAAGGCCCTCCTGCCTGGGCTCAGCGACAGGCCACGTGGAGGCCCATCTGTCCCGGTTCTGGATTGAACCGGGACTAAAGGGTCAGGGCATTAGTACCGAACCTTTAGTCCCGGTTCATGAACCGGGACTAAAGGCCCTCACCAACCGGGACTGTAGGCCCTTTTTCTACTAGTGTATTGATCTCTCATGATTCCCTTATATTATTTTGAGAGTCTTTTAGAACAGCATGGTATTTTCTATGGTTATAAAATTGGTCCTACAATGATGGGCATCCAAGTTGGGTATAATAAAAACTATCATAGAAAGTGAGTTGGGTGCTTTGATGCTTGATAATTGTTTTGAGATGTAAAGGTGGTAATATTAGAGTCATGCTAGTTGGGTAATTATGAAATTGAGAAACACTTGTGTTAAAGTTGGCAAGTCCCATAGCATGCACGTATGGTAAAAGTCGTGTAAAAAATTTGTAGCATGGGGTGCTATTTTGATTGCCTTCCTTATGAGTGGAGGTCGGGATCGCACCATGGTTAACTCCTACCAACCCTTCCCCTAGGAGCATGCGTAGTCGTACTTTGCTTCGAGGGCTAATAAACTTTTGTAATAAGTATATGACTTCTTTGTGATTAATGTGAGTCCATGCACACTCTTACCCTTCCATCATTGCTAACCTCTACGGTACCATGAATTGCCCTTTCTCACCTTGAGAGTTGGTGCAAACTTCGCCGGTGCATCCAAACCCCGTGACACGATACACTCTATCATACATAAACCTCCTTATATCTTCCTCAAAACAGACACCATACCTACCTATTATGGCATTTCCATAGCCTTTCCGAGATATATTGCCACGCAACTTTCCACCGTTCCATTTGTTATGACACGTTTCATCATTGTCATATTGCTTTTGCATGATCATGTAGTTGACATCGTATTTGTGGCAAAGCCACCCTTCATAATTTTTCATACATGTCACTCTTGATTCATTGCATATCCTGGTACACCGCCGGAGGCATTCATATAGAGTCATATTTTGTTCTAGTATCGAGTTGTAAGCCTTGAGTTGTAAGTAAATAGAAGTGTGATGATCATCATTATTAGAGCATCGTCCCTTGAAAAGAAAGGCCAAAAAAATAGAAAGGCCAAAAGAAATAAAAAAGAAAGGCCAAGTAAAAAAAAGGTAGGCCCCAAAAAAAAGAAAATAAATAAGGGGGACAATGTTACTATCTTTTTCCACACTTTGGCTTTAAAGTAGCACCATGATCTTCATGATAGAGAGTCTCCTATGTTGTCGCTTTCATATACTAGTGGGAATTTTTCATTTTAGAACTTGGCTTGTATATTCCAATTATGGGCTTCCTCAAAATGCCCTAGGTCTTCGTGAGCAAGCAAGTTGGATGCACACCCACTTAGTTTCTTTTGTTGAGCTTTCATACATTTATAGCTCTAGTGCATCCGTTGCATGGAAATCTCTACTCCTCATATTGACATCAATTGATGGGCATCTCCATAGCCCGTTGATTAGCATCGTCAACGTGAGACTTTCTCCTTTTTTGTCTTCTCCACACAAATCCATCATCATATTCTATTCCACACACAGTGCTATATCCATGGCTTACGCTCATGTATTGCGTGAGAGTTAAAAAAGCTGAAGCGCGTTAAAAAGTATGAACCAATTGCTTGGCTAAAACCGGGGTTGTGCATGATGGGATTATTTTGTGTGACAAAAATGAAGCATAGCCTAACTATATGATTTTGTAGGGATAAACTTTCTTTGGCAATGTTATTTTGAGAAGACATGATTACTTGTTAGTATGCTTGAAGTATTACTATTTTTTATGTCAATATGAACTTTTATCTTGAATCATTTGGATCTGAACATTCATGCCACAATAAAAAAAATTACATTGAGAAATATGCTAGGTAGCATTCCACATCAAAAATTCTGTTTTTGTCATTTACCTACTCGATGATGAGTAGGAATTATGATTGGGGATGCTTGATACGTCTCTAACGTATCTATAATTTTTGATTGTTCCATGCGATTATATTACCCGTTTTGGATGTTTATGGGCTTTACTCTACACTTTTATAGGGACTAACCTACTAACCGGAGACCCAGCCTGAATTGTGAGTAGTTTACCACAGACCTTCGGGTCCATAGTTATTAGCTAGATGGCTTCTTCTCTCTCTTTGAATCTCAATACAAAGTTCTCCTCAATCTTGTTGGAGATTTATTCGACGTAACTCTTTTTGCGGTATGTTTGTCGATAACCAATGAATTGTGGGTATATGATCAAGTTTATCTTTGAGAAATATTTGAATCTCCTCTGAATTCTTTTATGTGTGATTGGTTATCTTTGCAAGTCTCTTCGAATTATCAGTTTGGTTTGGCCTGCTAGATTGATCTTTCTTGCAATGGGCGAAGTGCTTAGCTTTGGGTTCAATCTTACGCTGTCCTTTCCCAGTGACAGCAGGGGCAGCAAGCCACGTATTGTATTGTTTCCATCGAGGATAAAAAGATGGTGTTTATATCATATTGCTTGAGTTTATCCCACTACATCATGTCATCTTGATTAATGCATTACTCTGTTCTTATGAACTTAATACTCTAGATGCATGCTGGATAGCGGTCGATGTGTGGAGTAATAGTAGTAGATGCAGGCAGGAGTCGGTCTACTTGTCGCAGACGTGACGCCTATATACATGACCATTCCTAGATAATCTCATAACTATGCACAATTCTATCAATTGCTCGACAATAATTTGTTCACCCACCGTAATACTGATGCTATCTTGAGAGAAGCCACTAGTGAAACCTATGCCCCCCCGGGTCTTTCTTCCATCATATAAGTTTCCGATCTACTTTATTTTGCAATCTTTACTTTCGAAACTATATCATAAAAATACCAAAATATTTATCTTATCTTATTATGTCTATCAGATCTCACTTTCGCAAGTGGATGTGAAGGGATTGACAACCCCTTTATCGCGTTGGTTGTGAGGTTCTTGTTTGTTTGTGTAGGTACGAGGGACTCATGCAGAGCTTCCTACTGGATTGATACCTTGGTTCTCAAAATTGAGGGAAATACTTACGCTACTTTGCTGCATCACCCTTTCCTCTTCAAGGGAAAACCAACGCAGTGCTCAAGAGGTAGCAATATGTCTCCATCGTATCTACTTTTTTCAAACACTTTTGCCCTTGTTTTGGATTATAACTTGCATGGTTTGAATGGAACTAATCCGGACTGACGCTGTTTTCAGAAGAATTGCCATGGTATTATTTTTGTGCAGAAGTAAAAGTTCTCGGAATTACCTGAAACTCCACGGAGATTATTTTTGGAATTAATAAACAATACTGGCGAAAGAATCAAGGCCACGGGGCCCACACCCTATCCATAAGGGTGGGGGGCACGCCTCCCCCCTTGGGCGCGCCCCCTGCCTCATGGGCCCCCTGGAGCTCCACTGACCTCAACTCCAACTCCATAAATTCACGTTCAGGGAGAAAAAAAATCAGAGAGAAGGATTCATCGCATTTTACGATATGGATCCGCTGCCAAGCCCTAATCTCTCTCGGGAGGGCTGATCTGGAGTCCGTTCGGGGCACCGGAGATGGGAATCCGTCGCCGTCGTCATCATCAACCTTCCTCCTTCACCAATTTCATGATGCTCACCACCGTGCGTGAGTAATTCCATCGTAGGCTTGCTGGACGGTGATGGGTTGAGATTTATCATGTAATCGAGTTAGTTTTGTTAGGTCTTGATCCCTAGTATCCACTATGTTCTGAGATTGATGTTGCTATGACTTTGCTATGCTTAATGCTTCTCACTAGGGCCTGAGTGCCATGATTTCAGATATGAACCTATTATGTTTTGATGAATATATGTGAGTTCTTGATCCTATCATGCAAGTCTATAGTCACCTACTATGTGTTATGATCTGGCAACCCCGAAGTGACAATAATCAGGACCACTCCCGATGATGACCTTAGTTTGAGGAGTCCATGTATTCACTAAGTGCTAATGCTTTGGTCTGGTACTCTATTAAAAGGAGGCCTTTGTTGGGGAACGTAGTAATTTCAAAATTTTCCTACGCACACGCAAGATCATGGTGATGCATAGCAATGAGAGGGGAGAGTGTGTCCACGTAACCTCGTAGACCGAAAGCGGAAGCGTTATGACAACGCGGTTGATGTAGTCGTACGTCTTCACGATCCGACCGATCCAAGCACCGAACGTACGGCACCTCCGTGTTCAGCACACGTTCAGCTCGATGACGTTCCCCGGACTCCGATCCAGCAGGGTGTCAGGGATGAGTTCCGTCAGCACAACGGCGTGGTGCCGATGATGATGTTCTACCGGCGCAGGGCTTCGCCTAAACTCCGCGATGATATGACCGAGGTGGAATATGGTGGAGGGGGGCACCGCACACGGCTAAGGAACGATCCGTAGATCAACTTGTGTGTCTATGGAGTGCCCCCTGCCCCCGTATATAAAGGAGTGGAGGAGGGGAGGGCCGGCCCTCTCTATGGCGCGCCCTAGGGGAGTCCTACTCCCACCGGGAGTAGGATTCCCCCTTTCCTAGTCCAACTAGGAGTCCTTCCAAGTAGTAGGAGTAGGAGACAAGGAAGGGGAAGAGGGAAGGCAAGGAAGGAGGGGGTGCGGCCCCTGCCCCTAGTCCAATTCGGACTAGGCCTTGGGGGGGCGCGCAGCTTAACCTAGGCAGCCCCTCTCTCTTTCCCGTATGGCCCAATAAGGCCCAATACTTCTCCCGACGAATTCCCGTAACTCTCCGGTACTCCGAAAAATACCTGAATCACTCGGAACCTTTCCGAAGTCCGAATATAGTCGTCCAATATATCGATCTTTACATCTCGACCATTTCGAGACTCCTCGTCATGTCCCCGATCTCATCCGGGACTCCGAACTCCTTCGGTATATCAAAACTCATAAACTCATAATAAAACTGTCATCGTAACATTAAGCGTGCGGACCCTACGGGTTCGAGAACTATGTAGACATGACCTAGAACTGTTTCCGATCAATAACCAATAGTGGAACCTGGATGTTCATATTGGCTCCTACATATTCTACGAAGATCTTTATCGGTCAAACCGCATAACAACATGCGTTGTTCCCTTTGTCATCGGTATGTTACTTGCCCGAGATTCGATCATCGGTATCCAATACCTAGTTCAATCTCGTTACCAGCAAGTCTCTTTACTCGTTCCGTGATACATCATCCCGTAACTAACTCATTAGTTACAATGCTTGCAAGGCTTAAGTGATGTGTATTACCGAGAGGGCCCAGAGATACCTCTCCGACAATCGGAGTGACAAAACCTAATCTCAAATTATGCTAACCCAACATGTACCTTCGGAGACACCTGTAGAGCACCTTTATAATCATCCAGTTACGTTGTGACGTTTGGTAGCACACAAAGTGTTCCTCCGGTAAACGGGAGTTGCATAATCTCATAGTCATAGGAACATGTATAAGTCATGAAGAAAGCAATAGCAATATACTAAACGATCAAGTGCTAAGTTAATGGAATGGGTCATGTCAATCACATCATTCTCCTAATGATGTGATCCCGTTAATCAAATGATAACCCATGTCTATGGCTAGGAAACATAACCATCTTTGATCAACGAGCTAGTCTAGTAGAGGCATACTAGTGACACTCTGTTTGTCTATGTATTCACACATGTATTATGTTTCCGATTAATACAATTCTAGCATGAATAATAAACATTTATCATGAAATAAGGAAATAAATAATAACTTTATTATTGCCTCTAGGGCATATTTCCTTAAGTCTCCCACTTGCACTAGAGTCAATAATCTAGTTCACATCGCCATGTGATTTAACACCAATAATTCACATCACCATGTGATTAGCACCCATAGTTCACATCGTCATGTGACCAACACCCAAAGGGTTTACTAGAGTCAATAATCTAGTTCACATCGCTATGTGATTAACACCCAAAGAGTACTAAGGCGTGATCATGTTTTGCTTGTGAGATAATTTTAGTCAACGGGTGTGTCACATTCAGATCCGGAAGTGTTTTGCAAATTTCTATGTCTACAATGCTCTGCACGGAGCTACTCTAGCTAATTGCTCCCACTTTCAATATGTATCTAGACCGAGACTTAGAGTCATCTAGATTAGTGTCAAAACTTGCATCGACGTAACCTTTTACGACGAACCTTTTTTTTTCACCTCCATAATCGAGAAACATATCCTTAATCCCCTAAGGATAATTTTGACCGCTGTCCAGTGATCTACTCCAAGATCACTATTGTACTCCTTTGCTAAAATCAGTTAGGGTATACAATAGATCTAGTACACAGCATGGCATACTTTATAGAACCTATGGCTGAGGCATAGGGAATGACTTTCATTCTCTTTCTATCTTCTGTCGTGGTCGGGCTTTGAGTCTTACTCAATTTCACACCTTGTAACACAGACAAGAACTCTTTCTTTGACTGTTCGATTTTGAACTACTTCAAAATCTTGTCAAGGTATGTACTCATTGAAAAAACTTATCAAGCGTCTTGATCTATCTCTATAGATCTTGATGCTCAATATGTAAGCAGCTTCACCAAGGTCTTTCATTGAAAAACTTTTATTCAAGTATCCTTTTATGCTATCCAAAAATTCTATATCATTTCCAATTAACAATATGTCGTCTACATATAATATCAGAAATGCTACAGAGCTCCCACTCACTTTGTTGTAAATACAGGCTTCTCCAAAAGTCTGTATAAAACCATATGCTTTGATCACACTATCAAAGCGTTTACTCCAACTCCGAGAGGCTTGCACCAGACCATAAATGGATCGCTGGAGCTTGCACACTTTGTTAGATCCCTTAGGATCGACAAAACCTTTCGGTTGCATCATATACAACTCTTCTTCCAGAAATCCATTCAGGAATGCAGTTTTGACATCCATTTGCCATATTTCATAAAATGCGGCAATTGCTAACATGATTCGGACAGACTTAAGCATAGATATGAGTGAGAAACTCTCATCATAGTCAACACCTTGAACTTGTCGAAAACCTTTTGCGACAATTCTAGCTTTGTAGATAGTATTACTACTATCAGCGTCCGTCTTCCTCTTAAAGATCCATTTAATCTCAATGGCTTGCTGATCATTTGGGCAAGTTAATCCAAGTCCATACTTTTGTTCTCATACATGGATCATATCTCAGATTTCATGGCCTCAAGCCATTTCGCGGAATTTGGGCTCATCATCGCTTCCTCATAGTTCGTAGGTTTGTCATGGTCAAGTAACATGACCTCCAGAATAGGATTACCATACCACACTGGTGCGGACCGTACTCTGGAAGACCTACGAGGTTCTGTAGTAACTTGATCTGAAGTTTCATGATCATTATCATTAGCTTCCTCACTAATTGGTGTAGGAATCACTGGAACTGATTTCAGTGATGATCTATTTTCCAATTCGGGAGAAGGCACAGTTACCTCATCAAGTTCTACTTTCCTCCCACTCACTTCTTTCGAGAGAAACTCCTTCTCTAGAAAGTATCCATTTTTAGCAACGAGTAACTTGCCTTCGGTTCTGTGATAGAAGGTGTACCCAACAATTTCCTTTGGGTATTCTATGAAGACGCACTTCTCCGATTTGGGTTTGAGCTTATCATGATGAAACCTTTTCACATTAGCATCACAGCCCCAAACTTTAAGAAACGACAACTTGGGTTTCTTGCTAAACCACAGTTCATATAGTGTCGTCTCAACGGATTTAGATGGTGCCCTTTTAACGTGAATGCAGCTGTCTCTAATGCATAACCCCAAAATGATAATGGTAAATCAATAAGAGACATCATAGATCGCATCATATCCAATGAAGTGCGGTTACGACGTTCGGACACACCATAACGTTGTGGTGTTCCAGGTGGCGTGAGCTGTGAAACTATTCCACATTGTTTTAATTGAAGACCAAACTCGTAACTCAAATATTCATCTCCGCGATCAGATCGCAGAAACTTTATTTTCTTGTTACGATGATTTTTCCACTTCACTCTGAAATTCTTTGAACCTTTCAATTATTTCAGACTTATGTTTCATCAAGTAGATATACCCATATCTGCTCAAATCATCTTGTGAAGGTCAGAAAATAATGATACTTGCCACGAGCATCAACACTCATTGGATCGCATACATTGGTATGTATTATTTCCAATGAGTCAGTAGCTTGTTCCATTGTTCCGGAGATCGGAGTTTTAGTCATCTTGCGCAACAGGCACGGTTCGCAAGCATCAAATGATTCATAACCAAGTGATTCCAAAAATCCATCTTTATGGAGTTTCTTCCTGCGCTTTACACTGATATGACCCAAACGGCAGTGCCACAAATAAGTTGCACTATCATTATTAACTTTTCATCTCTTGGCATCAATATTATGAATATGTGTATCACTACGATCGAGATCCAACAAACTATGTTCATTGGGTGTATGACCATCGAAGGTCTTATTCATGTAAACAGAATAACAATTTATTCTCTAACTTTAAATGAAAAACCGTATTGCAATAAACATGGTCAAATCATATTCATGCTCAACGCAAACGCCAAATAACATTTATTTAGGTTTAACACTAATCCTGAAAGTATAGGGAGTGTGCGATGATGATCATATCAATCTTGGAACTACTTCCAACACTCATCGTCACTTCACCCTTCAACTAGTCTCTGTTTATTCTGTAACTCGTGTTTCGAGTTACTAATCTTAGCAACTGAACAAGTATCAAATACTCAAGGGCTACTATAAACACTAGTAAGGCACACATCAATAACCTGTATATCAAATATACCCTTGTTCACTTTGCCATCCTTCTTATCCACCAAATATTCAGGGCATTTTCGCTTCCAGTGACCATTCCCTTTGCAGTGTAAGCACTCAGTTTCAGGCTTTGGTCCAGCTTTGGTCTTCTTCACGGGAGTGAGAACTTGTTTGCCATTCCACGTGAAGTTTCCCTTTCTTTCCCTTTGCCATTTTCTTGAAACTGGTGGTCTTGTCAATCATCAACACTTGATGCTCTTTCTTGATTTCTACCTTCGTCGATTTCAACATCACGAAGAGCTCGGGAATCGTTTTCGTCATCCCTTGCATACTATAGTTCATCACAAAGTTCTAGTAACTTGGTGATGGTGACTAGAGAACTCTCTCAATCACTATCTTATCTGGAAGATTAACTCCCACTTGATTCAAGCGATTGTAGTACCCAGACAATCTGAGCACATGCTCACTAGTTGAGCGATTCTCCTCCATCTTTTAGCCATAGAACTTGTTGGAGACTTCATATCTCTCAACTCGGGTATTTTCTTAAAATATTAACTTCAACTCCTGGAACATCTCATATGGTCCATGACGTTCAAAACGTCTTTGAAGTCCCGATTCTAAGCCGTTAAGCATGGTGCACTAAACTATCAAGTAGTCATCATATTGAGCTAGCCAAATGTTCATAACGTCTGCATCTGCTCCTGCAATAGGTCTGTCACCTAGCGGTTCATTAAGGACATAATTCTTCTGTGCAGCAATGAGGATAAACCTCAGATCACGGATCCAATCCGCATCATTGCTACTAACATTTTTCAACACAATTTTCTCTAGGAACATATCAAAATAAACATATGAAAGCAACAATGCAAGCTATTGATCTACAACATAATTTGCAAAATACTACCAGGACTAAGTTCATGATAAATTTAAGTTCAGTTAATCATATTACTTAAAAACTCCCACTTAGACAGACATCTCTCCAGTCATCTAAGTGATCACGTGATCCAAATCAACTAAACCATAACCGATCATCACGTGAGATGGAGTAGTTTTCAATGGTGAACATCACTATGTTGATCATATCTGCATATGCTAGGCTCGTCAAGTTTAACCTGAGTATTCCGTGTGTGCAAAACTAGCTTGCACCCATTTTAGATGGACGTAGAGCTTATCACACCCGATCATCACGTGGTGTCTGGGCACGACGAACTTTGGCAACGGTGCATACTCAGGGAGAACACTTCTTGATAATTAGTGAGAGATCATCTTAAAATGCTACATCAATCAAAGCAAGATAAGATACATAAAAGATAAACATCACATGCAATCAATATAAGTGATATGATATGGCCATCTTCATCTTGTGCTTGTGATCTCCATCTCCGAAGCACCGTCAAGATCACCATTGTCACCGGTGCGACACCTTGATCTCCATCGTAGCATCGTTGTCGTTTACGCCGTCTATTGCTTCTACGACTATCGCTACCGCTTAGTGATAAAGTAAAGCAATTACAGGGCGTTTGCATTTCATACAATAAAGCGACAACCATATGGCTCCTGCCAGTTGCTGATAACTTCAGTTACAAAACATTATCATCTCATACAATAAAAATATAGCATCACGTCTTGACCATATCACATCACAACATGCCCTGCAAAAACAAGTTAGACGTCCTCTACTTTGTTGTTGCAAGTTTTATGTGGCTGCTACGGGCTGAGCAAGAACCGTTCTTACCTACACATCAAAACCACAATGATAGTTCGTCAAGTTAGTGCTGTTTTAACCTTCGCAAGGACCGGGCGTAGCCACACTCGGTTCAACTAAAGTCGGAGAAACTGACACCCGCCAGCCACCTGTGTGCAAAGCACGTCGGTAGAACCAGTCTTGCGTAAGCGTACGCGTAATGTTGGTCCGGGCCGCTTCATCCAACAATACCGCCGAACCAAAGTATGACACGTTGGTAAGCAGTATGACTTGTATCGCCCACAACTCACTTGTGTTCTACTCGTGTATATAACATCGACGCATAAAACCTAGGCTCGGATGCCACTACTAGGGAACGTAGTAATTTCAAAATTTTCCTACGCACACGCAAGATCATGGTGATGCATAGCAACGAGAGGGGAGAGTGTGTCCACGTACCCTCGTAGACCGAAAGCGGAAGCGTTATGATAACGCGGTTGATGTAGTCGTACGTCTTCACGATCCGACCGATCCAACCTCCAAACGTACGGCACCTCCGTGTTCAGCACACGTTCAGCTCGATGACGTTCCCCGGACTCCGATCCAGCAGGGTGTCGGGGATGAGTTCCGTCAGCACGACGGCGTTGTGACGATGATGATGTTCTACCGGCGCAGGGCTTCGCCTAAACTCCGCGACGATATGACCGAGGTGGAATATGGTGGAAGGGGGCACTGCACACGGCTAAGGAACGATCCGTAGATCAACTTGTGTGTCTATGGGGTGCCCCCTGCCCCCGTATATAAAGGAGTGGAGGAGGGGAGGGCCGGCCCTCTCTATGGCGCGCCCTAGGGGAGTCCTACTCCCACCGGGAGTAGGATTCCCCCTTTCCTAGTCCAACTAGGAGTCCTTCCAAGTAGTAGGAGTAGGAGACAAGGAAGGGGAAGAGGGAAGGGAAGGAAGGAGGGGGTGCAGCCCCTCCCCCTAGTCCAATTCGGACTAGGCCTTGGGGGGCGCGCAGCTTGCCCTAGGCAGCCCCTCTCTCTTTCCCGTATGGCCCAATAAGGCCCAATACTTCTCCCGGCGAATTCCGGTAACTCTCCGGTACTCCGAAAAATACCCGAATCACTCAGAACCTTTCCGAAGTCCGAATATAGTCGTTCAATATATCGATCTTTACGTCTCGACCATTTCGAGACTCCTCGTCATGTCCCCGATCTCATCCGGGACTCCGAACTCCTTCGGTACATCAAAACTCATAAAATCATAATAAAACTGTCATCGTAAAGTTAAGCGTGTGGATCCTACGGGTTCGAGAACTATGTAGACATGACCTAGAACTGTTTCCGGTCAATAAGCAATAGTGGAACCTGGATGTTCATATTGGCTCCTACATATTCTACGAAGATCTTTATCGGTCAAACCGCATAACAACATACGTTGTTCCCTTTGTCATCGGTATGTTACTTGCCCGAGATTCGATCGTCGGTATCCAATACCTAGTTCAATCTCCTTACCGGCAAGTCTCTTTACTCATTCCGTGATACATCATCCCGTAACTAACTCATTAGTTACAATGCTTGCAAGGCTTAAGTGATGTGTATTACCGAGAGGGCCCAGAGATACCTCTCCGACAATCGGAGTGACAAAACCTAATCTCGAATTATGCCAACCCAACATGTACCTTCGGAGACACCTGTAGATCACCTTTATAATCACCCAGTTACGTTGTGACGTTTGGTAGCACACAAAGTGTTCCTCCAATAAATGGGAGTTGCATAATCTCATAGTCATAGGAACATGTATAAGTCATGAAGAAAGCAATAGCAATATACTAAACGTTCAAGTGCTAAGCTAACGGAATGGGTCATGTCAATCACATCATTCTCCTAATGATGTGATCCCGTTAATCAAATGATAACCCATGTCTATGGCTAGGAAACATAACCATCTTTAATCAACGAGCTAGTCTAGTAGAGGCATACTAGTGACACTCTGTTTGTCTATGTATTCACGCATGTGTTATGTTTCCGGTTAATACAATTCTAGCATGAACAATAAACATTTATCATGAAATAAGGAAATAAATAATAACTTTATTATTGCCTCTAGGGCATATTTCCTTCAGCCTTAATATCCCTTAGTTTCCAATAGGACCTGATACGTCCGTTTTGCTTCATGCTTTTATATCAATATTTATTGCATTATGGGCTGTTATTACACATTATATCTCAATACTTATGGCTATTCTCTCTTATTTTACAAGGTTTACCATGAAGAGGGGGAATGCCGGCAGCTGGAATTCTGGCTGAAAAAGGAGCAAATGTTGGAAACCTATTCTGCACAACTCCAAAAGTCCTGAAACTCCACGAAACATCTTTTTGGATTTAATAAGAATTTTTGAGCGAAAGAAATACACCAGGGGGCCCACACCCTGTCCAGGAGAGAGGATGGCGCCCCCCCTTATAGGGCGCGCCCCCTATCTCCTGGGTCCCCTGGTGGGCCTCCAGTGTCCATCTTCTACTATATCAGAGCTTTTACCCTAGAAAAAATTGGGGCAAGCTTACGGGATGAAATTCCGCCGCCACGAGGCGGAACCTTGGCGGAATCAATCTAGGGCTCTAGCGGAGCTGTTCTGTCGGGGACACTTCCCTCCGGGAGGGGGAAATCATCACCAACGTCATCACCAACAATCCTCTCATCGGGAGGGGGTCAATCTCCATCAACATCTTCACCAGCACCATCTCCTCTTAAAACCCTAGTTCATCTCTTGTATCCATTCTTGTATCAAAACCACAAATTGGTACATGTGGGTTGCTAGTAGTGTTGATTACTCCTTGTAGTTGATGCTAATTGGTTTACTTGGTGGAAGACCATATGTCCAGATCCTTTATGCATATTATTACTCCTCTGATTATGAACATGAATATGCTTTGTGAGTAGTTACGTTTGTTCCTGAGGACATGGGTGAAGTCTTGCTATTAGTAGACATGTGAGTTTGGTATTCGTTCGATATTTTGATGAGATGTATGTTGTCTTTTCCTCTAGTGGTGTTATGTGAATGTCGACTACATGACACTTCACCATTATTTGGGCCTATAGGAAGGCATGGGGTAGTAATAAGTAGATGATGGGTTGCTAGAGTGACAGAAGCTTAAACCCTAGTTTATGCGTTGCTTCGTTAGGGGCTGATATGGATCCATATGTTTGATGCTGTGGTTAGGTTTACCTTAATACTTCTTTTGTAGTTGCGGACGCTTGCAATAGGGGTTAATCATAAGTGGGATGCTTGTCCAAGTTAGGGCAGTACCCAAGTACCGGTCCACCCACATATCAAATTATCAAAGTACCGAACGCGAATCATATGAACGTGATGAAAACTAGCTTGACGATAATTCCCAATGTGTCCTCGGGAGCTCCTTTCTCATTATTAGAAATTTTCCAGGCTTATCCTTTGCTACATAAAGGATTGGTCCACCTTGATGCACTTTATTTACTTTATTTACTTTTTACTCGTTATCATTTATCTTATCACAAAACTATCTATCACCTACAATTTCAGTGCTTGCAGAGAAAACCTTACCGAAAACCGCTTATCGTTTCCTTCTGCTCCTCGTTGGGTTCGACACTCTTACTTATCGAAAGGACTACGATTGACCCCCTACACTTGTGGGTCATCAAGACTCTTTTCTGGCGCCGTTGCCGGGGAGTGTAGTGCTTTTGGTGAGTGGAACTTGGTAAGGAAAAATTTATATAGTGTGCTGAAATTTTCTGTTACTTGTCACTACGGAAACTAATCCTTTGAGGGGCTTGTTTGGGGTATCTTCACCCCAACCAGAAGTGCAAAGAGTTGATCCTCAACCTACTGAACTTTATGAAAATATTTACTTTGTGATTCCTTTGGGTATGATAGAGAAACTACTAGCTAATTCATTTGCAGGAGACAGAACATTGCATCCCGATTTACACCTTATCTTTGTGGATGAAGTTTGTGGATTATTTAAGCTTGTAGGTATTCCCGATGATGTTGTCAAAAGGAAGGTGAGGGAGTCCTGGACTAGGGGGTGTCCGGATAGACGGATTACCACCATCAGCCGAACTATCATCGGCCGGACTATCATCATCGACCGGACTCCAAGACTATGAAGATACAAGATTGAAGACTTCGTCTCGTGTCCGGATGGGATTTTCCTTGGCGTGGAAGGCAAGCTTGGCGATACGGATATGTAGATCTCCTACCATTGTAACCGACTCTATGTAACCCTAGCCCTCTCCGGTGTCTATATAAACCGGATAGCTTTAGTCCGTAGGACACAACAACATCAACCCTTACAATCATACCATAGGCTAGCTTCTAGGGTTTAGCCTCCTTGATCTCGTGGTAGATCCACTCTTGTAAACATCCACAATATCAATATCAATCAAGCAGGACGTAGGGTTTTACCTCCATCAAGAGGGCCCGAACCTGGGTAAAACATCGTGTCCCTTGTCTCCTGTTACCATCCGCCTAGACACACAATTCGGGACCCCCTACCCGAGATCCGCCGGTTTTGACACCGACATTGGTGCTTTCATTGAGAGTTCCTCTGTGCCGTTACCGATAGGAAGGATGCCTCTTCCCGTCTTCAAGGACGGTATCTTCGCCAATGGAGCCTTGGCCGCCGGCCAAACTATCCGGCTAGGAGGTTTTCTTATGACCGCCTGTCAGCCACCGCTTCCATGATGACCTCTCGGGTCATCGAGAGCAATCTTCACGTCAACTCGGAATTCATCGAGCATCTAGATCCAGCAGATCTCTTGTTTGTAAACAAACTCTTGGATCGGATCGCTACGCTGGGAGTCGCTACAGACTACGATCAGATTGGGCTTAAAACCGATCTGAGAGAGATTAACTCTCCCCAGGTCACCCACCACGTTGCGGTGGTAGAAGAACGATGCGGCGACTCTTCTCCTGTATGGAAAACTAGTCATGTCCGGGCTCCCAAACCCTCCATGCCGGATTCCCGCGGAGGGACGGACTTCGATCGAGCACTGAACTTAAAATCAGGCCTCGTTCCGGACTCGTTGGACAACGTCCAGCAATCAAAGCTTCCAAATTTGGAAACTTCTCGGCCTTCGAGCCTTGAGATGGGTAGGGTTCCGGACTTAATTCCACCCGCCCGACCAGACATATGTGATCTATCTCTAATCCGGCAAGAGCCTGCTGAAACAGTACATCACTACTGGGCCAGATTCCTCCTGGTGATGGACAGGATAAAGGACTGCCGAGAGGAAAACATAATCTCAATTTTCTGCAATAATTGCACGGACGACGGAATCTTGAACGCCGTCAGCCATCATGAAATCACACGCTTCGCCGACCTGGCATCCATAGTACAAAAGTACTGCGCGATAGAGAGTTTCTGGAAAACCGAAAATAGGTTTTGGGACAATCCGGCCCTGGATACAGCCCCAGTCCGCAACAAAAGGGTGCATCACACTCAGGCACCAGGTGCAAGAACCAAAAAACAGAAGCCCCTTAAAGGGAACGGAACCGTACTGGAGGGATGGCTCAGCAGACCCTGTACAATTCACAGTACAGAGGGCACCGTCCCAACACATAGCCTTCGAGCATGTTGGATATTACGGCAGGTGGCCAAGAGTGGCGAGGAGCTTCTAGCCCCGGGAAACCACACCAACAATACCACTACGGTATCAACAGTCTTCGAGACTTTCGCATCAAACAATATGCGGAAACGAACAATCCGCAGCCTCGCTGAAGTCTACCAAGTAGCCACAGCAAATCCTTGGAGCGACGCGGCCATCACCTTCAACGCCAGCGACGAACCTAAATTCCGAACAGCCCGAGCACCAGCCGCATTGGTCCTCAGTCCAATAGTGGACGGCTTTCGACTTACCAAGGTACTCATGGACGGCGATAGCGGATTAAACCTCATCTATGAGGAAACCCTTCAAAAAATGGAAATAGACTGGAGCCGCATTGAGCGAAGCAACACAACCTTCACAGGAATAATCCCTAGCAGGGAAGCGCGCTGCACAGGAAAAATCACACTCGATGTGGTATTCGGCTCGCCGGACAATTACAGATCCGAAGAAGTCACGTTCCAAGTGGCCCCGTTCAACAGCGGATATCACGCTATATTAGGACGAGATGCATTCACAATCTTCCAAGCCGTACCCCATTACGGGTACATGAAGCTCAAAATGCCTGGGCCCGACGGAATAATCACTCTCGTTAGTGATCTGGACATAGCACTCCGCGCCGAAAACAAGACAGCCGCATTAGCCCTGGAGGCACTATCCGAAGCCCTAGCGGCAGAGGAACTCACCGCGCTGCGCTCTATGGTGAATAGGGACGATGTGATACTCGATAAGAGGTCCAAGTCCACCTCCTTTAAACCAGCAGATGAAATAGTAAAATTCCAGGTCCACCCAACGGACCCGACAAAGACGGCCTCCATCGGGGCACAATTGAACCCTGATGTACACGCCGCACTGCGAGAATTCCTTGGGGAAAGTTGGGGCATTTTCGCCTGGCAACCCTCGGATATGCCCGGAATCCCACGCAGATTGGCAGAACACAGCCTTAACATCCTAAAAGGATTCAAGCCAGTCAAACAGGCTCTTCGACGATTTTCCGAACCCAAAAGACAGGCAATGGGAGAGGAACTAGCCAAACTATTAAAAGCCGGATTCATCAGAGACATCAAACATCCAGATTGGCTAGCAAACCTGGTAATGGTACCAAAGAAGGACAAATCCTAGCGCCCATGTGTCAATTTCAAAGACCTAAACAAAGCCTGCCAAAGGATCCCTTCCCCCTCCCCCGCATCGACCAAATCATCGATGCCACTGCAGGGCACTATTCATTGTGCTTCCTGGACACATACTCCGGCTATCATCAAATCAAGATGGCGGAAGCGGATCAAGCAGCAACGGAATTCATCACTCCATATGGACCATTCTGCTTCAACACGATGCCCTTCAGACTTAAAAACGCCGGCGCAACATATTAGCGCATGATTCAGACTTGTCTGGCTACCCAGATCGGCAAAATAGTAGAGGCGTACGTAGACGACGTAGTCGTCAAAACTAAACACGTCGAAACTCTAGTAGACGACTTGAGGGTCACATTTGACAACCTCCGAGCATATGATATCAAGCTGAATCCGGAAAAATGCGTTTTCGGCGTACCAGCCGGAAAGCTCTTGGGCTTCATTGTATCCGGTAGAGGAATTGAAGCAAATCCGGCCAAGATCCGAGCTCTATCACAGCTGGATATTCCAAAAAACCTCAAACAGATCCAGAAATTGACTGGATGTGTGGCGGCTCTCAGCCGCTTTATCTCCCACTTAGGAGAAAAGGCATTGCCCCTCTATCGCCTCCTCAGGCACACCGAACACTTTGAGTGGACGGATGCTGCCACCGCCAGACTCGAAGAAATAAAGGCCATATTGGCAACGAATCCGGTCCTGGCTGTGCCCAACCTGGGCGAACCAATGTTGTTATACATCGTAGAAACACATCAAGTTGTAAGCGCGGTACTCGTCGTCGAACGAGAGACAGAAGGGCATAAATTCCCTCTTCAAAAACCACTGTACTATGTATCCACTGTTTTAACCCCCTGCAAGTCCCGTTACCCGCACTATCAGAAGATAGCGTATGCGGTGTTCATGGCATCCCGGAAGCTCCGACACTACTTTCAAGAGTGTTCGATAACAGTGGCCTCCGAAGTACCACTTAACGACATTATAAACAACCGCGACGCAACGGGCAGGATTGCAAAATGGGCCATTGAGCTCTTACCTTTCGATATAACTTACAAACCTCGGCGAGCTATAAAGTCACAAGTTTTGGCTGACTTTGTCGCTGAATGGACCGAAGCCGAACTCCCTAAAGAGTACGGCGCATACTCCAATTGGATTATGCACTTCGACGACTCTAAAATGTTGGCCGGACTGGGGGCTGGCGTCGTATTGACGTCCCCGACCGGGGACATAGTCCGATACGTACTTCAAATAATGTACACGGACTCCAACAACGCAGCCGAATACGAGGCCCTTTTACATGATCTCCGGATGGCAATCTCCGTGGGCATTCAACGCCTAGAGGTGCGCGGGGATTCAAACCTCGCAATATCCCAAATAAATGGAGACTTTGACGCCAAGAATCCGAAAATGGCAGGATACCGCAACGCTGTCCTAAAAATGTCAGCTCAGTTCGATGGACTCGAATTCCATCACGTAGCCAGGGATAATAACCAAGCGGCCAACGTATTGGCACGCATCGGCGCAAAACATGACGCTGTCCCTCCAAACATCTTCCTGGAATGGCTGCTCAAGCCATCCGTACTATGGGAAGGGGAGTCCGGAAATAACAAACCGGAAGCAGCGACACCAACCGACACAGAGCAATTTGACATAAGCAGCGATTCCGCCGCTGAAATAACACCTTCAGCCCACGACATAATGGCCGTAATCGCCCCGTGGACAGAACCATTCCTAGCCTACTTACTTAGGCAGGAACTTCCCGAAGACCAAAATGAGGCCCGCTGCATAGTTCGGCGATCTAAAGCCTACAAGGTCCACGAGGGAGAACTTTATAAGAAAAGCACAACCGGAGTCCTTCAAAGGTGTATCTCCGAAGAGGGAGGGCGAGGCCGCCTGGCTGAAATTCACGCCAGACTAGGCGGACACCACGCTGCAGCCCGGGCTATTGTAGGAAAGGCATTCCGTACAGGATTTTATTGGCCAACCGCCCGGGCAGATGCTCAGGACTTAGTCCAAAGATGCGTCGGCTGTCAGCTCTTCGCTAATCAGAGCCATATGCCACCCACTGCCCTCAAAACTATACCCATTACCTGGCCGTTCGCGGTCTGGGGGCTTGACATGGTTGGACCACTTAAAGGGGGAACCCACAAGCAAAGATACCTATTGGTCATGGTGGATAAATTCACCAAATGGATAGCGGCAAGCCAGTTAAAACGGCAGAGTCCGGACCAGTGATAGACTTCATATCCGGGGTAGTACACCGTTATGGTGTCCCCCACAGCATCATCACCGATAACGACACGAATTTTACGGCCGACGAGGTTAAATCATGGTGCAAAAATATGGGCATTAAGCTCGAGTACGCTTCACTCTATCATCCTCAAACCAACGGTCAAGTGGAACGAGCAAATGGTCTAATAATGAGCGGCATTAAACCCAGACTAGTGCGGTCCCTTACGAAATCAGACACGCACTGGGTAGAGGAGCTCGACTCCGTACTCTGGGGGCTGCGGACAACGCCCAACCGTACTACCGGATTCACACCATTTTTTATGGTGTACGGCGCAGAGGCAGTTCTGCCCTGCGACATTATTCATGACTCACCTCGAGTGCGCATGTATGAAGAAAGAGAGGCCGAGCTGGATCGGCAGGACAGCTTGGACGCATTGGAGGAAGAACGGGACGTCGCCAAGGCTCGTTCCGCATTCTATCAACAACAGGCTCGAAGATATCAAAGCAGAGAAGTACGGGCCAAGACTTACAATGTTGGCGAACTAGTTCTGCGCCTGCCGGACAAGAAAAAGGACAAGCTCAAGCCCAAATGGGAGGGCCCCTTCATTATCGACCAAGTCCTGACCGGCGGAGCGTACCGTCTATGAAATGCGTCGGACAACCGACTCGAGCCGAACCCATGGAACGCAGTCCGCCTCCGAAGATTCTATGCCTAGCGCCGGACTAAGAGTTCGTCCACTTCCCCTGCTCAAATTTTACACTTCTGTTGTCTTTTATTTCTCTTTCTTCTCTTAACCTCTTATTCAAAAGCCCTTATGGGCCTACTTGCGCATTGTTCGCACACACCTGATGTGCCATCCACACTTATTATACCTGGGGGCTTCTTTACCAGAAGCTTAATTATAAGGGCTTCATGCCCAGCACATGTGTGAAGCTTCCACATGTACCTTTTATTCACCATTATATGCATCGATATGTCTTAAGTTTTGGCCAAGCTGGGTTGCCTGGCTCCTGTGCTTACCCCTACGTTCCCGATTGTTCGGCTAGGAGGTAAAGGGAGCACCTCTGCGATTGTTACTGCCGGGTCAGCCGGATGTGTACCTCAGACTAGGTGAAGCCGAAAGCTAGCGTTCTTAAGGGAATATTCGGTCGGTGACTTGAAAGACGATTTTTTACCTACTTAATTATCTGCCCCCAGATGTTTTTCTGCTTTTTTCACAGTCTGGACATGCACTTTAGGGCATGCCTCCCCCAGAGGAAAGGAACCCTTAACGGAACTACTCTCCCTGGAAGATGTTTCTTACTAACCATGTAATATAACATAACTAGTTGGGCACTTGTCTGATAAAGCACTAATGACCCCTACACCTGGTCTCCACGCATACCCCGGTTGTTTCATAACCGAGAAGGTATTCGGACACACTCCGGACTCTAGGGTCCCGAGGTCGAAGCGAAAAGGTCGGCGAAGACAAACGATCTACAATCCGGCTAGAAGGCATTTTACATGTCATTTTATAATACATTGTCAAATTGACTGACTGTATTCTTCCTCAATCCCGTCTAACAGGCTGTCTAATTTACAGTCCTGTTGGGAAAACTTAGCGTCCAACTCTACTTGGCCATATACTAAACTCACAGGGATCTCCTTCCCATCGGGCCCCACAGGTCCGACTTCGGCCATGTGGTTGGGATCCGCCTTCTCGTACCGCGTCTTCACCATGGCCCAGGCCTCCCTGGCACCTTGGCGGCAGGCTGAAACCTTCCATAAATGGAAGCGCTGCCGCACTCCCTGAAGCTTCTCCGCAAGCTCCCCAAGGCCCTCGGGTAGGGAGAAGGCTGGCCATAAAGCCTAGATGATGCCGCACATTGCCTGCCGAACTCGTTCGATCAGTTGCAACAGCTCGGGAAGTTGATCACCCGTTGATACGGGCATCTCCTCCGCAGGACGACCTGTGAGTACACCTATAGACATATTTTGTCAATTGACTTCCTCGCCGAACTCTTCTTTTCAAAGGAGTTCGCTCAAGCACTTACTATAGATGCCACGACGAAGCCGCTGATTCTCCTTAACGGAGCCAGATAGCTCGGCCCGAACGCCTTTCAGCTCTTCTCCAAGCTGGGCATGGGCATCCTGGAGCTTGTTCCTTTCGTGTTGCACCTTATGCAGCACCCTCTCACCGGCCTTCAGCTGGCGCAGAAGTTCTTGCCTGTCCGGATCTTGTCCGGCAGCACCTGCAACGTCATTATCAGACTTGCGCACAAGCCAAACACTACTTATCTTTTTAAATAATGTGTTACCAGGAGAGGTCCCTGTGTTTCCTCCTGCGGCAGCGAGTGTGGCCTCAAGTTGAGCCTTACACTCTTGCAGCTCCTGAGATAGTTGGGTATTCTTCTCGGTAAGACCCTGCGTTTCATATGATCCTTAAATCAGTTAATATAACTACTTTAAGTCTCGGGGGCTACTGGCATATATAACTATTAAATTCTCTTACCCGTATGTCTTTTACATACTGCTCCATGGCTCTGGTCAAACCATCTTGAGCGGCACGGAGGTGCGCATCCCCCGCGTTAAAGGCATTCAACGCCTCGGGGGAGAAGCATGCGTCACGAAATACTTTCCGGCGGCGCCTATGGTTCATGGCGCTCTCCACCTCGGACTTGGTGGCGGACAGTCTGTCAGCATCCTCTATTGGAGGAGTATCCGGCTCGCGCCTTGCACTCGCCTCCCCCTCCAGGCCAGGCGTTGGAGCTTGGCTGGTAGAGGCCGAATTGGCAACTTCTACACCCGCAGTCCGGCGGGCGCTTTTTCCCCTACAAAAGTCATGAGCACTCAAATGCTTCCTAGGAACGTTGCTCCAAATAATTAATTGTGAGCTATACCTTTTCGGCGATGTTTCAGTCCGCGCCGCGCTCCTCTTCTGCCTACTGGTCCGGACTGGCCTTTGATGGTCAGCCGCCGCGGGCTCGGCTTCCCGCCCTAGAGGCGCCTCCTGCACAAGCGTCATCATATACGGTGGTCAGAAATAAGCAAGGAAGGAATAACGGTGTCAGGACTTTGGTCACAATCACCTGGGAAGCCGGATATAGCCCGGGATAATCGGTCGTAATGGCGACTAAAGCATTATCGATGCTGAGCTAATGGAACACCCCATCGATTAGCTCCACCTTTATATCCGGATCCTCTTCGGAGGTCGGATCAAGGTATCTTCTCGGATCCTCGGGTTGTGGAGCCGGACTGCGAATGTCCTCCACATCCCGGCGCAGTTCTTGCGTCAAAATCACAGAGTAAGGTACTCGGCTTTAGAAGCACGGGTCGGATGGATAAACGACCGCTTACCCAGCTCCAAGGGTTACTCATAGAAAACCCGTTCAATGGGTTCGTACGGAGGAAGTCTTCTTTCTCCCCCTTGTACAGGCCGGACAGGATCTTCACTAGATCCTCGGCCGAGCCCGGCCACTTGCGGCCGTGGCGGGTGGCGTCGTCCTCCCCGTTGAAATCCCACATGGGGTGGCCCCTGTATTGTAACGGCTGCACCCCCCGCATAATGCATGTTGCCATGACTCCAATCATGGTCAACCCAGAATGGGCCAGTAACTTTATCCGGCCCATCAAGTAATGGACGCTCTTGTCTTCCTCCAGTTGGGGGCTCTGCGGACGCCAACTAAGGCGTTTCTTCAAAGGAACATTGCTGAACTCCGGGAGGCTGATCCGAACAGGGTCCGGCAGCGGAGCGTCTTCTATATAAAACCATTCCGAAGGTCAGTCTTCGGACGCCTTCTTAGGGGTTCCGGATGGATATCCGGTCCCGGCAATGCGCCATATTTCGGCGCCGCCCACTTGATATATGGACCCCTCGTGAGAACGGGGTACAAGGCAGAACAACCTCTTCCACAACGCGAAATGGGGCTCGACACCCAGGAATAGCTCGCAAAGAGCTACGTAACCCGCAATATGCAGGATCGAGGCGGGCGTGAGGTGATGAAGCTGGAGTCCGTAGAACTCCAGGAGCCCGCGGAGGAACGGATGTACAGGAAATCCGAGCCCCCTTATCAGATGGGGGACGAAGCATACCAGCTCCCCTTTGTTGGGACTTGGGGTAGCCTCCGGCTGCTTCCCACCTTTGTACGTGGCCAGTCCGGCTCGAACCGGAACCATGAAGGCCGGAGGGAGATATCCCCCCGCTTGGAGCTTCACTAGCTCGTTGTGCGGAACAGAGCATCTCCTCCAATCTCCTGGCAGAGGGCCGGGGGCGCGAGAAGAGGAGCCGCGTTGACGGTCCATGTTGGAATGGATTCTTGGTCGAAAGCGCTCCGATGAGTATTCGCGGGAGGAAGATGGTGTGATTTGGATCTGGATTCTTGCCTCTCTTATAGGCGGATTATTCGCACAACTGGGGGGTAAAACATAAAAGACACCCTGGCTTTTCGCATTCGTGCGACGCGTGCAAAAAGGCCATTATTGGCCGTGGAAGCCAAGAAGCGCAACATTGATGAGGAAGCCGGACACTGTTCGACAGGTACATGGAACTTGAAGGAGAACCCGCCTTGCAACGCCTAAAACTACACACATTCTGGACTTATCGTCATTGAAGACTGGTTCGGGGGCTACTGAGGGAGTCCTGGACTAGGGAGTGTCCGGATAGCCGGATTACCACCATCGGCCGAACTATCATCGGCCGGACTATCATCATCGACCGGACTCCAAGACTATGAAGATACAAGATTGAAGACTTCGTCCCGTGTCCGGATGGGACTTTCCTTGGCGTGGAAGGCAAGCTTGGCGATACGGATATGTAGATCTCCTACCATTGTAACCGACTCTATGTAACCCTAGCCCTCTCCGGTGTCTATATAAACCGGATGGCTTTAGTCCGTAGGACACAACAACATCAACCCTTACAATCATACCATAGGCTAGCTTCTAGGGTTTAGCCTCCTTGATCTCGTGGTAGATCCACTCTTGTAAACATCCACAATATCAATATCAATCAAGCAGGACGTAGGGTTTTACCTCCATCAAGAGGGCCCGAACCTGGGTAAAACATCGTGTCCCTTGTCTCCTGTTACCATCCGCCTAGACGCACAGTTTGGGACCCCCTACCTGAGATCCGCCGGTTTTGACACCGACAGAAGGTCTTCCCTTTATTTTTGAAGGGAGATGCATTGACATGGTATAGGCTATGTGATGATACGAGATCTTGGAATTATAAGCGATTGAAGTTGGAATTTCACCAGAAGTTCTATCCTATGCATCTTGTTCATCGTGATCGTAATTACATACATAATTTCTGGCCTCGCGAAGGAGAAAGCATTGTTCAAGCTTGGGGGAGGCTTAAGTCAATGTTATATTCATGCCCCAATCATGAGCTCTCTCGGGAAATGATTATTCAGAATTTTTATGCTCGGCTTTCTCTTGATAATCGCAACCTACTCGATACTTCCTATGTTGGTTCTTATATGCTGAAGACTATTGATTTCAAATGGGACTTATTCGAAAGAGCTAAACGCAACTCTGAAGATTGGGGTTCCGATGATGGTAAGGAGTCAGGTATGACACCTAAGTTCGATTGTGTTAAATCTTTTATGGATACTGATGCTTTTCGTGGATTTAGCGCTAAGTATGGACTTGACTCTGAGATAGTAGCTTCTTTCTGTGAATCTTTTGCTACTCATATTGATCTCCCTAAAGAGAAGTGGTTTAAATATAATCCTCCTATTGAAGTGAAAGTAGTTGCACCTATTACAGTTGAAGAAAAGACTATTACCTATAGTGATCCTATTGTTCCTACTGCTTATGTTGAAAAACCTCCTTCTCCTATTAGGATAAATGATCATGCTAAAGCTTCGACTGTTGTTCGTAAGAGTAATACTAGGACTTATACACCTCCTGAGCAAATTAATGTTGAACCTAGTATTGCTATGGTTAAAGATCTCTTGGATGAGGATTTAGATGGGCATGTTATTTCTTTCTGTTGTGAGACTGCTAATATTGCTAGGCCAGATACTAAGACACGTAGACCTATCGTAGGCATGCCTATTATTTCTGTTCAAATAGGAGATCATTGTTATCATGGCTTATGTGATATGGGTGCTAGTGCCGTGCAATACATTATACGTTATATCAAGAAATTATGCATGACATTGCACCCATTGAATTAGAAGATATTGATGTTACTATTAAGCTTGCTAGTAGGGATACCATAAAACCCTTTGGGATTGTTAGAGATGTTGAAGTTTTGTGTGGGATGGTTAAATACCCTGCTGATTTTCTTGTTCTTGGTTCCCCACAAGATGATTTTTGTCCCATTATTTTTGGTAGACCCTTCTTGAATACAGCTAGTGCTAAGATTAATTGTGAAAAGAATACTGTTACTGTTGGCATAGATGGTATGTCTCATGAGTTTAATTTCGCTAAGTTTAGTAGACAACCTCGTGATAGGGAACCACCTAGTAAGGATGAAATTATTGGTCTTGCTTCCATTGTTGTTCCTCCAACTGATCCGTTAGAACAATATTTGCTAGACCATGAAAACGATATGTTTATGAAGGAAATAGAGGAAATAGATGAAGTGTTCCTTAAACAGGAACCTATGCTGAAACATAACCTTCCCGTTGAAATTCTTGGGGATCCCCCTCCACCCAAGGGTGATCCCGTGTTTGAACTCAAACTATTACCTGATAATCTTAAGTATGCTTATCTTGATGAAAAGAAAATATATCATGTTATTATTAGTGCTAACCTTTCAAAGCAAGAAGAAGTAAGATTATTGAAAACTCTGAAGAAGCACCGAGCTGCTATTGGATATACTCTGGATGATCTTAAGGGCGTTAGTCCCACATTATGCCAACACAAAATTACATTGGAGGACGATGCCAAACCAGTTAGAGATCCTCAATGATGACTAAATCCCAAGATGAAGGAAGTGGTAAGAAAGGAGATACTAAAGCTCCTTGAGGCAGGTATTATTTATCCCGTTGCTGATAGTGAATGGGTAAGCCCTATCCATTGTGTTCCTAAAAAGGGAGGTATTACCGTTGTTCCTAATTATAAATATGAATTGATCCCGCAAAGAATTATTATAGGTTGTAGGATGGTAATTGATTTCCGTAAGTTAAATAAAGCTACTAAGAAAGATCATTACCCTTTACCTTTTATTGATCAAATGCTAGAAAGACTTTCCAAACACACTCATTTCTGCTTTCTAGATGGTTATTCTGGCTTCTCTCAAATAGCTGTGTCAGCGAAGGATCAATCTAAAACTACTTTTACTTGCCCTTTTTGTACTTTTGCTTATAGACGTATGCCTTTTGGTTTATGTAATGCACCTGCTACCTTTCAAAGATGCATGATGGTTATATTCTCTGATTTTTGTGAAAAGATCTGTGAGGTATTCATGGATGATATCTCAGTTTATGGATCCTCTTTTGATGATTGTTTGGGCAACCTTGATCGAGTTTTGCAGAGATGCGAAGACACTAGTCTCGTCTTGAATTGGGAGAAGTGTCACTTTATGGTTAATGAAGGCATTGTGTTGGGGCACGAGATCTCCGAGAGAGGTATTGAAGTTGATAAAGCCAAAGTTGGTGATATTGAAAAGATGCCATGTCCCAAGGACATAAAAGGTATAAGAAGTTTCCTTGGTCATGCCAGTTTTTATAGGAGGTTCATTAAGGGCTTTTCTAAAATCTCTAGGCCTCTGACTAATTTATTGCAAAAAGATATTCCTTTTGTCTTTGATGATGATTGTGTAGAAGCATTTGAAATACTTAAGAAAGCTTTGATCACTGCACCTATTGTTCAGCCACCTGATTGGAATTTACCTTTTGAAATTATGTGCGATGCTAGTGATTATGCTGTAGGTGCTGTTCTAGGGCAAAGAGTCGATAAGAAATTGAATGTTATCAAGTATGCTAGTAAGACTCTTGATACTGCCCAGAGAAATTATGTTACTACTGAAAAAGAGTTCTTAGCAGTTGTGTTTGCATGTGATAAGTTTAGACCTTATATTGTTGATTCCAAAGTTACTATTCACACTGATCATGCTACTATTAAATATCTTATGGAAAAGAAAGATGCTAAGCCTAGACTCATTAGATGGGTTCTCTTCGTCCAAGAATTTGACTTGGATATTATTGATAGAAAGGGAGCTGAGAATCCCATTGTACATAACTTGTCTAGGTTAAAGAATGTTCTTGATGACCCACTGCCTATTAATGATAGCTTTCCTGATGAACAATTGGCGGTCGTTAATGCTTCTCGTATTGCTCCTTGGTATGCTGATTATGCTAATTACATTGTTGCTAAATTTATACCGCCTAGTTTCACATATCAGCAAAAGAAAAAGTTCTTTTATGATTTAAGACATTACTTCTGGGATGATCCACACCTTTATAAAGAAGGAGTAGATGGTGTTATTAGACGTTGTGTTCCTGAGCATGAACATGAACAGATTCTATGTAAGTGTCACTCTGAATCCTATGGAGGACACCACGCTGGAGACAGAACTGCGCACAAGGTACTACAATCTGGTTTTTATTGGCCTACTCTCTTCAAAGATGCTCGTAAGTTTGTCTTATCTTGTGATGAATGTCAAAGAATAGGTAACATTAGTAGACGTCAAGAAATGCCTATGAATTATTCTCTTGTTATTGAGTCGTTTGATGTTTGGGGCTTTGATTATATGGGACCTTTTCCTGCCTCTAATGGTTATACACATATTTTAGTTGCTGTTGATTACGTTACTAAGTGGGTAGAAGCTATTCCAACTAGTAGTGCTGATCATAACACTTCTATTAAAATGCTTAAAAGAAGTTATTTTTCCAAGGTTTGGACTCCCTAGATATCTTATGACCTATGGTGGTTCACATTTTATTCATGGTGCTTTCCGTAAGATGCTTGCTAAGTATGATGTCAATCATAGAATCACATCTCCTTATCATCCGCAGTCTAGTGGTCAAGTAGAGTTGAGCAATAGAGAGCTCAAATTAATTTTGCAAAAGACTGTGAATAGATCTAGAAAGAATTGGTCCAAAAAACTTGTTGATGCATTATGGGCCTATAGAACTGCATACAAAAACCCTATGGGTATGTCTCCATATAAGATGGTTTATGGAAAAGCGTGTCATTTACCTCTTGAACTTGAACATAAGGCATATTGGGCTATTAAAGACCTCAACTATGACTTCAAACTTGCCGGTGAGAAGAGGTTATTTGATATTAGCTCAGTTGACGAATGGAGAACCCAAGCGTATGAGAATGCCAAGCTATTCAAAGAAAAAGTCAAATGTTGGCATGACAAAAGGATACAAAAGCGTGAGTTTAACGTAGGAAATTATGTGTTATTATTCAACTATCGTTTAAGATTTTTTGCAGGAAAACTTCTCTCCAGATGGGAAGGTCCTTACGTTATCGAGGAGGTCTATCGTTCTGGTGCCATAAAAATCAACAACTTCGAAGGCACGAGTCCAAGGGTGGTAAACGGTCAAACAATTAAAATTATATTTCAGGTAATCCTATCAATGTTGAAACTAATATTATTGAAACCGTAACTCCTGAGGAATACATAAGGGACACTTTCCAGAATGTTCCAAACTTCGAAAAGGAATAGGTATGTGGTACGGTAAGTAAACCGACTTCAAAACAACTCCAATGGCAATTTTTATCAGTTTTGGAATATTTGAGAATTTTCGGAGGAAATAAGTAGTCCGAAAGGGGCACGAAGCTCCCACGAGAGTGGAGGGTGCCCCCCCTATAGGGCGCGCCCCCCCTGTGTCATGGGCACCTTGTGTGCCTCCCGGAGTCCGTTTTCTTGCACATTACGTATTTTGGTTGGTAAAAATTCATTATATATACTCCTGAAGGTTTTGACCACCGTATCACGCAAATATCCTCTTTTTTCGTTTCGAGCTGTTCCTGTTGCAGAATAAAGCAAGATGTCTTCTCAGGAGTTAGTTGGGGAGAGTCGGGTGTCTCACCCAACGCTAGGTCCCGGAGCAAATAGCGATGCCTATCACTTTGGACCATCAACAACGGAGGATGAGATGGAGGCTGATTTGAAAAGAATAAATGCCATGGAGGAACATCAAGAAGTTGCCTCTCGTCTCTGAGCAGAATTCACTATGGGGGAACTACCTAGCCTGGCTGTCCCTAGTCCGGTCACTCCTTCCAACTCTAGAGTTCTTTCTTATGAAAATATGAAAAAGAGTTTCACTTGTTCTCCAGAAGCTATGCAGCATCCTTGGTTAAAAGGAGCTTTGGCCGTTACGGGCAAGCTCTGTAAAGAAATTATGGACCTCAAACAACAAGTCAATAAGCTCGAGGAGGAGAACCGTATCCTGAAGGGCATCATCGCCAAGAAGATCATAACACCAACCGTGAAGAAGGAGAAATAGTCACATGGGTATGGGCACTCCCCTTGGCAATTGCCAAGCTTGGGGGAGGTGCCCTAGTATCATATCACCATCACACTCCTATCTTTACCGCTTTATTTAGTTCGATCCTTTTAGTAGTATCTTGATCTAGTAGTTTGAACTTTTGATATCAAGTAGTTTTGAGTTTTGCATTGTGATCTCTTTAGTAATTGAATCCGTGAGCTATCTATAATAAAGATTAGTGTTGAGTCAAGGGCTTTGCTATGTTGCTATGATCTTGAGGAAAGTAGAAAGAATAAAAGAGTTCATATCGATCTTATGGATAGTGATGACTTCACACATAGAAAGTATGAGGCATACAAATTGTTGAGAGTTGATAAACCTAGCCTTGGTCATCGCTGCAATTAATAGGAAGTGATAAGGAAACAGGGGTTCACATATAAATATATTATCTTGGACACCTTTTATAATTGGGAGCACTCATTAAGTATGACATGCTAAAAGAGTTGACGTTGGACAAGGAAGACATCGTAATGGTTTATGTTTTCCGACATCTCAGTTAAAGTATATTGTCATTGACCTTCCAAACATGTTGAGCTTGCCTTTCCCCCTCATGCTAGCCAAATTCCTTGGACCAAGTAGAGATACTACTTGTGCTTCCAAATATCCTTAAACCAAGTTTTGCCATGAGAGTCCACCATACCTACCTATGGATTGACTAAGATCCTTCAAGTAAGTTGTCATGTTGCAAGCAATAAAAATTGCTATCTAAATATGTATGACTTATTAGTGCAGAGAAAATAAGCTTTGTACGAACTTGTTGTGGAAGTAATAAAAGCGATGGACTGCATAATAAAGGTCCACATACAAGGGGCAATATAAAGTGACGTTCTTTTGCATTAAGATTTTGTGCCTCAACCCTAAACGCACATGACAACCTTTGCTTCCCTCTGCGAA
Organism: Triticum dicoccoides; assembly: GCF_002162155.2. Classification (NCBI taxonomy): domain Eukaryota; kingdom Viridiplantae; phylum Streptophyta; class Magnoliopsida; order Poales; family Poaceae; genus Triticum; species Triticum dicoccoides. The sequence goes on from NC_041381.1 coordinate 6,832,683, forward strand.
GGGCCTGTCTTTTACTTTATGTTTTTACTTTATGCTTGAGTCAAGGTATCCTCACCATTCCCTTTTTCATTTTATCCTTTGGCAAGCTCCTCGTGTTTGAAAGATCATGATATATATATCCAATTGGATGTAAGTTAGCATGGGCTATTATTGTTGACATCACCTAAAGGTGAATACGTTGGGAGGCAATGCAATAAGCCCCTATCTTTCTCAGTGTCCGGCTGAAACTCAATAACCACAAGTATTGCGTGAGTGTTAGCAATTATAGAAGACTACAAGATAGTTGAGTATGTTATGATAAATTTCAATTGCTTCAATGACTGAGATTATAGTTTGTTAGTTACCAATGAAGTTTTTGAACCATACTTGACATTGTGAATTGTTTGTTACTTGAGCATAAGAAATCATATGATAAAATCTATATGTTGTTGTTATAAGAATGATCATGATGCCCTCATGTCCGTATTTTATTTTTATCGACACCACTATCTCTAAACATGTGGACATATTTTTCGATTTCTGCTTCCGCTTGAGGACAAGCAAGGTCTAACCTTGGGGGAGTTGATACGTCCATTTTGCATCATGCTTTTATGTCAATATTTATTGCATTATGGGTTGTTATTACACATTATATCTCAATACTTATTGTCGTGGATTTGTCACGGCAGATGTCCTAGTGAAAGGACTTAGTCGTGGAGCCATCGCTATGGGTTAACTTGAAGGGGTTAAAGCGGACACAAAGACACGGGGGTTTATACTAGTTCGGCCCCTTCGATGGAGGTAAAAGCCTACGTCTAGTTGTGATGGAATTGATGTGGTTTCGATGGCTAGGGAGCAAACAAGCTTCGCCTAGGCTCGAGTTGTCGTTGTCTGTCTTGAATCGCCGCCGGGTCGTCCCCTTATATACACGGGTGACGCCCGTCGGTCCATGGAGTCCCATACCGGTTCATACTCGTATCCCGGTTGGTCTCTCTCTATTCCTAACTTAAAATGCAAGTTTACACATCAAGCCGGTTTACGGCTATAGGTTCTAAACCGACTACATGCCTTGGGCCTTCATCTTCTTGATCACCTTTATACTACTAATGAAGATAACCTGGCCCAGGTAGGCCGGTTTACGCCTAGTGGTAATATCCCCAACATTAGGCCCCAGATTGATTTGAACTGGTTCATGTCAATCCTTCACCAAAATCTTTGTCTTCAACATCTTCTGGTAATTGGTAAACCGCCATGTCGCCATCATCTCTGGTTGCTGTAAACCGGCATGACGTCATCACAAAATTTACATTTATAACATCCTCTTTTATTTAATAGATCTGCAATACCCAGGTCATCAGCTCTACTTCCGAAATTTTGGCTCCTAGATTCGCGCGCCTGACCCACGTCTGCTGCCTTATAAATAGGACCGAAGGGTCATTTCCTTTTCTCCCCTTCGTCTCTTCCTCTTCGTCTTGCTCGCGTCGCTAGCCTTGGAGCTCCACCACTGCCGTTGTCTTCTGCATCGTCTTGGGCCGCTGCATCAACCTGAACGCACCAGAGCACCGTGGTAGCCTTCCGCGTCTTCCTCCGTTCTAGTAAACCTTCTGTTCTTCTTAGCATAGATCTGTTCTAGGGTTTCCAGTTCTCGCCGTGTTCGTCGCTTGTTCATACTCGTACCCAGATTCCTGGATAAATCTGTGAACCTCTGCTCTGATTAGCAGTAGCCTTGTAGCATCCGCCTGTAGTTTTATGCTCAAGTCCATAGATCTCATCTACATATCTGCCCATTAGTTCACTTCCGTTCTGCTTTACCCTTTTGAATATTTTTTGTTTTTTCTGAACTTGCTTCAGATCCATTGCTGCAATAAGACTTTATGAAACCTGTTTCTGCATACTTAGCCATCCACAGCTTTGATTGCTTTCAATGTTTAGATCAGGCGGTTTAACTTAATATAGAAAAAAGTTAATAAACCGGTATATACCATTAGTCCCCTTGTTGAACCGCCAGAATTCTTTATCCATATGATGCCACCTCATAGAAATCCGGTTTAAATATACTGCCTCCGGTTTAGCATTGTTCAGATCAGCACCTTCTTTAATCCAACATATTCTTGAACCGGAATTATCTATTTCTTGTAGATCTCACCATGGCCAAACAAGTATATGAATGCAATTGGGTTCCTTCTCGCGTCACCGAAACTCAGCTAGACGATTTAGTCTTGATCGGCGCTTTAGACAGCAAAGATACTATCCATTGGAGGGTCCCTGGTGATGAATGTCCTCCCACACCTCAAGAGGGAGAGGTTGTGATCTTTGCAGATCATTTAGCCCGGGGCTTCAAGCCGCCCGGTTCTAAATTTTACCGGGATGTACTAGCCAATTTTCAGCTCCGCCCGCAAGATATTGGCCCCAACTCTGTTACCAACCTATGTCACTTCCAAGTGCTCTCTGAGGTATACCTTCAAGAGGAGCCTTCGGTTGAATTACTCAGAGACTGCTTCCACTTAAACCGCCGCACAGAATTCACTGATGGTCCCAATACCGAATTAGGCGGTATGGCAATTCAGAAAAGGAAGGAAATTACTTATGTCCATGCTAGACTCCACAGTCACCCCAAGGAGTGGAATGATGGTTCTACTGCAAAGACACTTCTCCTGACAATGAAAATCCTTTACCTGGCTTTCGTCCGGAGCGGCTCAGTAATACTCATCCCTTTCCACAAAGATTAAGTGCCAAGGAGAGAAGTAAATATGCTCCGCAACTATCCAAGCTCCGAGCCTTCATGGCCAACGGTTTAACAGGAATAGATCTTGCACGCTGTTGGATATCATGGAGCGTACTGCCTCTCAGCCGGCGCTCCGGTTTGATGTGCAAGTATACTGATAGCATCGATGACCCACTCCGACACACTAAAATCCAGCTCTCCGATGGTGAAATCACAGAGTCTGTGAAGAAAATGCTGAATGAACCGGAGCATCTCTGCGCTCAAACCGGCCTGCTTCCCTTCTGCGCTACCAACAAACCGCCAGCTGTAAGATTTTGATTGTTCTTTTATTGAACCTGTTATCGCTATTTCCGTCTGACATCAATTACTGCTTAACCAGGGTGATAATCCATTTTGGAGCAAGAAGCTTCCACAAGACAAAACGGAGAAAGCAGAATGGCCAACCCGGCCAAAGACCAAGGTCATGAAGAAGCCTGCTAAAAAGAGGGAAACCACTGCTTCATCTGATCCGGCCGTTGATGATGATGTGGGTAACTCGGACTTTGAGGTAGAACTCGATTCACTAGGCTTACTTTTTACACGCCTTATTGATGATGATACTTGTCAGGACGACGCTGAAGCCAGCAATGCTGATGTCGCTGAGGTAACTATTCTCTCTTCCGATTCAGATCCTTTGCCTTTGCCAAAATTTCGCCAGACAAACCGGAAAGTTAAATTTTCTCATCCTCTTGCTTAGTTGGATCCCAAATTTCTTATGAAGACTCAGCAACATGAAGCTCGCCGCACAACCCGGCACAGCGGCCAGGTAGTTACCTCCGCCGGTTTACCAAACAGTCCGGTTCGAAAACGCCGCTCCGAAGTCTCCGACCTTTTTATTAATTTATATCCTAAAGCGGGTTTCTTCCGCCAACCTCTTAATCCGTCCGACTCCGATTATCAGGTTACTTCTCATTCTTCCTCTGGTGAATCATCGGCCACTCAGCTGCCACCACTGAAAACGGTTCTTGGGTAAGCTAGACTGAACATATGCTTCTGATATACCACGTTATAACTTATACTATTCCTTGAATCTTTGTTTCTCTTTCAGGGCTAAACCTAAACCGAGCAAGAAAGCCCACCTGGATAAAGCGGCCGAGGAAGATGTCGCCCCTGAACAGGATAAAACACAAGATCTTGAAGCGTTCATTCATGAGGATATTCGCAATGATCCTCCCTTGCAAGATGATGCTATTCTTGAGAAAAGGCCTATCAATACTTCAGTCCCTGTTGGCCCGCCTGCCAGCTCCGTCCGGATTGAAAAATCCCGCAATCCTTCAAAACCTGCCGATAAACCGACCGCGCCAACGCAAACCGGTGAGTCCAAAGATGATGACATTGTGATTACCGGCGTAGGTCGCTTTGAACTAGGGAATCCTGTCGCTTTAGCCAAGCATACTGTGAAAGAAGATTTTTCTGCCCTCAACAAAGGTAAATGGGATGTTGAGCTGGAAAAATATGCTGCTCTGAGTGCCCAAGATCTTCATACTGGTTACTTGAACCGGCTATATACTAGTCGTGACTGTGAAGCTGGCCTGGTAAAGATGATGAGAGATAAATTTGAGGTAACTTCCTTGTGATTCTTCTTTCTTTAATTACTGCCACTGTATTTATCCTCCTAGCCCCCAAGGGCTGGTTTGTAACCTTCTTCAAACCGGGACTTGAATATTGTCCTCAATACTTTGAAATCCATCAATGTAGCCCCCAAGGGCCAGTTCAACTTAGTATAGTTAAACCTGGACTCCAATAAAAATTCTAACCTGAGAACATAACTGAGCAAATAGCCATTAGCCCCCAAGTGCCAAGTTGAATACCTGTATTGAGCTTGGGACTTTGCGATTTAGTAATAGATGAAAATTGAAGGTGCATTAGCCCCTAAGTATCAAGCGTATAACTTGTTATGTGGTTGGTACTTCAAATTCTTGTACCATTTGTTTAAAGCCAAGCACTGTCTGCATGCAAGCTGAAGTGAGGATCAAAGAGGACCAGATTACTGATCTGCAGGCAACTTTGAAAACCCAACAAGCTGAAACCGACAAAGCAAAGGAAGAATTAACCGGCGCTTTGAGCATCACAGAACAGCTGAAGGAGGGCTTCAAAAAGGAGCGGGCTGATTGGGCCACTGAGAAGGCCGGTTTAACAAAAAGAGCTGAAAACGCTGAAGCTGCCCTTTAACCGGTGGTAGATGAACTAACCGCCGTAAAGCGGCAAGTACACTCCATGACCGCTGCTATCTTTGGTAAGCTCCTTTTGGTTTCTTTGACAATTCTGTTCGGCTTACAATAGATCCGGTTTGTAATCTCTCCTGTATTGTTACATGCACACGCATTGGTCACTTAGGATCAGATGTTCGGAAGAAGTTGAAGGCTACTTACACTTTAATTGAACAGCTGTATACCGGAGCGCAGAGGATCATCACCACTACATCTCACAACAATCCGGCACCCTCTTTAATCCAAGACACTCTTAATAGGTTGTCAATGCTTCCTGCTCGGATTGAAGAACTGAAAAAATCTGCTGCTCGAACCGGAGCCATTAATGCCTTGATCCGGGCAAAAGCATGGGTGCCGTATTTCGATCCTGTTGAGGCAGCTCAAGGCTATCCCAGCTTGAAGGAAGACGGCTCCGAGTTCAATGAGGATGACTTGAGGGCGATAAACCGTGCAGTACGCCCTCTGGCTTGTCAATTGGCTGAAGAGGCAGACTTGTCGCATTATCAAGCGCAGTACAATGAGCAGAACAAACGAGTGCCCGCACCAACTCCTGAAGCGGAAAATCTGATTCCTCCAATCCGTAAGCATACTTACGCTCCTGATATTGAACCGTCTTCTCTGATCCACGAAGAGGCTGTCTTTCAAGCTTTAATGGGAATCGACTGGACCACTGTTGATTTCCAGCCAATGGATAGAGATGAGGAAGTTGAAGCGGCGCGGGACGACCCACGATCATCAGACCTGGGCGATGAATAGGCTTAAACCGGAAGCCGGTTTAAGTAGCTGCTTTATTATGATCCATCAGAACAACAATGATCTTATTTGGGAACCGTGTTGCCTTGTAATAGGATAGTCAATACTTCTGCCTTGAATATGCCTTCGTGCATAAGTACTGATGCTTTTGCTTGAAACCTTCAATTTATATTTCCTGCAATCAGAAAATCTTGAACTTCGGTGGCGGTTATAACACCGGCCGATTTATGACCTTTATATATATCATCAACGTATTTAAGACATATAATCAAATATGTGATACAAAAATACCTGCCATCGTTGGGCATGAAATTGGCTTAGCCAGGCTTGAAACGGAGGTTTTATAAACCATTACCATCAAAGGGGAGAAAACAACTCTCGTGTTTTTTTAAAATGCTGGCTTACCATGTAAACCGTGCTGGGTCATTATAAGCCCCCCTGCTACTTCATGATTTTATCAGGAAAGTTAAACCGGGCATATTTCTCCGGATTAAAAATGAACTGAATTCTGTCAGCTGAACCGGTAAATAGTGTTGTTGGTTTAAGGGAAACACAACAAAAATTGAAGAATAATTATAACAGAAATATAGAAGCAAAGGCAATGATAAAACCGTTTGCAAAAACATGCTTTACTGAGCTGATCAGATGGTGTTATCATGGTCGTACAAGACCAAGCCCCCAGTAGGTGTGCTATGGTTCAAGTCAGCCAGGTCCCCAAATGAAACCGTGGCATTTATGCCGATCAAAAGGCATGGCAATGGTTCGGGTTCGACCAAGCCCCCAAGTGATTCTGTGGCCTTAGGCCGACCAAGAGGCGTGACTGGTTCAGACTTGACCATGTCCCCAAGTGATCTGGTGGCTTTCACCTATCAAAAGGTGTTGCATTGGTTCGGACATGACCAAGGCCCCAAGTGATATCATAGAGCTTTTTTGAAAAGCAAATTTCAAGGGGTAAACCGGAGGCTGCTTTAAAACAGAACTACTCCATGTAACCACACATGATATGAAAAGACAGAGACCCCGCTTTAGCTGAGGCTCCAGTTTTATTATATCAAAGATAATATATACACTGTCATAATATGTACATAGAAAGAGCTGATGGCTCAAGTGTAGTAAGGCCGAAGATGAGCTATGTTCCACGGCCTGTTGGTCTCCTCCTCTGATTTGCGTGAGTCTTTATGCTCTCGAATATCGATCAGATAGTATGACCCATTGTGCAGATTCTTGCTGACCACGAAAGGTCCTTCCCAAGGTGGGGATAACTTGTGCATATCCGTCTGGTCTTGGATGAGCCGAAGCACCAAATCTTCTTCTTGAAAAGTTCTGGTTCTAACCCGGTGACTGTGATAGCGACGAAGATCTTGTTGATAAATCGCCGAGCGGGCAGCCGCTATGTCACGCTCCTCATCCAACAGGTCCAAAGCGTCTTGCTGTGCTGTCTCATTGTCCGCTTCAACATAAGCCGCTACACGAGGTGAATCGTGCCGGATATCACTAGGGAGAACCGCCTCCGCTCCGTAGACCATAAAAAACGGCGTGTATCCTGTAGATCGGTTGGGCGTAGTATTGATACTCCATAGCACAGACGGTAGCTCTTCAACCCAACAACCCGGTGTTCTTTGCAATGGAACCATAAGCCGGGGTTTGATGCCCCGCAAGATCTCTTGATTAGCCCGTTCTGCCTGCCCATTGGACTGGGGGTGAGCCACTAACGATACGTCAAGTCGGATGTGCTCACGTTCACAGAATTCCTTCATAGCACCCTTAGATAAATTGGTACCATTGTCAGTAATGATACTGTGTGGAAAGCCAAATCGGAAAATCACCTTTTTAATAAACTGCACCGCTGTAGCTGCATCACACTTGCTGACAGGCTCCGCTTCAACCCACTTGGTAAACTTGTCAACTGCCACCAAAAGGTGGGTTTTCTTATCCTTGGATCTTTTAAAAGGTCCAACCATATCCAACCCCCATGTTGCAAATGGCCAAGTAATTGGAATCATCCTCAATTCTTGAGCCGGCACATGAGCACGCCTTGAAAATTTCTGACAGCCATCACACCGCTTAACCAAGTCCTCCGCATCAGCATGAGCTGTCAACCAGTAGAACCCGTGATGAAACACCTTTGCCACCAGAGACTTTGAACCGGCGTGATGACCACAATCCCCTTCATGGATTTCACGTAAGATTTCACAGCCTTCCTCAGGAGAGACGCAGCGTTGAAACGCCCCTGATACACTGCAATGATGCAATTCGCCATTGACAATGGTCATAGATTTGGATCGCCGGACTATCTGCCTGGCTAGAATCTCATCCTCTGGCAACTCTCCCCGGTTCATGTACGCAAGATAAGGAACTGTCCAATCTGGTATAATATGCAGGGCTGCCACCAATTGAGCCTCCGGATCAGGAATAGCCAAATCCGCTTCACCCAGGAGCTTGACTGACGGGTTGTGCAACACATCAAGAAAGACATTAGGCGGGACCGGTTTACGCTGAGAGCCCAACCGGCTTAAAGCGTCCGCCGCTTCATTTTTTCGACGATCCAGGTGATCCACCTGATAACCTTTGAAGTGACCTGCAACCATATCCACCTCGCGACGATATGCAGCCATAAGTGGATCCTTAGAATCCCAAGTGCCAGACACCTATTGAGCCACAAGGTCTGAGTCACCGAAGCACTTAACCCGGCTTAGATTCATCTCTTTAGCCATCCGGAGACCATGGAGCAAAGCTTCATACTCAGCTGCATTATTAGTACAAGGGAACATTAAGCGGAGAACATAACAAAACTTATCACCTCGTGGGGAAGTTAATACGACTCCAGCCCCCGAGCCTTCCAATTGCCTGGATCCATCAAAATGGATAGTCCAATATGTATGATCCGGCTTCTCCTCTGGTGCTTGCAACTCTGTCCAATCATTGATGAAATCAACAAGTGCTTGAGATTTTACTGTCGTCCGAGGCACATACTTCAATCCATGCGGCCCAAGTTCTATGGCCCACTTGGCAATCTGGCCAGTGGCCTCCTGGTTCTGTATGATATCGCCCAAGGGAGCTGAACTGACCACTGTGATGGGGTGCCCTTGGAAATACTGCTTCAACTTTCGGCTTGCCATGAAAACACCATATACCAGCTTCTGCCAATGCGGATATCTTTGCTTGGATTCAATGAGCACCTCGCTGATATAATAAACCGGCCGCTGAACCGGATACTCCTTGCCTGCCTCCTTGCGTTCCACCACAATAGCCACGCTAACTGCACGAGCACTGGCCGCTACGTATAACAACAACGGCTCCTTGTCGACCGGAGCTGCAAGAACGGGAGGATTGGCTAATTGCCGCTTTAAGTCCTCCAACGCTTCATCAGCAGCCGGGCTCTAGATGAATTGATCTGTCTTTCTCAGCATCTGGTATAAAGGGATGGCCTTCTCTCCGAGACGGCTGATAAACCGGCTCAGTGCGGCGATCCGACCCGCCAAACGCTGAACATCATTGATGCACTTCAGTTTAGCCAGGGAGGTGATAGCCGTAATTTTCTCCAGATTGGCCTCAATTCCTCTATTGGACACAAGAAAGCCCAATAACTTGCCTGCCGGAACACCAAAGACACATTTGGCCGGGTTAAGCATCATCTTGTAAGCCCTCAAGTTGTCAAAGGTTTCCTTCAAATCATCAACCAGCGTCTCCTTCTTCCTTGACTTGACTACAATATCGTCCACATAGGCGTGCACATTCCGGCCGATCTGTTTATGCAGACAGTTCTGTACACACCGTTGATAAGTGGCTTGGGCGCTCTTGAGCCCAAAAGGCATAGATACATAGCAGAAGGCTCCAAAGGGAGTAATAAACGCCGTCTTCTCCTGGTCCTTAACCGCCATTTTGATCTGATGATACCCAGAGTATGCATCCAAAAAACTCAAATGCTCACAACCCGTCGTGGCATCAATAATCTGGTCAATGCGGGGGAGGGCAAAAGGATCCGCTGGACAAGCCTTGTTAAGATCCGTGTAATCCACACACATACGCCAAGTGCCGTTTTTCTTAAGAACGAGCACCGGATTAGCAAGCCACTCTGGATGGAACACTTCAATGATAAAGCCAGCCGCTAAGAGTCTGGCCACTTCCTCTCCAATGGCTTTGCGCCTCTCTTCGTTAAACCGGCGGAGAAACTATTTTACCGGTTTATACTTGGGATCAACATTAAGAGTGTGCTCAGCGAGTTCCCTCGGTACACCTGGCATGTCAGAAGGCTTCCATGCAAAAATGTCCCGATTCTCACGGATGAACTCGATGAGCGCACCACAAAGTCCATGCTGCCATCCGCTTTACGCTTGCCTCCGTTTCCATGGCCCGCCGGTTTATATTGATGCCCCTTGGAATTGCTATTCTTCTTTCCCTTCCCTGCTTCGTCATCGTTAGTCTCGGGATCCTTGGTACTATCAGAATCAGCATACTTCACTAAAGCGGACATGAGAGTTCCCATGTCATTACAGAACCGCTTCATACGCCCCAACTTCAACTTTAAAGGCTTAAACCGGCAGTTGCCCTCCAGGGTTATGATCGCCGAGTCAGCATTGATCCTGTCAGACGAGTGCAAGACTTCCGAAACGCGGCGTACCCAATGGGTTGTTGACTCTCCGTCCTCCTGAACACAAGCCACCAAATCAACTATGGACTTAGGCTGCTTACATGTATCTTTGAAATTCTGGATAAACCGGGCCTGCAACTGGACCCATGAACTGATAGAATTAGGCGGCAGGCTTTTCAACCAAGTACGGGCCGTGCCTTCAAGCATCATGGTGAAGTACTTTGCACACGCGGTTTCCTCCACATCCAGCATCTCCATGGCCATCTCATAACTCTCTACCCATGCTTCTGGAGATAAATCAGCAGTGTAATTCGGCACCTTGCGCGGACCCTTGAAGTCTTTGGGCAGGCGTACATTGCGTAAAGCGGGGACTAAACAGGGTACTCCCAAGCTGGACGCAACCCCTGGTCTGGCTGAGGTGGTAGGACGAACCGGTGTAAGCTGATCCGCCTCGTTCTGTACTGCTAACTCGGCCTCCCTTCGCGCCCGTGCCCAGTCCACTACATCCTGAGCATCGCGAACACCACCTGCCGGGTTATTGCCACGGGCCGCTTCACGGCCCCACGCATTGCTTGATATGGCCGGTTCATCCAGGCACCTACTGTAGCTCCGGCTTGGACGAGGTGTGGAATGAATCCGATCGCGGCTGTATGAATATGCCTCCTGTTGAATCAAAGCGGTCCGGAGAAGTTCCTTAACCCGGCGCGTCTCTATTGCCTGTGGAGAGTCTCCTTCGACCGGGATAGCTTCTAATCACGCAGCAGCTGCGACAAGATTCTCCATGGGATTAGAATAATGACCCGGAGGTGTCTGGACCGGTGGAGGAATCACAATGTTCTGCCGAGGAGGTTCCATCAGGCGGGGTTGGACCGTCGCTCCTGGCCCTGGTGCCTCGACCCGGTTTACCTCCTGGTGCCCTGGCGGATTACTGGTTCCTGCTCCCGGAGTATGAAAGAGATTTCGAGGGTCAAACCCTAATGGCAGGCGTGACCTGTGCTTCCGCTTCAAGACCTCCTGTGATGCGTTCTGGTCGAGCATGAGCTTATAGGCCTGGGCGTCTAAAGCGGCCCGCTCTCCGGCCATCCGGTCTTTCTCTGCTGCCAGGTCGGCTTTGGCCTGCACGATCTGCTCTCTTACCTTTGCAACCTCCGCATCATGGGCCTCCTGATCCGCCGGATTGGCTTCGGCCATAAGTACCGCTAGCGCGTCAAACAGGTCAGACAGAACTTGAACCGGTGGGCGCACAAGGCCTCCAGCCCCTGCTGCCGCTGCCGCTGCTGATCCGGAGAGCATTGCTGCTGCGGTCGAAGAGTGATTCACCGCCTGTGTGCCGGCCATGAATATTCCAACCCGGTTGATCTGATCTGGGGGGTCCGAAATACTGTCGCCATCGGAACAGCCCCTAATCTGGTTGTCTTGCAACTGGTACAATGATTCAGTCTCTCCGGTCGAGGACTCGTTGCCGCAATAGACGACGGTCTCGCTACCGTATTCTGACTCGTCCTCATGCTCTCCTCCGTGAATGACTCCAACGAAGGCACGCTTCACGACCGGTTTAACCTGGGTAGATCTCGCACGCTGAGCCGTCTCGATGAGGTCGGTGCAGATGTCCGGCTCAGGCCCAGGCTCACAAATCTTGCCGATGAAAACGTGTATGCCACCAAAGGGGACCCGGTATCCGTACTCGATCGAGCTGGCTTCGGGACCCCATCCTGAATCGTCGATGTAGAGCTTGCCGCGATGACTCTTGGTCATCCGGCCCACAGCATAGCCTTCGAGTCCTTTGAGCTTGCCCTCCAAGATCATCAAACCGTCGTGCGATAGCCCCACGGTGGGCGCCAACTGTCGTGGATTTGTCACGGCAGATGTCCTAGTGAAAGGACTTAGTCGTGGAGCCATCGCTACGGGTTAACTTGAAGGGGTTAAAGCGGACACAAAGACACGGGGGTTTATACTAGTTCAACCCCTTTGATGGAGGTAAAAGCCTACGTCTAGTTGTGATGGAATTGATGTGGTTTCGATGGCTAGGGAGCAAACAAGCTTCGCCTAGGCTCGAGTTGTCGTTGTCTGTCTTGAACCGCCGCCGGGTCGTCCCCTTATATACACGGGTGACACCCTCGGTCCATGGAGTCCCATACCGGTTCATACTCGTATCCCGGTTGGTCTCTCTCTATTACTAACTTACAATGCAAGTTTACACATCAAGCCGGTTTACGGCTACAGGTTCTAAACCAACTACAGGCCTTGGGGCTTCATCTGCTTGATCACCTTTATACTACTAATGAAGCTAACCCGGCCCAGGTAGGCCAGTTTACGCCCAGTGGTAATATCCCCAACACTTATGGCTATTCTCTCTTATTTTACAAGGTTTACCATGAAGAGGGGGAATGCCGCCAGCTGGAATTCTGGCTAGAATAGGAGCAAATGTTGGAAACCTATTCTGCACAACTCCAAAAGTCCTGAAACTCCATGAAACATCTTTTTGGATTTAATAATAATTTTTGAGCGAAACAAATACACCAGGGGGCCCACACCCTGTCAAGGAGAGAGGAGGGCGCCCCACCTATAGGGCGCGCCCCCTATCTCCAGGGCCCCCTGGTGGGCCTCCGGTGTCCATCTTCTGCTATATCAAAGCTTTTACCCTGGAAAAAAAATCAGGGGCAAGCTTACGGGACGAAACTCCGCCGCCACGAGGCGGAACCTTGGCGGAATCAATCTAGGGCTATGGCGGAGCTGTTCTGCCGGGGACACTTCCCTCCGGGAGGAGGAGATCATCACCAAAGTCATCACCAACGATCCTCTCATTGGGAGGGGGTCAATCTCCATCAACATCTTCACCAGCACCATCTCCTCTCAAAACCCTAATTCATCTCTTGTATCCAATCTTTTATCAAAACCACCAATTGGTACTTGTGGGTTGCTAGTAGTGTTGATTACTCCTTGTAGTTGATGCTAATTGGTTTACTTGGTGGAAGATCATATGTTCAGATCCTTTATGAATATTATTACTCCTCTGATTATGAACATGAATATGCTTTCTGAGTAGTTACGTTTGTTCCTGAGGACATGGGTGAAGTCTTGCTATTAGTAGTCATGTGAGTTTGGTATTCGTTTGATATTTTGATGAGATGTATGTTGTCTTTTCCTCTAGTTGTGTTATGTGAATGTCGACTACATGACACTTCACCATTATCTGGGCCTAGAGGAAGGCATGGGGAAGTAATAAGTAGATGATGGGTTGCTAGAGTGATAGAAGCTTAAACCCTAGTTTATGCGTTGCTTCGTTAGGGGCTGATATGGGTCCATATGTTTAATGCTGTGGTTAGGTTTACCTTAATACTTCTTTTGTAGTTGCGGACGCTTGCAATAGGGGTTAATCATAAGTGGGATGCTTGTCCAAGTTAGGGCAGTACCCAAGTACCGGTCCACCCACATATCAAATTATCAAAGTACCGAACGCGAATCATATGAACGTGATGAAAACTAGCTTGATAATAATTCCCAATGTGTCCTCAAGAGCTCCTTTATCATTATTAGAAATTGTCCAGGCTTATCCTTTGCTACATAAAGGATTGGGCCACCTTGCTGCACTTTATATACTTTATTTACTTTTTACTCGTTACCATTTATCTTATCACAAAACTATCTATCACCTACAATTTCAGTGTTTGCAGAGAAAACCTTACCAAAAACCGCTTATCATTTCCTTCTACTCCTCGTTGGGTTCGACACTCTTATTATCGAAAGGACTATGATTGATTCCCTACACTTGTGGGTCAATAGGACCCTGCTGCCACGGGTGGGTAGGACAAAAGGTGCCATGCAAGTTCTTCTCCATAAGCACGTATGACTATATTCAGAATACATGCCTACATTACATTGATGAACTGGAGCTAGTTCTGTGTCACCCTATGTTATAACTATTGCATGAGGAATCACATCTGACATAATTATTCATCACTGATCCAATGCCTATGAGCTTTTCACATATTGATCTTCGCCTAGTTACTTTATCGTTGCCACTATTACAATTACTACAAAACTGCTACTGTTACTTTTGCCACTGTTACCGTTACTTCCATACTACTTTGCTACTAAATACTTTGATGTAGATATTAAGTTATCCAGGTGTGGTTGAATTGACAACTCAACTGCTAATACTTGACAATATTCTTTGGCTCCCCTTGTGTCGAGTCAATAAATTTGGGTTCAATACTCTACCCTCAAAAACTGTTGCGATCCCCTATACTTGTGGGTTATCACAACACGGCTGGGATTGCTCTGGTCGTTTATGAAGAAGCATTGTGTCACGTTCTTAGTGTGTACCCATGGCTCATTTTTCGCGATGGCATCCACGGTAGCATGATTGGCGTCGGGTATAGTCATGGTAGTGAAATAACAGTTTTCTCATTCATAGCCCATCTGACATGAAACATCACCACGTTGTCCAGTCCAGAGTAGTCAAGCTCACAGATCTTCTCGACCCTTCTATAAAATGATAATGGTAAATCAATAAGAGACATCATAGATCGCACCATATCCAATGAAGTGCGGTTACGACGTTCGGACACACCATAACGTTGTGGTGTTCCAGGTGGCGTGAGCTGTGAAACTATTCCACATTGTTTTAATTGAAGACCAAACTCGTAACTCAAATATTCATCTCCGCGATCAGATCGCAGAAACTTTATTTTCTTGTTACGATGATTTTTCCACTTCACTCTGAAATTCTTTGAACCTTTCAATTATTTCAGACTTATGTTTCATCAAGTAGATATACCCATATCTGCTCAAATCATCTTGTGAAGGTCAGAAAATAACGATACTTGCCACGAGCATCAACACTCATTGGACCGCATACATTGGTATGTATTATTTCCAATAAGTCAGTAGCTTGTTCCATTGTTCCGGAGAACGGAGTTTTAGTCATCTTGCGCAACAGGCACGGTTCGCAAGCATCAAATGATTCATAACCAAGTGATTCCAAAAATCCATCTTTATGGAGTTTCTTCCTGCGCTTTACACCGATATGACCCAAACGGCAGTGCCACAAATAAGTTGCACTATCATTATTAACTTTTCATCTCTTGGCATCAATATTATGAATATGTGTATCACTACGATCGAGATCCAACAAACTATGTTCATTGGGTGTACGACCATCGAAGGTCTTATTCATGTAAAGAGAATAACAATTTATTCTCTAACTTTAAATGAAAAACCGTATTGCAATAAACATGGTCAAATCATATTCATGCTCAACGCAAACGCCAAATAACATTTATTTAGGTTTAACACTAATCCTGAAAGTATAGGGAGTGTGCGATGATGATCATATCAATCTTGGAACTACTTCCAACACTCATGGTCACTTCACCCTTCAACTAGTCTCTGTTTATTCTGTAACTCGTGTTTCGAGTTACTAATCTTAGCAACTGAACAAGTATCAAATACTCAAGGGCTACTATAAACACTAGTAATGCACACATCAATAACCTGTATATCAAATATACCCTTGTTCACTTTGCCATCCTTCTTATCCACCAAATATTCAGGGCATTTTCGCTTCCAGTGACCATTCCCTTTGCAGTGTAAGCACTCAGTTTCAGGCTTTGGTCCAGCTTTGGTCTTCTTCACGGGAGTGAGAACTTGTTTGCCATTCCACGTGAAGTTTACCTTTCTTTCCCTTTGCCATTTTCTTGAAACTGGTGGTCTTGTCAATCATCAACACTTGATGCTCTTTCTTGATTTCTACCTTCGTCGATTTCAACATCACGAAGAGCTCTAGAATCGTTTTCGTCATCCCTTGCATACTATAGTTCATCACAAAGTTCTAGTAACTTGGTGATGGTGACTAGAGAACTCTCTCAATCACTATCTTATTTGGAAGATTAACTCCCACTTGATTCAAACGATTGTAGTACCCAGACAATCTGAGCACATGCTCACTAGTTGAGCGATTCTCCTCCATCTTTTAGCCATAGAACTTGTTGGAGACTTCATATCTCTCAACTCGGGTATTTTCTTAAAATATTAACTTCAACTCCTGGAACATCTCATATGGTCCATGACGTTCAAAACGTCTTTGAAGTCCCGATTCTAAGCCGTTAAGCATGGTGCACTAAACTATCAAGTAGTCATCATATTGAGCTAGCCAAATGTTCATAACGTCTGCATCTGCTCCTGCAATAGGTCTTTCACCTAGCGGTGCATTAAGGACATAATTCTTCTGTGCAGCAATGAGGATAAACCTCAGATCAAGGATCCAATCCGCATCATTGCTACTAACATTTTTCAACACAATTTTCTCTAGGAACATATCAAAATAAACATATGAAAGCAACAATGCAAGCTATTGATCTACAACATAATTTGCAAAATACTACCAGGACTAAGTTCATGATAAATTTAAGTTCAATTAATCATATTACTTAAAAACTCCCACTTAGACAGACATCTCTCCAGTCATCTAAGTGATCACGTGATCCAAATCAACTAAACCATAACCGATCATCATGTGAGATGGAGTAGTTTTCAATGGTGAACATCACTATGTTGATCATATCTACTATATGATTCACGCTCGACCTTTCGGTCTCCGTGTTCTGAGGCCATATCTGCATATGCTAGACTCGTCAAGTTTAACCTGAGTATTCCGCGTGAGCAAAACTAGCTTGCACCCATTTTAGATGGACGTAGAGCTTATCACACCTGATCATCATGTGGTGTCTGGGCACGACGAACTTTGGCAATGGTGCATACTCAGGGAGAACACTTCTTGATAATTAGTGAGAGATCATCTTAAAATGCTACCATCAATCAAAGCAAGATAAGATACATAAAAGATAAACATCACATGCAATCAATATAAGTGATATGATATGGCCATCTTCATCTTGTGCTTGTGATCTCCATCTCCGAAGCACCGTCAAGATCACCATTGTCACCGGTGCGACACCTTGATCTCCATCGTAGCATCGTTGTCGTTTACGCCGTCTATTGCTTCTACGACTATCGCTACCGCTTAGTGATAAAGTAAAGCAATTACAGGGCGTTTGCATTTCATACAATAAAGCGACAACCATATGGCTCCTGCCAGTTGCTGATAACTTCAGTTACAAAACATTATCATCTCATACAATAAAAATATAGCATCACGTCTTGACCATATCACATCACAACATGCCCTGCAAAAACAAGTTAGACGTCCTCTACTTTGTTGTTGCAAGTTTTATGTGGCTGCTACGGGCTGAGCAAGAACCGTTCTTACCTACACATCAAAACCACAACGATAGTTCGTCAAGTTAGTGCTGTTTTAACCTTCGCAAGGACCGGGCGTAGCCACACTCGGTTCAACTAAAGTCGGAGAAACTGACACCCGCCAGCCACCTGTGTGCAAAGCACGTCGGTAGAACCAGTCTTGCGTAAGCGTACGCGTAATGTTGGTCCGGGCCGCTTCATCCAACAATACCGCCGAACCAAAGTATGACACGTTGGTAAGCAGTATGACTTGTATCACCCACAACTCACTTGTGTTCTACTCGTGCATATAACATCAACGCATAAAACCTAGGCTCGGATGCCACTATTGGGGAACGTAGTAATTTCAAAATTTTCCTACGCACACGCAAGATCATGGTGATGCATAGCAACGAGAGGGGAGAGTGTGTCCACGTACCCTCGTAGACCGAAAGCGGAAGCGTTATGACAACGCGGTTGATGTAGTCGTACGTCTTCACGATCCGACCGATCCAACCTCCAAACGTACGGCACCTCCGTGTTCAGCACACGTTCAGCTCGATGACGTTCCCCGGACTCCGATCCAGCAGGGTGTCGGGGATGAGTTCCGTCAGCACGACGGCGTTGTGACGATGATGATGTTCTACCGGCGCAGGGCTTCGCCTAAACTCCGCGATGATATGACCGAGGTGGAATATGGTGCAAGGGGGCACTGCACACGGCTAAGGAACGATCCGTAAATCAACTTGTGTGTCTATGGGGTGTCCCCTGCCCCCGTATATAAAGGAGTGGAGGAGGGGAGGGCCGGCCCTCTCTATGGCGCGCCCTAGGGGAGTCCTACTCCCACCGGGAGTAGGATTCCCCCTTTCCTAGTCCAACTAGGAGTCCTTCCAAGTAGTAGGAGTAGGAGACAAGGAAGGGGAAGAGGGAAGGGAAGGAAGGAGGGGGTGCAGCCCCTCCCCCTAGTCCAATTCGGACTAGGCCTTGGGGGGCGCGCATCTTGCCCTAGGCAGCCCCTCTCTCTTTCCCGTATGGCCCAATAAGGCCCAATACTTCTCCCGGCGAATTCCGGTAACTCTCCGGTACTCCGAAAAATACCCGAATCACTCGGAACCTTTCCGAAGTCCGAATATAGTCGTTCAATATATCGATCTTTACGTCTCGACCATTTCGGGACTCCTCGTCATGTCCCCGATCTCATCCGGGACTCCGAACTCCTTCGGTACATCAAAACTCATAAACTCATAATAAAACTGTCATCGTAACGTTAAGCGTGCGGATCCTACGGGTTCGAGAACTATGTAGACATGACCTAGAACTGTTTCCGGTCAATAACCAATAGTGGAACCTGGATGTTCATATTGGCTCCTACATATTCTACGAAGATCTTTATCGGTCAAACCGCATAACAACATACGTTGTTCCCTTTGTCATCGGTATGTTACTTGCCCGAGATTCGATCGTCGGTATCCAATACCTAGTTCAATCTCCTTACCGGCAAGTCTCTTTACTCATTCCGTGATACATCATCCCGTAACTAACTCATTAGTTACAATGCTTGCAAGGCTTAAGTGATGTGTATTACCGAGAGGGCCCAGAGATACCTCTCCGACAATCGGAGTGACAAAACCTAATCTCGAATTATGCCAACCCAACATGTACCTTCGGAGACACCTGTAGATCACCTTTATAATCACCCAGTTACGTTGTGACGTTTGGTAGCACACAAAGTGTTCCTCCAATAAACGGGAGTTGCATAATCTCATAGTCATAGGAACATGTATAAGTCATGAAGAAAGCAATAGCAATATACTAAACGATCAAGTGCTAAGCTAACGGAATGGGTCATGTCAATCACATCATTCTCCTAATGATGTGATCCCGTTAATCAAATGATAACCCATGTCTATGGCTAGGAAACATAACCATCTTTAATCAACGAGCTAGTCTAGTAGAGGCATACTAGTGACACTCTGTTTGTCTATGTATTCACGCATGTGTTATGTTTCCGGTTAATACAATTCTAGCATGAACAATAAACATTTATCATGAAATAAGGAAATAAATAATAACTTTATTATTGCCTCTAGGGCATATTTCCTTCAGCCTTAATATCCCTTAGTTTCCAATAGGACCTGATACGTCCATTTTGCTTCATGCTTTTATATCAATATTTATTGCATTATGGGCTGTTATAACACATTATATCTCAATACTTATGGCTATTCTCTCTTATTTTACAAGGTTTACCATGAAGAGGGGGAATGCCGGCAGCTGGAATTCTGGCTGAAAAAGGAGCAAATGTTGGAAACCTATTCTGCACAACTCCAAAAGTCCTGAAACTCCACGAAACATCCTTTTGGATTTAATAAGAATTTTTGAGCGAAAGAAATACACCAGGGGGCCCACACCCTGTCCAGGAGAGAGGATGGCGCCCCCCCTTATAGGGCGCGCCCCCTATCTCCTGGGTCCCCTGGTGGGCCTTCGGTGTCCATCTTCTACTATATCAGAGCTTTTACCCTAGAAAAAATTGGGGCAAGCTTACGGGACGAAATTCCGCCGCCACGAGGCGGAACCTTGGCGGAATCAATCTAGGGCTCTAGCGGAGCTGTTCTGTCGGGGACACTTCCCTCCGGGCGGGGGAAATCATCACCAACGTCATCACCAACAATCCTCTCATCGGGAGGGGGTCAATCTCCATCAACATCTTCACCAGCACCATCTCCTCTTAAAACCCTAGTTCATCTCTTGTATCCATTCTTGTATCAAAACCACAAATTGGTACATGTGGGTTGCTAGTAGTGTTGATTACTCCTTGTAGTTGATGCTAATTGGTTTACTTGGTGGAAGACCATATGTCCAGATCCTTTATGCATATTATTACTCCTCTGATTATGAACATGAATATGCTTTGTGAGTAGTTACGTTTGTTCCTGAGGACATGGGTGAAGTCTTGCTATTAGTAGACATGTGAGTTTGGTATTCGTTCGATATTTTGATGAGATGTATGTTGTCTTTTCCTCTAGTGGTGTTATGTGAATGTCGACTACATGACACTTCACCATTATTTGGGCCTATAGGAAGGCATGGGGTAGTAATAAGTAGATGATGGGTTGCTAGAGTGACAGAAGCTTAAACCCTAGTTTATGCGTTGCTTCGTTATGGGCTGATATGGATCCATATGTTTGATGCTGTGGTTAGGTTTACCTTAATACTTCTTTTGTAGTTGCGGACGCTTGCAATAGGGGTTAATCATAAGTGGGATGCTTGTCCAAGTTAGGGCAGTACCCAAGTACCGGTCCACCCACATATCAAATTATCAAAGTACCGAACGCGAATCATATGAATGTCATGAAAACTAGCTTGACGATAATTCCCAATGTGTCCTCGGGAGCTCCTTTCTCATTATTAGAAATTGTCCAGGCTTATCCTTTGCTACATAAAGGATTGGTCCACCTTGCTGCACTTTATTTACTTTATTTACTTTTTACTCGTTACCATTTATCTTATCACAAAACTATCTATCACCTACAATTTCAGTGCTTGCAGAGAAAACCTTACCGAAAACCGCTTATCATTTCCTTCTGCTCTTCGTTGGGTTCGACACTCTTACTTATCGAAAGGACTACGATTGATCCCCTACACTTGTGGGTCATCAAGACTCTTTTCTGGCGCCGTTGCCGGGGAGTGTAGCGCTTTTGGTGAGTGGAACTTGGTAAGGAAAAATTTATATAGCGTGCTGAAATTTTCTGTTACTTGTCACTACGGAAACTAATCCTTTGAGGGGCTTGTTTGGGGTATCTTCACCCCAACCAGAAGTGCAAAGAGTTGATCCTCAACCTACTGAACTTTATGAAAATATTTACTTTGAGATTCCTTTGGGTATGATAGAGAAACTGCTAGCTAATTCATTTGCAGGATACAGAACATTGCATCCTGATTTACACCTTATCTTTGTGGATGAAGTTTGTGCATTATTTAAGCTTGTAGGTATTCCCGATGATGTTGTCAAAAGGAAGGTGAGGGAGTCCTGGACTAGGGGGTGTCCGGATAGACGGATTACCACCATCAGCCGAACTATCATCGGCCGGACTATCATCATCGACCGGACTCCAAGACTATGAAGATACAAGATTGAAGACTTCGTCCCGTGTCCGGATGGGATTTTCCTTGGCGTGGAAGGCAAGCTTGGCGATACGGATATGTAGATCTCCTACCATTGTAACCGACTCTATGTAACCCTAGCCCTCTCCGGTGTCTATATAAACCGGATGGCTTTAGTCCGTAGGACACAACAACATCAACCCTTACAATCATACCATAGGCTAGCTTCTAGGGTTTAGCCTCCTTGATCTCGTGGTAGATCCACTCTTGTAAACATCCACAATATCAATATCAATCAAGCAGGACGTAGGGTTTTACCTCCATCAAGAGGGCCCGAACCTGGGTAAAACATCGTGTCCCTTGTCTCCTGTTACCATCCGCCTAGACACACAGTTCGGGACCCCCTACCCGAGATCCGCCGGTTTTGACACCGACATTGGTGCTTTCATTGAGAGTTCCTCTGTGCCGTCACCGATAGGAAGGATGCCTCTTCCCGTCTTCAAGGACGGTATCTTCGCCAATGGAGCCTTGGCCGCCGGCCAAACTATCCGGCTAGGAGGTTTTCTTATGACCGCCTGTCCGGCCATCGCTTCCATGATGACCTCTCGGGTCATCGAGAGCAATCTTCACGTCAACTCGGAATTCACCGAGCATCTAGATCCTGCAGATCTCTTGTTTGTAAACGAACTCTTGGATCGGATCGCTACCCTGGGAGTCGCTACAGACTATGATCAGATTGGGCTTAAAACCGATCTGAGAGAGATTAACTCTCCCCAGGTCACCCACCACGTTGCGGTGGTAGAAGAACGATGCGGCGACTCTTCTCCTGTATGGAAAACTAGTCATGTCCGGGCTCCCAAACCCTCCATGCCGGATTCCTGCGGAGGGACGGACTTCGATCGAGCACTGAACTTAAAATCAGGCCTCGTTCCGGACTCATTGGACAACGTCCAGCAATCAAAGCTTCCAAATTTGGAAACTTCTCGGCCTTCGAGCCTTGAGATGGGTAGGGTTCCGGACTTAATTCCACCCGCCCGACCAGACATATGCGATCTATCTCTAATCCGGCAAGAGCCTGCTGAAACAGTACATCACTACTGGGCCAGATTCCTCCTGGTTATGGACAGGATAAAGGACTGCCGAGAGGAAAACACAATCTCAATTTTCTGCAATAATTGCACAGACGAGGGAATCTTGAACGCCGCCAGCCATCATGAAATCACACGCTTCGTCGACCTGGCATCCATAGTACAAAAGTACTGCGCGATGGAGAGTTTCCGGAAAACCGAAAATAGGTTTTGGGACAATCCGGCCCCGGATACAGCCCCAGTCCGCAACAAAAGGGTGCATCACAGTCAGGCACCAGGTGCAAGAACCAAAAAACAGAAGCCCCTTAAAGGGAACGGAACCGTACTGGAGGGATGGCTCAGCAGACTCTGTACAATTCACTGTACAGAGGGCACCGTCGCAACACATAGCCTTCGAGCATGTTGGATATTACGGCAGGTGGCCAAGAGTGGCGAGGAGCTTCTAGCCCCGGGAAACCACACCAACAATACCAGTACGGTATCAACAGTCTTCGAGACTTTCGCATCAAACAATATGCGGAAACGAACAATTCGCAGCCTCGCTGAAGTCTACCAAGTAGCCACAGCAAATCCTTGGAGCGACGCGGCCATCACCTTCAACGCCAGCGACGAACCTAAATTCCGAACAGCCCGAGCACCAGCCGCATTGGTCCTCAGTCCAATAGTGGACGGCTTTCGACTTACCAAGGTACTCATGGACGACGATAGCGGATTAAACCTCATCTATGAGGAAACCCTTCAAAAAATGGAAATAGACTGGAGCCGCATTGAGCGAAGCAGCACAACCTTCAGAGGAATAATCCCTAGCAGGGAAGCGCGCTGCACAGGAAAAATCACACTCGATGTGGTATTCGGCTCGCCAGACAATTACAGATCCGAAGAAGTCACGTTCCAAGTGGCCCCGTTCAACAGCGGATATCACGCTATATTAGGACGAGATGCATTCACAATCTTCCAAGCCGTACCCCATTACGGGTACATGAAGCTCAAAATGCCTGGGCCCGGCGGAATAATCACTCTCGTTAGTGATCCGGACATAGCACTCCGCGCCGAAAACAAGACAGACGCATTAGCCCTGGAGGCACTATCCGAAGCCCTAGCGGCAGAGGAACTCACCGCGCTGCGCTCTATGGTGAATAGGGACGATGTGATACTCGATAAGAGGTCCAAGTCCACCTCCTTTAAACCAGCAGATGAAATAGTAAAATTCCAGGTCCACCCAACGGACCCGACAAAGACGGCCTCCATCGGGGCACAATTGAACCCTGATGTAGACGCCGCACTGCGAGAATTCCTTGGGGAAAGTTGGGACATTTTCGCCTGGCAACCCTCGGATATGCCCGGAATCCCACGCAGATTGGCAGAACACAGCCTTAATATCCTAAAAGGATTCAAGCCAGTCAAACAGGCTCTTCGACGATTTTCCGAACCCAAAAGACAGGCAATGGGAGAGGAACTAGCCAAACTATTAAAAGCCGGATTCATCAGAGACATCAAACATCCAGATTGGCTAGCAAACCTGGTAATGGTACCAAAGAAGGACAAATCCTAGCGCCTATGTGTCGATTTCAAAGACCTAAACAAAGCCTGCCCAAAGGATCCCTTCCCCCTCCCCCGCATCGACCAAATCATCGATGCCACTGCAGGGCACTATTCATTGTGCTTCCTGGACACATACTCCGGCTATCATCAAATCAAGATGGCTGAAGCGGATCAAGCAGCAACGGCATTCATCACTCCATATGGACCATTCTGCTTCAACACGATGCCCTTCAGACTTAAAAACGCCGGTGCAACATATCAGCGCATGATTCAGACTTGTCTGGCTACCCAGATCGGCAAAATAGTAGAGGCATATGTAGACGACGTAGTCGTCAAAACTAAACACGTCGAAACTCTAGTAGACGACTTGAGGGTCACATTTGACAACCTCCGAGCATATGATATCAAGCTGAATCCGGAAAAATGCGTTTTCGGCGTACCAGCCGGAAAGCTCTTGGGCTTCATTGTATCCGGTAGAGGAATTGAAGCAAATCCGGCCAAGATCCGAGCTCTATCACAGCTGGATATTCCAAAAAACCTCAAACAGATCCAGAAATTGACTGGATGCGTGGCGGCTCTCAGCCGCTTTATCTCCCGCTTAGGAGAAAAGGCATTGCCCCTCTATCGCCTCCTCAGGCACACCGAACACTTCGAGTGGACGGATGCTGCCACCGCCAGACTCGAAGAAATAAAGGCCACATTGGCAATGAATCCGGTCCTGGCTGTGCCCAACCTGGGCGAACCAATGTTGTTATACATCGCAGCAACACATCAAGTTGTAAGCGCGGTACTCGTCGTCGAACGAGAGACAGAAGGGCATAAATTCCCTCTTCAAAAACCAGTGTACTATGTATCCACTGTGTTAACCCCCTGCAAGTCCCGTTACCCGCACTATTAGAAGATAGCGTATGCGGTGTTCATGGCATCCCGGAAGCTCCGACACTACTTTCAAGAGTGTTCGATAACAGTGGCCTCCGAAGTACCACTTAACGACATTATAAACAACCGCGACGCAACGGGCAGGATTGCAAAATGGGCCATTGAGCTCTTACCTTTCGATATAACTTACAAACCTCGGCTTGACATGGTTGGACCACTTAAAGGGGGAACCCACAAGCAAAGATACCTATTGGTCATGGTGGATAAATTCACCAAATGGATAGCGGCCAAGCCAGTTAAAATGGCAGAGTCCGGACCAGTGATAGACTTCATATCCGGGGTAGTACACCGTTATGGTGTCCCCCACAGCATCCTCACCGATAACGGCACGAATTTTACGGCCGACGAGGTTAAATCATGGTGCAAAAATATGGGCATTAAGCTCGATTACGCTTCAGTCTATCATCCTCAAACCAACGGTCAAGTGGAACGAGCAAATGGTCTAATAATGAGCGGCATTAAACCCAGACTAGTGAGGTCCCTTACGAAATCAGACACGCACTGGGTAGAGGAGCTCGACTCCGTACTCTGGGGGCTGCGGACAACGCCCAACCGTACTACCGGATTCACACCATTTTTTGTGGTGTACGGCGCAGAGGCAGTTCTGCCCTGCGACATTATTCATGACTCACCTCGAGTGCGCATGTATGAAGAAAGAGAGGCCGAGCTGGATCGGCAGGACAGCTTGGACGCATTGGAGGAAGAACGCAACGTCGCCAAGGCTCGTTCCGCATTCTATCAGCAACAGGCTCGAAGATATCAAAGCAGAGAAGTACGGGCCAAGACTTACAACGTTGGCGAACTAGTTCTGCACCTGCCGGACAAGAAAAAGGACAAGCTCAAGCCCAAATGGGAGGGCCCCTTCATTATCGACCAAGTCCTGACCGGCGGAGCGTACCGTCTATGAAATGCGTCAGACAACCGACTCGAGCCGAACCCATGGAACGCAGTCCGCCTCCGAAGATTCTATGCCTAGCGCCGGACTAAGAGTTCGTCCACTTCCCCTGCTCAAATTTTACACTTCTGTTGTCTTTTATTTCTCTTTCTTCTCTTAACCTCTTATTCAAAAGCCCTTATGGGCCTACTTGCGCATTGTTCGCACACACCTGATGTGCCATCCACACTTATTATACCTGGGGGCTTCTTTACCAGAAGCTTAATTATAAGGTCTTCATGCCCAGCACATGTGTGAAGCTTCCACATGTACCTTTTATTCACCATTATATGCATCGATATGTCTTAAGTTTTGGCCAAGCTGGGTTGCCTGGCTCCTGTGCTTACCCCTACGTTCCCGATTGTTCGGCTAGGAGGTAAAGGGAGCACCTCTGCGATTGTTACTGCCGGGTCAGCCGGATGTGTACCTCAGACTAGGTGAAGCCGAAAGCTAGCGTTCTTAAGGGAATATTCGGTCGGTGACTTGAAAGATGATTTTTTACCTACTTAATTATCTGCCCCCAGATGTTTTTCTGCTTTTTTCACAGTCTGGACATGCACTTTAGGGCATGCCTCCCCCAGAGGAAAGGAACCCTTAACGGAACTACTCTCCCTGGAAGATGTTTCTTACTAACCATGTAATATAACATAACTAGTTGGGCACTTGTCTGATAAAGCACTAATGACCCCTACGCCTGGTCTCCACGCATACCCCGGTTGTTTCATAACCGAGAAGGTATTCGGACACACTCCGGACTCTAGGGTCCCGAGGTCGAAGCGAAAAGGTCGGCAAAGACAAACGATCTACAATCCGGCTAGAAGGCATTTTACATGTCATTTTATAATACATTATCAAATTGACTGACTGTATTCTTCCTCAATCCCGTCTAACAGGCTGTCTAATTTACAGTCCTGTTGGGAAAACTTAGCGTCCAACTCTACTTGGCCGTATACTAAACTCACAGGGATCTCCTTCCCATCGGGCCCCACAGGTCCGACTTCGGCCATGTGGTTGGGATCCGCCTTCTTGTACCGCGTCTTCACCATGGCCCAGGCCTCCCTGGCACCTTGGCGGCAGGCTGAAACCTTCCATAAATGGAAGCGCTGCCGCACTCCCTGAAGCTTCTCCGCAAGCTCCCCAAGGCCCTCGGGTAGGGAGAAGGCTGGCCATAAAGCCTAGATGATGCCGCGCATTGCCTGCCGAACTCGTTCGATCAGTTGCAACAGCTCGGGAAGTTGATCACCCGTTGATATGGGCATCTCCTCCGCAGGACGACCTGTGAGTACACCTATAGACATATTTTGTCAATTGACTTCCTCACCGAACTCTTCTTTTCAAAGGAGTTCGCTCAAGCACTTACTATAGATGCCGCGACGAAGCCGCTGATTCTCCTTAACGGAGCCAGATAGCTCGGCCCGAACGCCTTTCAGCTCTTCTCCAAGCTGGGCATGGGCATCCTGGAGCTTGTTCCTTTCGTGCTGCACCTTATGCAGCACCCTCTCGCCGGCCTTCAGCTGGCGCAGAAGTTCTTGCATGTCCGGATCTTGTCCGGCAGCACCTGCAACGTCATTATCAGACTTGCGCACAGGCCAAACACTACTTATCTTTTTAAATAATGTGTTACCAGGAGATGTCCCTGTGTTTCCTCCTGCGG
Organism: Triticum dicoccoides; assembly: GCF_002162155.2. Classification (NCBI taxonomy): domain Eukaryota; kingdom Viridiplantae; phylum Streptophyta; class Magnoliopsida; order Poales; family Poaceae; genus Triticum; species Triticum dicoccoides. The sequence continues at coordinate 6,860,480 of NC_041381.1, forward strand.
CAGCGAGTGTGGCCTCAAGTTGAGCCTTACACTCTTGCAGCTCCTGAGATAGTTGGGTATTCTTCTCGGTAAGACCCTGCGTTTCATATGATCCTTAAATCAGTTAATATAACTACTTTAAGTCTCGGGGGCTACTGGCATATATAACTATTAAATTCTCTTACCCGTATGTCTTTTACATACTGCTCCGTGGCTCTGGTCAAACCATCTTGAGCGGCACGGAGGTGCGCGTCCCCCGCGTTAAAGGCATTCAACGCCTCGGGGGAGAAGCATGCGTCACGAAATACTTTCCGGCGGCGCCTATGGTTCATGGCGCTCTCCACCTCGGACTTGGTGGCGGACAGTCTGTCGGCATCCTCTATCGGAGGAGTGTCCGGCTCGCGCCTTGCGCTCGCCTCCCCCTCCAGGCCAGGCGTTGGAGCTTGGCTGGTAGAGGCCGAATTGGCAACTTCTACACCCGCAGTCCGGCGGGCGCTTTTTCCCCTACAAAAGTCAAGAGCACTCAAATTCTTCCTAGGAATGTTGCTCCAAATAATGAATTGCGAGCTATACCTTTTCGGCGATGTTTCAGTCCGCGCCGCGCTCCTCTTCCGCCTACTGGTCCGGACTGGCCTTTGATGGTCAGCCGCCGCGGGCTCGGCTTCCCGCCCTAGAGGCGCCTCCTGCACAAGCGTCATCATATACGGTGGTCAGAAATAAGCAAGGAAGGAATAACGGTGTCAGGACTTTGGTCACAATCACCTGGGAAGCCGGATATAGCCCGGGATAATCGGCCGTAATGGCGACTAAAGCATTATCGATGCTGAGCTAATGGAACACCCCATCGATTAGCTCCACCTTTATATCCGGATCCTCTTCGAAGGTCGGATCAAGGGATCTTCCCGGATCCTCGGGTTGTGGAGCCGGACTGTGAATGTCCTCCACATCCCGGCGCAGTTCTTGCGTCAAAATCACAGAGTAAGGTACTCGGCTTTAGAAGCACGGGTCGGATGGATAAACGACCGCTTACCCAGCTCCAGGGGTTACTCATAGAAAACCCGTTCAATGGGTTCGTACGGAGGAAGTCTTCTTTCTCCCCCTTGTACAGACCGGACAGGATCTTCACTAGATCCTCGGCCGAGCCCGGCCACTTGCGGCCGTGGCGGGTGGCGTCGTCCTCCCCGTTGAAATCCCACATGGGGTGGCCCCTGTATTGTAACGGCTGCACCCCCCGCATAATGCATGTTGCCATGACTCCAATCATGGTCAACCCAGAATGGGCCAGTAACTTTATCCGGCCCATCAAGTAATGGACGCTCTTGTCTTCCTCCAGTTGGGGGCTCCGCGGACGCCAACTAAGGCGTTTCTTCAGAGGAACATTGCTGAACTCCGGGAGGCCGATCCGAACAGGGTCCGGCAGCGGAGCGTCTTCTATATAAAACCATTCCGAAGGTCAGTCTTCGGACGCCTTCTTAGGGGTTCCGGATGGATATCCGGTCCCGGCAATGCGCCATATTTCGGCGCCGCCCACTTGATATATGGACCCCTCGTGAGAACGGGGTACAAGGCAGAACAACCTCTTCCACAGCGCGAAATGGGGCTCGACGCCCAGGAATAGCTCGCAAAGAGCTACGTAACCCGCAATATGCAGGATCGAGGCGGGCGTGAGGTGATGAAGCTGGAGTCCGTAGAACTCCAGGAGCCCGCGGAGGAACGGATGTACAGGAAATCCGAGCCCCCTTATCAGATGGGGGACGAAGCATACCCGCTCCCCTTTGTTGGGACTTGGGGTAGCCTCCGCCTGCTTCCCACCTTTGTAGGTGGCCAGTCCGGCTCGAACCGAAACCATGAAGGCCGGAGGGAGATATCCCCCCGCTTGGAGGTTTACTAGCTCGTTGTGCGGAACAGAGCATCTCCTCCAATCTCCTGGCAGAGGGCCGGGGGCGCGAGAAGAGGAGCCGCGTTGACGGTCCATGTTGGAATGGATTCTTGGTCGAAAGCGCTCCGATGAGTATTCGCGGGAGGAAGATGGTGTGATTTGGATCTGGATTCTTGCCTCTCTTATAGGCGGATTATTCGCAAAACTGGGGGGTAAAACATAAAAGACACCCTGGCTTTTCGCATTCTTGCGATGCGTGGAAAAAGGCCATTATTGGGCGTGGAAGCCAAGAAGCGCAACATTGATGGGGAAGCCGGACACTGTTCGGCAGGTACATGGAACTTGAAGGAGAACCCGCCTTGCAACGCCGAAAACTACACACATGCTGGACTTATCGTCATTGAAGACTGGTTCCGGGGCTACTGAGGGAGTCCTGGACTAGGGAGTGTCCGGATAGCCGGATTACCACCATCGGCCGAACTATCATCGGCCGGACTATCATCATCGACCGGACTCCAAGACTATGAAGATACAAGATTGAAGACTTCGTCCCGTGTCTGGATGGGACTTTCCTTGGCGTGGAAGGCAAGCTTGGCGATACGGATATGTAGATCTCCTACCATTGTAACCGACTCTATGTAACCCTAGCCCTCTCCGGTGTCTATATAAACCGGATGGCTTTAGTCCGTAGGACACAACAACATCAACCCTTACAATCATACCATAGGCTAGCTTCTAGGGTTTAGCCTCCTTGATCTCGTGGTAGATCCACTCTTGTAAACATCCACAATATCAATATCAATCAAGGAGGACGTAGGGTTTTACCTCCATCAAGAGGGCCCGAACCTGGGTAAAACATCGTGTCCCTTGTCTCCTGTTACCATCCGCCTAGACGCACAGTTCGGGACCCCCTACCCGAGATCCGCCGGTTTTGACACCGACAGAAGGTCTTCCCTTTATTTTTGAAGGGAGATGCATTGACATGGTATAGGCTATGTGATGATACGAGATCTTGGAATTATAAGCGATTGAAGTTGGAATTTCACCAGAAGTTCTATCCTATGCATCTTGTTCATCGTGATCGTAATTACATATATAATTTCTGGCCTCGCGAAGGAGAAAGCATTGTTCAAGCTTGGGGGAGGCTTAAGTCAATGTTATATTCATGCCCCAATCATGAGCTCTCTCGGGAAATGATTATTCAGAATTTTTATGCTCGGCTTTCTCTTGATAATCGCAACCTACTCGATACTTCCTATGTTGGTTCTTATATGCTGAAGACTATTGATTTCAAATGGGACTTATTCGAAAGAGCTAAACACAACTCTGAAGATTGGGGTTCTGATGATGGTAAGGAGTCAGGTATGACACCTAAGTTCGATTGTGTTAAATCTTTTATGGATACCGATGCTTTTCGTGGATTTAGCGCTAAGTATGGACTTGACTCTGAGATAGTAGCTTCTTTCTTTGAATATTTTGCTACTCATATTGATCTCCCTAAAGAGAAGTGGTTTAAATATAATCCTCCTATTGAAGTGAAAGTAGTTGCACCTATTACAGTTGAAGAAAAGACTATTACCTATAGTGATCCTATTGTTCCTACTGCTTATGTTGAAAAACCTCCTTTTCCTATTAGGATAAATGATCATGCTAAAGCTTCGACTGTTGTTCGTAAGAGTAATACTAGGACTAATACACCTCCTGAGCAAATTAATGTTGAACCTAGTATTGCTATGGTTAAAGATCTCTTGGATGAGGATTTAGATGGGCATGTTATTTCTTTCTGTTGTGAGACTGCTAATATTGCTAGGCCAGATACTAAGACACGTAGACCTATCGTAGGCATGCCTATTATTTCTGTTCAAATAGGAGATCATTGTTATCATGGCTTATGTGATATGGGTGCTAGTGCCGTGCAATACCTTATACGTTATATCAAGAAATTATGCATGACATTGCACCCATTGAATTAGAAGATATTGATGTTACTATTAAGCTTGCTAGTAGGGATACCATAAAACCCTTTGGGATTGTTAGAGATGTTGAAGTTTTGTGTGGGATGGTTAAATACCCTGCTGATTTTCTTGTTCTTGGTTCCCCACAAGATGATTTTTGTCCCATTATTTTTGGTAGACCCTTCTTGAATACAGCTAGTGCTAAGATTAATTGTGAAAAGAATACTGTTACTGTTGGCATAGATGGTATGTCTCATGAGTTTAATTTCGCTAAGTTTAGTAGACAACCTCGTGATAGGGAACCACCTAGTAAGGATGAAATTATTGGTCTTGCTTCCATTGTTGTTCCTCCAACTGATCCGTTAGAACAATATTTGCTAGACCATGAAAACGATATGTTTATGAAGGAAATAGAGGAAATAGATGAAGTGTTCCTTAAACAGGAACCTATGCTGAAACATAACCTTCCCGTTGAAATTCTTGGGGATCCCCCTCCACCCAAGGGTGATCCCGTGTTTGAACTCAAACTATTACCTGATAATCTTAAGTATGCTTATCTTGATGAAAAGAAAATATATCATGTTATTATTAGTGCTAACCTTTCAAAGCAAGAAGAAGTAAGATTATTGAAAACTCTGAAGAAGCACCGAGCTGCTATTGGATATACTCTGGATGATCTTAAGGGCGTTAGTCCCACATTATACCAACACAAAATTACATTGGAGGACGATGCCAAACCAGTTAGAGGTCCTCAACGATGACTAAATCCCAAGATGAAGGAAGTGGTAAGAAAGGAGATACTAAAGCTCCTTGAGGCAGGAATTATTTATCCCGTTGCTGATAGTGAATGGGTAAGCCCTGTCCATTGTGTTCCTAAAAAGGGAGGTATTACCGTTGTTCCTAATTATAAAGATGAATTGATCCCGCAAAGAATTATTATAGGTTATAGGATGGTAATTGATTTCCGTAAGTTAAATAAAGCTACTAAGAAAGATCATTACCCTTTACCTTTTATTGATCAAATGCTAGAAAGACTTGCCAAACACACTCATTTCTGCTTTCTAGATGGTTATTCTGGCTTCTCTCAAATACCTGTGTCAGCGAAGGATCAATCTAAAACTACTTTTACTTGCCCTTTTGGTACTTTTGCTTATAGACGTATGCCTTTTGGTTTATGTAATGCACCTGCTACCTTTCAAAGATGCATGATGGTTATATTCTCTGATTTTTGTGAAAAGATCTGTGAGGTATTCATGGATGATATCTCAGTTTATGGATCCTCTTTTGATGATTGTTTGGGCAACCTTGATCGAGTTTTGCAGAGATGCGAAGACACTAGTCTCGTCTTGAATTGGGAGAAGTGTCACTTTATGGTTAATGAAGGCATTGTGTTGGGGCACAAGATCTCCGAGAGAGGTATTGAAGTTGATAAAGCCAAAGTTGGTGATATTGAAAAGATGCCACGTCCTAAGGACATAAAAGGTATAAGAAGTTTCCTTGGTCATGCCGGTTTTTATAGGAGGTTCATTAAGGGCTTTTCTAAAATCTCTAGGCCTCTGACTAATTTATTGCAAAAAGATATTCCTTTTGTCTTTGATGATGATTGTGTAGAAGCATTTGAAATACTTAAGAAAGCTTTGATCACTGCAACTATTGTTCAGCCACCTGATTGGAATTTACCTTTTGAAATTATGTGCGATGCTAGTGATCATGCTGTAGGTGCTGTTCTAGGGCAAAGAGTCGATAAGAAATTGAATGTTATCAAGTATGCTAGTAAGACTCTTGATACTGCCCAGAGAAATTATGTTACTACTGAAAAAGAGTTCTTAGCAGTTGTGTTTGCATGTGATAAGTTTAGACCTTATATTGTTGATTCCAAAGTTACTATTCACACTGATCATGCTGCTATTAAATATCTTATGGAAAAGAAAGATGCTAAGCCTAGACTCATTAGATGGGTTCTCTTGGTCCAAGAATTTGACTTGGATATTATTGATAGAAAGGGAGCTGAGAATCCCATTGTACATAACTTGTCTAGGTTAAAGAATGTTCTTGATGACCCACTGCCTATTAATGATAGCTTTCCTGATGAACAATTGGCGGTTGTTAATGCTTCTCGTATTGCTCCTTGGTATGCTGATTATGCTAATTACATTGTTGCTAAATTTATACCGCCTAGTTTCACATATCAGCAAAAGAAAAAGTTCTTTTATGATTTAAGACATTACTTCTAGGATGATCCACACCTTTATAAAGAAGGAGTAGATGGTGTTATTAGATGTTGTGTTCCTGAGCATGAACAGGAACAGATTCTACGTAAGTGTCACTCTGAATCCTATGGAGGACACCACGCTGTAGACAGAACTGCGCACAAGGTACTACAATCTGGTTTTTATTGGCCTACTCTCTTCAAAGATGCTCGTAAGTTTGTCTTATCTTGTGATGAATGTCAAAGAATAGGTAACATTAGTAGACGTCAAGAAATGCCTATGAATTATTCTCTTGTTATTGAGTCGTTTGATGTTTGGGGCTTTGATTATATGGGACCTTTTCCTGCCTCTAATGGTTATACACATATTTTAGTTGCTGTTGATTACGTTACTAAGTGGGTAGAAGCTATTCCAACTAGTAGTGCTGATCATAACACTTCTATTAAAATGCTTAAAAGAAGTTATTTTTCCAAGGTTTGGACTCCCTAGATATCTTATGACCTATGGTGGTTCACATTTTATTCATGGTGCTTTCCGTAAGATGCTTGCTAAGTATGATGTCAATCATAGAATCACATCTCCTTATCATCCGCAGTCTAGTGGTCAAGTAGAGTTGAGCAATAGAGAGCTCAAATTAATTTTGCAAAAGACTGTGAATAGATCTAGAAAGAATTGGTCCAAAAAACTTGTTGATGCATTATGGGCCTATATAACTGCATACAAAAACCCTATGGGTATGTCTCCATATAAGATGGTTTATGGAAAAGCGTGTCATTTACCTCTTGAACTTGAACATAAGGCATATTGGGCTATTAAAGACCTCAACTATGACTTCAAACTTGCCGGTGAGAAGAGGTTATTTGATATTAGCTCAGTTGACGAATGGAGAACCCAAGCGTATGAGAATGCCAAGCTATTCAAAGAAAAAGTCAAATGTTGGCATGACAAAAGGATACAAAAGCGTGAGTTTAACGTAGGAAATTATGTGTTATTATTCAACTATCGTTTAAGATTTTTTGCAGGAAAACTTCTCTCAAGATGGGAAGGTCCTTACGTTATCGAGGAGGTCTATCGTTCTGGTGCCATAAAAATCAACAACTTCAAAGGCACGAGTCCAAGGGTGGTAAACGGTCAAAGAATTAAAATTATATTTCAGGTAATCCTATCAATGTTGAAACTAATATTATTGAAACCGTAACTCCTGAGGAATACATAAGGGACACTTTCCAGAATGTTCCAAACTTCGAAAAGGAATAGGTATGTGGTACGGTAAGTAAACCGACTTCAAAACAACTCCAATGGCAATTTTTATCAGTTTTGGAATATTTGAGAATTTTCGGAGGAAATAAGTAGTCCGAAAGGGACACGAGGCTCCCACGAGAGTGGAGGGTGCCCCCGCCCTATAGGGCGCGCCCCCCCTGTGTCATGGGCACCTTGTGTGCCTCCCGGACTCCGTTTTCTTGCACATTACATATTTTGGTCGGTAAAAATTCATTATATATACTCCTGAAGGTTTTGACCACCGTATCACGCAAATATCCTCTTTTTTCGTTTCGAGCTGTTCCTGTTGCAGAATAAAGCAAGATGTCTTCTCAGGAGTCAGTTGGGGAGAGTGGGGTGTCTCACCCAACGCTAGGTCCCGGAGCAAATAGCGATGCCTATCACTTTGGACCATCAACAACGGAGGATGAGATGGAGGCTGATTTGAAAAGAATAAATGCCATGGAGGAACATCAAGAAGTTGCCTCTCGTCTCTGAGCAGAATTCACTATGGGGGAACTACCTAGCCTAGCTGTCCCTAGTCCGGTCACTCCTTCCAACTCTAGAGTTCTTTCTTATGAAAATATGAAAAAGAGTTTCACTTGTTCTCCAGAAGCTATGCAACATCCTTGGTTAAAAGGAGCTTTGGCCGTTACGGGCAAGCTCCGTAAAGAAATTATGGACCTCAAACAACAAGTCAATAAGCTTGAGGAGGAGAACCGTATCCTGAAGGGCATCATCGCCAAGAAGATCATAACACCAACCGTGAAGAAGGAGAAAAAGTCACATGGGTATGGGCACTCCCCTTGGCAATTGCCAAGCTTGGGGGAGGTGCCCCAGTATCATATCACCATCACACTCCTATCTTTACCGCTTTATTTAGTTCGATCCTTTTAGTAGTATCTTGATCTAGTAGTTTGAACTTTTGATATCAAGTAGTTTTGAGTTTTGCATTGTGATCTCTTTAGTAATTGAATCCGTGAGCTATCTATAATAAAGATTAGTGTTGAGTCAAGGGCTTTGCTATGTTGCTATGATCTTGAGGAAAGTAGAAAGAATAAAAGAGTTCATATCGATCTTATGGATAGTGATGACTTCACACATAGAAAGTATGAGGCATACAAATTGTTGAGAGTTGATAAACCTAGCCTTGGTCATCGCTGCAATTAATAGGAAGTGATAAGGAAAGAGGGGTTCACATATAAATATATTATCTTGGACACCTTTTATAATTGGGAGCACTCATTAAGTATGACATGCTAAAAGAGTTGACGTTGGACAAGGAAGACATCGTAATGGTTTATGTTTTCCGACATCTCAGTTAAAGTATATTGTCATTGACCTTCCAAACATGTTGAGCTTGCCTTTCCCCCTCATTCTAGCCAAATTCCTTGGACCAAGTAGAGATACTACTTGTGCTTCCAAATATCCTTAAACCAAGTTTTGCCATGAGAGTCCACCATACCTACCTATGGATTGACTAAGATCCTTCAAGTAAGTTGTCATGTTGCAAGCAATAAAAATTGCTATCTAAATATGTATGACTTATTAGTGCAGAGAAAATAAGCTTTGTACGAACTTGTTGTGGAAGTAATAAAAGCGATGGACTGCATAATAAAGGTCCACATACAAGGGGCAATATAAAGTGACGTTCTTTTGCATTAAGATTTTGTGCCTCAACCCTAAACGCACATGACAACCTTTGCTTCCCTCTGCGAAGGGCCTGTCTTTTACTTTATGTTTTTACTTTATGCTTGAGTCAAGGTATCCTCACCATTCCCTTTTTCATTTTATCCTTTGGCAAGCTCCTCGTGTTTGAAAGATCATGATATATATATCCAATTGGATGTAAGTTAGCATGGGCTATTATTGTTGACATCACCTAAAGGTGAATACGTTGGGAGGCAATGCAATAAGCCCCTATCTTTCTCAGTGTCCGGCTGAAACTCAATAACCACAAGTATTGCGTGAGTGTTAGCAATTATAGAAGACTACAAGATAGTTGAGTATGTTATGATAAATTGCAATTGCTTCAATGACTGAGATTATATTTTGTTAGTTACCAATGAAGTTTTTGAACCATACTTGACATTGTGAATTGTTTGTTACTTGAGCATAAGAAATCATATGATAAAATCTATATGTTGTTGTTATAAGAATGATCATGATGCCCTCATGTCCGTATTTTATTTTTATCGACACCACTATCTCTAAACATGTGGACATATTTTTCGATTTCTGCTTCCGCTTGAGGACAAGCAAGGTCTAAGCTTGGGGGAGTTGATACATCCATTTTGCATCATGCTTTTATGTCAATATTTATTGCATTATGGGTTGTTATTACACATTATATCTCAATACTTATTGTTGTGGATTTGTCACGGCAGATGTCCTAGTGAAAGGACTTAGTCGTGGAGCCATCGCTATGGGTTAACTTGAAGGGGTTAAAGCGGACACAAAGACACGGGGGTTTATACTAGTTCGGCCCCTTCGATGGAGGTAAAAGCCTACGTCTAGTTGTGATGGAATTGATGTGGTTTCGATGGCTAGGGAGCAAACAAGCTTCGCCTAGGCTCGAGTTGTCGTTGTCTGTCTTGAACCGCCGCCGGGTCGTCCCCTTATATACACGGGTGACGCCCGTCGGTCCATGGAGTCCCATACCAGTTCATACTCATATCCCAGTTGGTCTCTCTCTATTCCTAACTTAAAATGCAAGTTTACACATCAAGCCGGTTTACGGCTACAGGTTCTAAACCGACTACAGGCCTTGGGCCTTCATCTTCTGGATCACCTTTATACTACTAATGAAGCTAACCTGGCCCAGGTAGGCCGGTTTACGCCCAGTGGTAATATCCCCAACATTAGGCCCCAGATTGATTTGAACTGGTTCATGTCAATCCTTCACCAAAATCTTTGTCTTCAACATCTTCTGGTAATTGGTAAACCGCCATGTCGCCATCATCTCTGGTTGCTGTAAACCGGCATGACGTCATCACAAAATTTACATTTATAACATCCTCTTTTATTTAATAGATCTGCAATACCCAGGTCATCAGCTCTACTTCCGAAATTTTGGCTCCTGGATTCGCGCGCCTGGCCCACGTCTGCTGCCTTATAAATAGGACCGAAGGGTCATTTCCTTTTCTCCCCTTCGTCTCTTCCTCTTCGTCTTGCTCGCGTCGCTAGCCTTGGAGCTCCACCACTGCCGTTGTCTTCTGCATCGTCTTGGGCCGCTGCATCAACCTGAACGCACCAGAGCACCGTGGTAGCCTTCCGCGTCTTCCTCCGTTCTAGTAAACCTTCTGTTCTTCTTAGCATAGATCTGTTCTAGGGTTTCCAGTTCTCGCCGTGTTCGTCGCTTGTTCATACTCGTACCCAGATTCCTGGATAAATCTGTGAACCTCTGCTCTGATTAGCAGTAGCCTTGTAGCATCCTCCTGTAGTTTTATGCTCAAGTCCATAGATCTCATCTACATATCTGCCCATTAGTTCACTTCCGTTCTGCTTTACCCTTTTGAATATTTTCTGTTTTTTCTGAACTTGCTTCAGATCCATTGCTGCAATAAGACTTTATGAAACCTGTTTCTGCATACTTAGCCATCCGCAGCTTTGATTGCTTTCAATGTTTAGATCAGGCGGTTTAACTTAATATAGAAAAAAGTTAATAAACCGATATATACCATTAGTCCCCTTGTTGAACCGCCAGAATTCTTTATCCATATGATGCCACCTCATAGAAATCCGATTTAAATATACTGCCTCCGGTTTAGCATTGTTCAGATCAGCACCTTCTTTAATCCAACATATTCTTGAACCGGAATTATCTATTTCTTGTAGATCTCACCATGGCCAAACAAGTATATGAATGCAATTGGGTTCCTTCTCGCGTCACCGAAACTCAGCTGGACGATTTAGTCTTGATCGGCGCTTTAGACAGCGAAGATACTATCCATTGGAGGGTCCCTGGTGATGAATTTCCTCCCACACCTCAAGAGGGAGAGGTTGTGATCTTTGCAGATCATTTAGCCCGGGGCTTCAAGCCGCCCGGTTCTAAATTTTACCGGGATGTACTAGCCAATTTTCAGCTCCGCCCGCAAGATATTGGCCCCAACTCTGTTACCAACCTATGTCACTTCCAAGTGCTCTCTGAGGTATACCTTCAAGAGGAGCCTTCGGTTGAATTACTCAGAGACTACTTCCACTTAAACCGCTGCACAGAATTCACTGATGGTCCCAATACCGAATTAGGCGGTATGGCAATTCAGAAAAGGAAGGAAATTACTTATCCCCATGCCAGACTCCACAGTCACCCCAAGGAGTGGAATGCAACATGGTTCTACTGCAAAGACACTTCTCCTGACAATGAAAATCCTTTACCTGGCTTTCGTCCGGAGCGGCTCAGTAATACTCATCCCTTTCCACAAAGATTAAGTGCCAAGGAGAGAAGTAAATATGCTCCGCAACTGTCCAAGCTCCGAGCCTTCATGGCCAACGGTTTAACAGGAATAGATCTTGCACGCTGTTGGATATCATGGAGCGTACTGCCTCTCAGCCGGCGCTCCGGTTTGATGTGCAAGTATACTGATAGCATCGATGACCCACTCCGACACACTAAAATCCAGCTCTTCGATGGTGAAATCACAGAGTCTGTGAAGAAAATGCTGAATGAACCGGAGCATCTCTGCGCTCAAACCGGCCTGCTTCCCTTCTGCGCTACCAACAAACCGCCAGCTGTAAGATTTTGATTGTTCTTTTATTGAACCTGTTATCGCTATTTCCGTCTGACATCGATTACTGCTTAACCAGGGTGATAATCCGTTTTGGAGCAAGAAGCTTCCACAAGACAAAACGGAGAAAGCAGAATGGCCAACCCGGCCAAAGACCAAGGTCATGAAGAAGCCTGCTAAAAAGAGGGAAACCACTGCTTCATCTGATCCGGCCGTTGATGATGATGTGGGTAACTCGGACTTTGAGGTAGAACTCGATTCACTAGGCTTACTTTTTACACGCCTTATTGATGATGATACTTGTCAGGACGACGCTGAAGCCAGCAATGCTGATGTCGCTGAGGTAACTATTCTCTCTTCCGATTCAGATCCTTTGCCTTTGCCAAAATTTCGCCAGACAAACCGGAAAGTTAAATTTTCTCATCCTCTTGCTTACTTGGATCCCAAATTTCTTATGAAGACTCAGCAACATGAAGCTCGCCGCAAAACCCGGCACAGCGGCCAGGTAGTTACCTCCGCCAGTTTACCAAACAGTCCGGTTCGAAAACGCCGCTCCGAAGTCTCCGACCTTTTTATTAATTTATATCCTAAAGCGGGTTTCTTCCGCCAACCTCTTAATCCGTCCGACTCCGATTATCAGGTTACTTCTCATTCTTCCTCTGGTGAATCATCGGCCACTCAGCTGCCGCCACTGAAAACGGTTCTCGGGTAAGCTAGACTGAACATATGCTTCTGATATACCACGTTATAACTTATACTATTCCTTGAATCTTTGTTTCTCTTTCAGGGCTAAACCTAAACCGAGCAAGAAAGCCCACCTGGATAAAGCGGCCGAGGAAGATGTCGCCCCTGAACAGGATAAAACACCAGATCTTGAAGCGTTCATTCATGAGGATATTCGCAATGATCCTCCCTTGCAAGATGATGCTATTCTTGAGAAAAGGCCTATCAATACTTCAGTCCCTGTTGGCCCGCCTGCCAGCTCCGTCCGGATTGAAAAATCCCGCAATCCTTCAAAACCTGCCGATAAACCGACCGTGCCAACGCAAACCGGTGAGTCCAAAGATGATGACGTTGTGATTACCGGCGTAGGTCGCTTTGAACTAGGGAATCCTGTCGCTTTAGCCAAGCATACTGTGAAAGAAGATTTTTCTGCCCTGAACAAAGGTAAATGGGATGTTGAGCTGGAAAAATATGCTGCTCTGAGTGCCCAAGATCTTCATTCTGGTTACTTGAACCGGCTATATACTAGTCGTGACTGTGAAGCTGGCCTGGTAAAGATGATGAGAGATAAATTTGAGGTAACTTCCTTGTGATTCTTCTTTCTTTAATTACTGCCACTGTATTTATCCTCCTAGCCCCCAAGGGCTGGTTTGTAACCTTCTTCAAACCGGGACTTGAATATTATCCTCAATACTTTGAAATCCATCAATGTAGCCCCCAAGGGCCGGTTCAACTTAGTATAGTTAAACCGGGACTCCAATAAAGATTCTAACCTGAGAACATAACTGAGCAAATAGCCATTAGCCCCCAAGTGCCAAGTTGAATACCTGTATTGAGCTTGGGACTTTGCGATTTAGTAATAGATGAAAATTGAAGGTGCATTAGCCCCCAAGTATCAAGCGTATAACTTGTTATGTGGTTGGTACTTCAAATTCTTGTACCATTTGTTTAAAGCCAAGCACTGTCTGTATGCAGGCTGAAGTGAGGATCAAAGAGGACCAGATTACTGATCTGCAGGCAACTTTGAAAACCCAACAAGCTGAAACCGACAAAGCAAAGGAAGAATTAACCGGCGCTTTGAGCATCACAGAACAGCTGAAGGAGGGCTTCAAAAAGGAGCGGGCTGATTGGGCCACTGAGAAGGCCGGTTTAACAAAAAGAGCTGAAAACGCTGAAGCTGCCCTTAAACCGGTGGCAGATGAACTAACCGCCGTAAAGCGGCAAGTACACTCCATGACCGCTGCTATCTTTGGTAAGCTCCTTTTGGTTTCTTTGACAATTCTCTTCGGCTTACAATAGATCCGGTTTGTAATCTCTCCTGTATTGTTACAGGCACATGCATTGGTCACTTAGGATCAGATGTTCGGAAGAAGTTGAAGGCTACTTACACTTTAATTGAACAGCTGTATACCGGAGCGCAGCGGATCATCACCACTGCATCTCACAACAATCCGGCACCCTCTTTAATCCAAGACACTCTTAATAGGTTGTCAATGCTTCCTGCTCGGATTGAAGAACTGAAAAAATCTGCTACTCGAACCGGAGCCATTAATTCCTTGATCCGGGCAAAAGCATGGGTGCCGGATTTTGATCCTGTTGAGGCAGCTCAAGGCTATCCCAGCTTGAAGGAAGACGGCTCCGAGTTCAATGAGGATGACTTGAGGGCGATAAACCGTGCAGTACGCCCTCTGGCTTGTCAATTGGCTGAAGAGGCAGACTTGTCGCATTATCAAGCGCAGTACAATGAGCAGAACAAACGAGTGCCCGCACCAACTCCTGAAGCGGAAAATCGGATTCCTCCAATCCATAAGCATACTTACGCTCCTGATATTGAACCGTCTTCTCTGATCCACGAAGAGGCTGTCTTTCAAGCTTTAATGGGAATCGACTGGACCACTGTTGATTTCCAGCCAATGGATAGAGATGAGGAAGTTGAAGCGGCGCGGGACGACCCACGATCATCAGACCTGGGCGATGAATAGGCTTAAATCGGAAGCCGGTTTAAGTAGCTGCTTTATTATGATCCATCAGAACAACAATGATCTTATTTGGGAACCGTGTTGCCTTGTAATAGGATAGTCAATACTTCTGCCTTGAATATGCCTTCGTGCATAAGTACTGATGCTTTTGCTTGAAACCTTTAATTTATATTTCCTGCAATCAGAAAATCTTGAACTTCGGTGGCGGTTATAACGCCGGCCGGTTTATGACCTTTATATATATATCATCAACGTATTTAAGACATATAATCAAATATGTGATACAAAAATACCTGCCATCGTTGGGCATGAAATTGGCTTAGCCAGGCTTGAAACGGAGGTTTTATAAACCATTACCATCAAAGGGGAGAAAACAACTCCCGTGTTTTTTTAAAATGCTGGCTTACCATGTAAACCGTGCTGGGTCATTATAAGCCCCCCTGCTACTTCATGATTTTATCAGGAAAGTTAAACCGGGCATATTTCTCCGGATTAAAAATGAACTGAATTCCGTCAGCTGAACTAGTGTTGTTGGTTTAAGGGAAACACAACAAAAATTGAAGAATAATTATAACAGAAATATAGAAGCAAAGGCAATGATAAAACCGATTGCAAAAACATGCTTTACTGAGCTGATCAGATGGTGTTATCATGGTCGGACAAGACCAAGCCCCCAGTAGGTGTGCTATGGTTCAAGTCAGCCAGGTCCCCAAATGAAACCGTGGCATTTATGCCGATCAAAAGGCGTGGCAATGGTTCAGGTTCGACCAAGCCCCCAAGTGATTCTGTGGCCTTAGGCCGATCAAGAGGCGTGACTGGTTCAGACTTGACCATGTCCCCAAGTGATCTGGTGGCTTTCACCTATCAAAAGGTGTTGCATTGGTTCGGACATGACCAAGGCCCCAAGTGATATCATAGAGCTTTTTTGAAAAGCAAATTTCAAGGGGTAAACCGGAGGCTGCTTTAAAACAGAACTACTCCATGTAACCACACATGATATGAAAAGACAGAGACCCCGCTTTAGCTGAGGCTCCAGTTTTATTATATCAAAGATAATATATACACTGTCATAATATGTACATAGAAAGAGCCGATGGCTCAAGTGTAGTAAGGCTGAAGATGAGCTATGTTCCATGGCCTGTTGGTCTCCTCCTCTGATTTGCGTGAGTCTTTATGCTCTCGAATATCGATCAGATAGTATGACCCATTGTGCAGATTCTTGCTGACCACGAAAGGTCCTTCCCAAGGTGGGGATAACTTGTGCATATCCGTCTGGTCTTGGATGAGCCGAAGCACCAAATCTCCTTCTTGAAAAGTTCTGGTTCTAACCCGGCGACTGTGATAGCGACGAAGATCTTGTTGATAAATCGCCGAGCGGGCAGCCGCTATGTCACGCTCCTCATCCAACAGGTCCAAAGCGTTTTGCCGTGCTGTCTCATTGTCCGCTTCAACATAAGCCGCTACACGAGGTGAATCGTGCCGGATATCACTAGGGAGAACCGCCTCCGCTCCGTAGACCATAAAAAACGGCGTGTATCCTGTAGGTCGGTTGGGCGTAGTATTGATACTCCATAGCACAGACGGTAGCTCTTCAACCCAACAACCCGGTGTTCTTTGCAATGGAACCATAAGCCGGGGTTTGATGCCCCGCAAGATCTCTTGATTAGCCCGTTCTACCTGCCCATTGGACTGGGGTGAGCCACTAACGATACGTCAAGTCGGATGTGCTCACGTTCACAGAATTCCTTCATAGCACCCTTAGATAAATTGGTACCATTGTCAGTAATGATACTGTGTGGAAAGCCAAATCGGAAAATCACCTTTTTAATAAACTGCACCGCTGTAGCTGCATCACACTTGCTGGCAGGCTCCGCTTCAACCCACTTGGTAAACTTGTCAACTGCCACCAAAAGGTGGGTTTTCTTATCCTTGGATCTTTTAAAAGGTCCGACCATATCCAACCCCCATGTTGCAAATGGCCAAGTAATTGGAATCATCCTCAATTCTTGAGCCGACACATGAGCACGCCTTGAAAATTTCTGACAGCCATCACACCGCTTAACCAAGTCCTCCGCATCAGCATGAGCTGTCAACCAGTAGAACCCGTGACGAAACGCCTTTGCCACCAGAGACTTTGAACCGGCATGATGACCACAATCCCCTTCATGGATTTCACGTAAGATTTCACAGCCTTCCTCAGGAGAGACGCAGCGTTGAAACGCCCCTGATACACTGCAATGATGCAATTCGCCATTGACAATGGTCATAGATTTGGATCGCCGGACTATCTGCCTGGCTAGAATCTCATCCTCTGGCAACTCTCCCCGGTTCATGTACGCAAGATAAGGAACTGTCCAATCCGGTATAATATGCAGGGCTGCCACCAATTGAGCCTCCGGATCAGGAAAAGCCAAATCCGCTTCACCCAGGAGCTTGACTGACGGGTTGTGCAACACATCAAGAAAGACATTAGGCGGGACCGGTTTACGCTGAGAGCCCAACCGGCTTAAAGCGTCCGCCGCTTCATTTTTTCGACGATCCAGGTGATCCACCTGATAACCTTTGAAGTGACCTGCAACCATATCCACCTCGCGACGATATGCAGCCATAAGTGGATCCTTAGAATCCCAAGTGCCAGACACCTATTGAGCCACGAGGTCTGAGTCACCGAAGCACTTAACTCGGCTTAGATTCATCTCTTTAGCCATCCGGAGACCATGGAGCAAAGCTTCATACTCAGCTGCATTATTAGTACAAGGGAACATTAAGCGGAGAACATAACAAAACTTATCACCTCGTGGGGAAGTTAATACGACTCCAGCCCCCGAGCCTTCCAATTGCCTGGATCCATCAAAATGGATAGTCCAATATGTGTGATCCGGCTTCTCCTCTGGTGCTTGCAACTCTGTCCAATCATTGATGAAATCAACAAGTGCTTGAGATTTTACTGCCGTCCGAGGCACATACTTCAATCCGTGCGGCCCAAGTTCTATGGCCCACTTGGCAATCTGGCCAGTGGCCTCCCGGTTCTGTATGATATCGCCCAAGGGAGCTGAACTGACCACTGTGATGGGGTGCCCTTGGAAATACTGCTTCAACTTTCGGCTTGCCATGAAAACACCATATACCAACTTCTGCCAATGCGGATATCTTTGCTTGGATTCAATGAGCACCTCGCTGATATAATAAACCGGCTGCTGAACCGGATACTCCTTGCCTGCCTCCTTGCGTTCCACCACAATAGCCACGCTAACTACACGAGCATTGGCCGCTACGTATAACAACAACGGCTCCTTGTCGACCGGAGCTGCAAGAACGGGCGGATTGGCTAATTGCCGCTTTAAGTCCTCCAACGCTTCATCAGCAGCCGGGCTCTAGATGAATTGATCTGTCTTTCTCAGCATCTGGTATAAAGGGATGGCCTTCTCTCCGAGACGGCTGATAAACCGGCTCAGTGCGGCGATCCGACCCGCCAAACGCTGAACATCGTTGATGCACTTCGGTTTAGCCAGGGAGGTGATAGCCGTAATTTTCTCCGGATTGGCCTCAATTCCTCTATTGGACACAAGAAAGCCCAATAACTTGCCTGCCGGAACACCAAAGACACATTTGGCCGGGTTAAGCATCATCTTGTAAGCCCTCAAGTTGTCAAAGGTTTCCTTCAAATCATCAACTAGCGTCTCCTTCTTCCTTGACTTGACTACAATATCGTCCACATAGGCGTGCACATTCCGGCCGATCTGTTTATGCAGACAGTTCTGTACACACCGTTGATAAGTGGCTTGGGCGCTCTTGAGCCCAAAAGGCATAGATACATGGCAGAAGGCTCCAAAGGGAGTAATAAACGCCGTCTTCTCCTGGTCCTTAACCGCCATTTTGATCTGATGATACCCAGAGTATGCATCCAAAAAACTCAAATGCTCACAACCCGCCGTGGCATCAATAATCTGGTCAATGCGGGGGAGGGCAAAAGGATCCGCTGGACAAGCCTTGTTAAGATCCGTGTAATCCACACACATACGCCAAGGGCCGTTTTTCTTAAGAACCAGCACCGGATTAGCAAGCCACTCTTGATGGAACACTTCAATGATAAAGCCAGCCGCTAAGAGTCTGGCCACTTCCTCTCCAATGGCTTTGCGCCTCTCTTCGTTAAACCGGCGGAGAAACTGTTTTACCGGTTTATACTTGGGATCAACATTAAGAGTGTGCTCAGCGAGTTCCCTCGGTACACCTGGCATGTCAGAAGGCTTCCATGCAAAAATGTCCCGATTCTCACGGATGAACTCGATGAGCGCGCTTTCCTATTTAGGGTCCAAGTTGGCACTGACAGTGAACTGCTTGGACGAATCAACGGGCATGAAGTCAACAAGCTTGGTCTCAGCTGTCGATTTGAACTTCAGATCTAAATCATGCTCTGTAGTGGGCTTCTTCAAAGGGGTCATGTCCGCCGGATCAACATTGTCCCTATAATATTTCAACTCCTCCGTGGCGCAAACCGACTCTGCATAGGCCGCATCACCTTCCTCACATTCCAAAGAAATCTTGCGGCTCCCATGGACCGTTATTGTCCCTTTGTAACCCGGCATCTTGAGTTGCAAATAGATATAACAAGGCCGTGCCATGAATTTGGCATAAGCTGGCCGCCCAAACAAGGCGTGATACGGGCTCCGGATTTTCACCACCTCAAAGGTTAGTGTTTCAGATCGGGAATCATGCTCGTCCCCGAAAGCCACCTCCAGGGCTATCTTACCAACAGGGTATGCCGATTTGCCAGGCACCACACCATGGAACACCGTATTAGACGGTCTGAGATCCTTGTCTGTTAGCCCCATGCGGCGGAATGTGTCATAGTACAGCATGTTAATACTGCTCCCTCCATCCATGAGCACCTTGGTGAATTTGTAACCTGCCACCTGAGGGTCTACCACTAATGCCAACTGG
>NC_041381.1:6880371-6906899 GCF_002162155.2 Triticum dicoccoides
GGCTGCTCCGACCAGCGTAAGTAACGTGGTACAGCCGGTTCAACAGAGTTCACCGCACGTTTGGGAAGCTTCCAGTCACGCTTATCCAAGCTAGTTGTGAAAACGTGATACTGCCCATTGTTCAACTGTTTTGGCTGGCTCTGATAACCCGACTGTTGCTGCTGCTGCTGTTGGTTGTAACCCCCTTGACCGCTCTGATTGTTCTGGTTACTATTACCACCCTGATTAAACCCTGAACCGGAAGCCCCATCGTGACCCGGCCCATGGAAACCGGATCCTGAGCCACCACCTGACCCACGGTCATACCGGAAGGCGTTAGAGTTTTTAAATTCCTGCATAATGTAACAATCCTTCCAAAGGTGGTTAGCCGGAGCCTCCTTCGTCCCGTGTTTTGGGCAGGGCTGATTCAACAAATAGTTTAAGCGATCCGGGTTAGGATTTGGAGCCCCATTACGATTCTCTGCTTTACCTCTGCGCCGCTGACCCTTGTCCTGTGCATTAGTGTTAGCCACAAAGTCCATGCTGCCATCCGCTTTACGCTTGCCTCCGTTTCCATGGCCCGCCGGTTTATATTGATGCCCCTTGGAATTGCTATTCTTCTTTCCCTTCCCTGCTTCGTCATCGTCACTCTCGGGATCCTTGGTACTATCAGAATCAGCATACTTCACTAAAGCGGACATGAGAGTTCCCATGTCATTACAGAACCGCTTCATACGCCCCAACTTCAACTTTAAAGGCTTAAACCGGCAGTTGCCCTCCAGGGTTATGATCGCCGAGTCAGCATTGATCCTGTCAGACGAGTGCAAGAATTCCGAAACGCGGCGTACCCAATGGGTTGTTGACTCTCCGTCCTCCTGAACACAAGCCGCCAAATCAACTATGGACTTAGGCTGCTTACATGTATCTTTGAAATTCTGGATAAACCGGGGCCGCAACTGGACCCATGAACTGATAGAATTAGGCGGCAGGCTTTTCAACCAAGTACGGGCCGTGCCTTCAAGCATCATGGTGAAGTACTTTGCACACGCGGTTTCCTCCACATCCAGCATCTCCATGGCCATCTCATAACTCTCTACCCATGCTTCTGGAGATAAATCAGCAGTGTAATTCGGCACCTTGCGCGGACCCTTGAAGTCTTTGGGCAGGCGTACATTGCGTAAAGCGGGGACTAAACAGGGTACTCCCAAGCTGGACGCAACCCCTGGTCCGGCTGAGGTGGTAGGACGAACCGGTGTAAGCTAATATGCCTCGTTCTGTACTGCTAACTCGGCCTCCCTTCGCGCCCGTGTCCGGTCCACTACATCCTGAGCATCGCGAACACCACCTGCCGGGTTATTGCCACGGGCCGCTCCGCGCATTGCTTGATATGGCCGGTTCATCCAGGCACCTACTGTAGCTCCGGCTCGGACGAGGTGTGGAATGAATCCGATCGCGGCTGTATGAATATGCCTCCTGTTGAATCAAAGCGGTCCAGAGAAGTTCCTTAACCCGGCGCGTCTCTATTGCCTGTGGAGAGTCTCCTTCGACCGGGATAGCTTCTAATCACGCAGCAGCTGGGACAAGATTGTCCATGGGATTAGAATAGTGACCCGGAGGTGTCTGGACCGGCGGAGGAATCACAATGTTCTGCCGAGGAGGTTCCATCAGGCGGGGTTGGACCGTCGCTCCTGGCCCTGGTGCCTCGACCCGGTTTACCTCCTGGTGCCCTGGCGGATTACTGGTTCCTGCTCCCGGAGTATGAAAGAGATTTCGAGGGTCAAACCCTAATGGCAGGCGTGACCTGTGCTTCCGCTTCAAGACCTCCTGTGATGCGTTCTGGTCGAGCATGAGCTTATAGGCCTGGGCGTCTAAAGCGGCCCGCTCTGCGGCCATCCGGTCTTTGTCTGCTGCCAGGTCGGCTTTGGCCTGCACGATCTGCTCTCTTACCTTTGCAACCTCCGCATCATGGGCCTCCTGATCCGCCGGATTGGCTTCGGCCATAAGTACCGCTAGCGCGTCAAACAGGTCAGACAGAACTTGAACCGGTGGGCGCACAAGGCCTCCAGCCCCTGCTGCCGCTGCCGCTGCTGATCCGGAGAGCATTGCTGCTGCGGTCGAAGAGTGATTCACCGCCTGTGTGCCGGCCATGAATATTCCAACCCGGTTGATCTGATCTGGGCGGTCTGAAATACTGTCGCCATTGGAACAGCCCCTAATCTGGTTGTCTTGCAACTGGTACAATGATTCAGTCTCTCCGGTCGAGGACTCGTTGCCGGAATAGATGACGGTCTCGCTACCGTATTCTGACTCGTCCTCATGCTCTCCTCCGTGAATGACTCCAACGAAGGCACGCTTCACGACCGGTTTAACCTGGGTAGATCTCGCACGCTGAGCCGTCTCGATGAGGTCGGTGCAGATGTCCGGCTCATGCCCAGGCTCACAAATCTTGCCGATGAAAACGTGTATGCCACCAAAGGGGACCCGGTATCCGTACTCGATCGAGCTGGCTTCGGGACCCCATCCTGAATCGTCGCTGTAGAGCTTGCCACGACGACTCTTGGTCATCCGTCCCACAGCATAGCCTTCGAGTCCTTTGAGCTTGCCCTCCAAGATCATCAAACCGTCGTGCGATAGCCCCACGGTGGGCGCCAACTGTCGTGGAATATGCACGGCAGATGTCCTAGTGAAAGGACTTAGTCGTGGAGCCATCGCTATGGGTTAACTTGAAGGGGTTAAAGCGGACACAAAGACACGGGGGTTTATACTAGTTCAACCCCTTTGATGGAGGTAAAAGCCTACGTCTAGTTGTGATGGAATTGATGTGGTTTCGATGGCTAGGGAGCAAACAAGCTTCGCCTAGGCTCGAGTTGTCGTTGTCTGTCTTGAACCGCCGCCGGGTCGTCCCCTTATATACACGGGTGACGCCCGTCGGTCCATGGAGTCCCATACCGGTTCATACTCGTATCCCGGTTGGTCTCTCTCTATTCCTTACTTACAATGCAAGTTTACACATCAAGCCGGTTTACGGCTACAGGTTCTAAACCGACTACAGGCCTTGGGCCTTCATCTGCTTGATCACCTATATACTACTAATGAAGCTAACCTGGCCCAGGTAGGCCAGTTTACGCCCAGTGGTAATATCCCCAACACTTATGGCTATTCTCTCTTATTTTACAAGGTTTACCATGAAGAGGGGGAATGCCGCCAGCTGGAATTCTGGCTAGAATAGGAGCAAATGTTGGAAACCTATTCTGCACAACTCCAAAAGTCCTGAAACTCCATGAAACATCTTTTTGGATCTAATAATAATTTTTGAGCGAAACAAATACACCAGGGGGCCCACACCCTGTCAAGGGGAGAGGAGGGCGCCCCACCTATAGGGCGCGCCCCCTATCTCCAGGGCCCCCTGGTGGGCCTCCGGTGTCCATCTTCTGCTATATCAAAGCTTTTACCCTGGAAAAAAAATCAGGGGCAAGCTTACGGGACGAAACTCCGCCGCCACGAGGCGGAACCTTGGCGGAATCAATCTAGGGCTATGGCGGAGCTGTTCTGCTGGGGACACTTCCCTCCGGGGGGGGGGGGAGATCATCACCAAAGTCATCACCAACGATCCTCTCATTGGGAGGGGGTCAATCTCCATCAACATCTTCACCAGCCCCATCTCCTCTCAAAACCCTAGTTCATCTCTTGTATCCAATCTTTTATCAAAACCACCAATTGGTAGTTGTGGGTTGCTAGTAGTGTTGATTACTCCTTGTAGTTGATGCTAATTGGTTTACTTGGTGGAAGATCATATGTTCAGATCCTTTATGAATATTATTACTCCTATGATTATGAACATGAATATGCTTTCTGAGTAGTTACGTTTGTTCCTGAGGACATGGGTGAAGTCTTGCTATTAGTAGTCATGTGAGTTTGGTATTCGTTCGATATTTTGATGAGATGTATGTTGTCTTTTCCTCTAGTTGTGTTATGTGAACGTCGACTACATGACACTTCACCATTATCTGGGCCTAGAGGAAGGCATGGGGAAGTAATAAGTAGATGATGGGTTGCTAGAGTGATAGAAGCTTAAACCCTAGTTTATGCGTTGCTTCGTTAGGGGCTGATATGGATCCATATGTTTAATGCTGTGGTTAGGTTTACCTTAATACTTCTTTTGTAGTTGCAGACGCTAGCAATAGGGGTTAATCATAAGTGGGATGCTTGTCCAAGTTAGGGCAGTACCCAAGTACCGGTCCACCCACATATCAAATTATCAAAGTACCGAACGCGAATCATATGAACGTGATGAAAACTAGCTTGATAATAATTCCCAATGTGTCCTCGAGAGCTCCTTTCTCATTATTAGAAATTGTCCAGGCTTATCCTTTGCTACATAAAGGATTGGGCCACCTTGCTGCACTTTATATACTTTATTTACTTTTTACTCGTTACCATTTATCTTATCACAAAACTATCTATCACCTACAATTTCAGTGTTTGCAGAGAAAACCTTACCAAAAACCGCTTATCATTTCCTTCTACTCCTCGTTGGGTTCGACACTCTTATTATCGAAAGGACTACGATTGATTCCCTACACTTGTGGGTCATCAGGACCCCGCTGCCACGGGTGGGTAGGACAAAAGATGCCATGCAAGTTCTTGTCCATAAGCACGTATGACTATATTCAGAATACATGCCTACATTACATTGATGGACTGGAGCTAGTTCTGTGTCACCCTATGTTATAACTATTGCATGAGGAATCACATCTGACATAATTATTCAACACTGATCCAATGCCTACGAGCTTTTCACATATTGATCTTCGCCTAGTTACTTTATCGTTGCCACTATTACAATTACTACAAAACTGCTACTGTTACTTTTGCCACTGTTACCGTTACTTCCATACTACTTTGCTACTAAATACTTTGCTGTAGATATTAAGTTATCCAGGTGTGGTTGAATTGACAACTCAACTGCTAATACTTGACAATATTCTTTGGCTCCCCTTGTGTCGAGTCAATAAATTTGGGTTCAATACTCTACCCTCAAAAACTGTTGCGATCCCCTATACTTGTGGGTTATCACAACACGGCTAGGATTGCTCTGGTCGGTTATGAAGAAGCATTGTGTCACGTTCTTAGTGTGTACCCATGGCTCATTTTTCGCGATGGCATCCACGGTAGCATGATTGGCGTCGGGTATAGTCATGGTAGTGAAATACCAGTTTTCTCATTCATAGCCCATCTGACACGAAACATCACCATGTTGTCCAGTCCAGAGTAGTCAAGCTCACAGATCTTCTCGACCCTTCTATAAAATCTCTCAGTTGTGCCATTGTCGCTGCCGGTCATGCATTCCATCGTCACCCCTGAGTTCTGAAAATCACAGTTCATATCTTTGGCCTCCGTGTAGAAAGTTTATCCGTTCATATTGTATGCCTGATAGGTGACGAGGTTGGGTGAGGGGCCATGTCCTAAGGCGTATATGAGAAATGTATCCTTAGAGCCCTCTTCTGGGGGATTAGCAAGAATATGCTCTTTGAACCAATGCAGGAAAGTGCAGTTGTGCTCTCTAGTAACTTCGGCGTCCGTCCTGCATACCCCCGGTCACGATACTTCTCTGCGATAGTTTCTTTGTGCAGTGTCATGAAAGGATCTACCTGGTCTAGGTGTTTTAAAACTATCAAGTTTGCTTTGTCAAAGTCGTTGCGTCGATCTGAGTAGGCCACTTGCAGTTCCCTGCGACCGTTGGAGTGACCTTCTTCTTCGAGCCTCCCAATGTGCTTCTTAACGGGCAAACCAACACGAGGCGGCCGGTCTGCACCATATAGAAAATTCTCGCAGAAGGAGATTCACTCTTGTGTCAGATAGCCCTGGACGATGCTTCCATCCGGACGGGACATGTTACGAACGAATCCTTTGAGGATCCCGTTCATCCTCTCGAACGGCATCATGTTGTGTAGGAATGACGACCCCAGGTCTATTATGTCATCCACAATATGGAAACACAGATGCACCATGACGTCAAAGAACACGAGCGGGAAGTACATCTCAAGCTCATTTAGTATCACAAAGATCTCTTCCTGTAGCCTTCGAAGCTGCTTCACACTGATCGACTTTTGAGAGATGACGTTGAAAAAGTTGCAGAGACCAGTAAGCGTGTCACAGGCATGCTTGTCCATTGTCCCTCTAAGGGCAACAGGTAGTATCTGCGTCAACATCACATGACAGTTATGAGAGTTCATCCCACTAAACCTTTTCTTCTTGGGGTCTAGAAATCTGCTTATCTTCCCACAGTAATAGGAACTGACTTTGATTCCCATAAGGCACTTGATGAATTGATTGATCTCCTTCGCACTTAAGGTGAAGCAAGAAGGGGGCAATAATCCTCTTCCTTTACTTTTTCGCCATTCTTCTTCCACGCCTTTGTCTCCTCTGACTTTTTACGGGGCGGCATGTGCAGATCTGCCCTGATTTTCAAATACTGCAAGTCTTTTCTTGCCTTCAGCCCATCCTTGGTCTTATCCAGCATGTTTATCAGTGTCACAAGCAAGCTCTCAAGGCCATTCTTACAGATAGGCATTTGTTCAAGGCAATGACGCGTGTCGAGCTTGTGCCAGTACTCCAAGTCCCAGAAAACAGACCTCGTCTTCCATACCTTCAGTAGCGACTCCGACGCCTTTTTCATCGTCTTTCCCAGCGCGGGGCACTATTCCCAGTTTTTTCAACAACTCATCGATTTCAGCGCCGCTCCACTTACATGGAGGTCCTCGATGCTCAGCCTGACGATTGAATAGATCTCCACGGTTTCTCCATGGGTCGTCCTTCTCGAGCCATCTTTGATGCCCCATATACATGATTTTCCCAGACCCGCCATCTTTCATTGACGTTAGCTACTGAGATGTCGTATCATCCATGCACTGCGTGCATCCGCAATATCCATGGAACACCTAGCCTGCGACATATCCGTAACCGAGATAGTCGTGCACCGTCGTGATCAGCGCGGCTCTCATATAGAAATACTCGCCTTTTCTGGCATCCCATGTCTTGGTCGGTGTTTTCCATAACGTGTCTAACTCCTCTTGAAGTAGCCCCAGATACAGATTAATATTATTTCTCGGTTGTTTCGGCCCTTGAATCAGCATGCTCATGTGTATGTACTTCGACTTCATGCACAACCAGGGGGGAGGTTGTACATCCATACAAACACGGGTCATGTGCTATGGTTGGTGTTCTGGTTGGCAAACGGATTCATGCCATCAGTACACGCGCTGAGCACGATGTTCCTTGCATCACATGTGAAATACCGATATTCAGCGTTGAACGCTCTCCACTGGCTTCCATCCATGAGGTGTCTCAGCTTCGGATCATCTCCATATGTCGGCCTTTGTCCTCTCCGCGTGCCAATGCATGAGCTTTGCTTCCTTGGGATCTACAAAATAACGTTGCAGATGGGGAGTGATCGGTAAGTACCATGCAAATTTCTAGGGAGATTTCTTCCTGGCCGAGGGAGTCCTGGATTAGGGGGTCCTCGGACAGCCGGACTATGTACTTGTGCCGGACTATTGGACTATGAAGATACAAGATTGAAGACTTAGTCTCGTGTCCGGATGGGACTCTCCTTTGCGTGGAAGGCAAGCTTGGCAATTCGGATATGTAGATCTCCTTCTCTGTAACCGACTCTGTGTAACCCTAGCCCCCTCCGATGTCTATATAAACCGAAGGGTTTAGTCCATAGGACAACAACAATCATAATCATAGGCTAGCTTCTAGGGCTTAGCCTCTACGATCTCGTGGTAGATCAATTCTTGTAATACTCATATCATCAAGATCAATCAAGCAGGAAGTAGGGTATTACCTCCAGCGAGAGGGCTCGAACCTGGGTAAACATTGTGTCTCCTGCGTCCTGTTACCATTAGCCTTAGACGCACAGTTCGGGACCCCCTACCCGAGATCCGCTGGTTTTGACACCGACATTTATGCTTTCATTGATAGTTGCACCATGTCGTCACAATAAGGCTTGATGGCTCCTTCAATCATCTACAACGATGCGATCCAGGGTGAGGTTCTCCTCCCCGGACATATCTTCGTATTCGGCGGCTTCGCACTGCGGGCCAACTCGCTTGGCCATCTGGAGCAGATCGATAGCTACGCCCCTGGTCATCAGGTCAAGTTTGGAAGCCTGAACTACGCCACCGACATCCACGGAGACTTGATCTTCGACGGATTCGAGCCCATGTCAGGTGCGCCGAACAGTCACGATGAGCATGACTTAGTCTGCCATCGGACGGTGTTCGGGAGATCACACCTGCGGCTGCAGATTGTGCCATCCGAGGATGGGTGGATGGACCCTGCCACAGAGGCTGCACACTCAACGGCGATAGAGCCGAACACAGACTTCGCCTCCAATGAGGCCTGTGTCATCGAACCCTCGAACTCGTCTCCGGCCATAGGCTCCGAACCGTGTGCATCCATGCCTGTCAAATCTGATTGGGCAACAGTCATGGAGTTTACCAACGCGGATATCTTTCAGCACTCGCCCTTGGGCGACGTGCTAAATTCATTGAAGTCCCTCTCCCTGTCAGGAGACTCTTGGCCGAACTATGTCCGGCTTGAGTGGAAAGCGGATGACGAAGAAATTCGTTCCCCACCCACCACCCACTTAATAGCCAGTGTCGATGACTTAACCGACATGCTAGATTTCAACTCCGAAGACATCGACGGTATGGATGACGATGCCGGAGAAGAACAGGAACCACCGCCTAAAGGGCGTTGGACAGCCATCTCATCATATGATATATACATGGTTGACACACCCAAAGAAAACAACGGTGAGGAACCGAAGGATGCAACGGAGGATAATCCTCTTGAGAAGCAAACAAAGCGACGACATCGACGCCGCTCTAAATCCCGCCACAGTAAAAACAGCGATAATAGCGCAAGAAGGAATAATACCCAGGTCGACTCCAAAGGCAACGACGACCCCATGGACCCAGTGATGAAGCAGGATGAGCTAGGGGACGACGAACATAGTCCGGGGCCGCTGTCCGATCATAGCGATGGCGGAGATAAAACTCATAAACTTGTCTCCGCAGAGGAGAACAGTCCGGACGATGATACACTCATCATCCCGGAAAGGCACTTGGAACAAGAGAACCTCCTTAGAAGACTTATAGCCACCACGAGGAGCTTGAAGAAGCAGAAGCAAAGGCTTAAGGCCGCGCAGGATACGCTCAACCGCAAATGGAACAAAGTGCTCGACACCGAAGAAAAACATGGTGGCGATCGCCACACAAAGAGCTACCAAAAGCGCAAGCTGCTGCCCGAATTCGACGACGAGGCTATGGAGCCCATTCCGTCAAAAAATAATACGGCCGATCCTCCGGACCGACCACCTCGTGGCCGTGACAGGATAGCTAATGACGCCGCACACAAGTCAGCACATGATTTATGTGAGCACCTGGACAAAAAAGCCGGTATGGTCAGGTCCATCTATGGATCTAGGAAGCATGCTCTGGTGCAGGATCACGGCCACCAAAACGATTATACTAATCGAATACCAGCTCGGAATCAACACCAAACTCTACAACTGTCGACAGCATGCCATGACACATCCAAATACAGGGGTGCCGCACACCCCCTGTGCTTCACCAATGAGGTGCTGGATCATGAATTTCCAGAGGGATTTAAACCCGTCAACATAGAGGCCATATGATGGAACGACAGACCCTGCGGTCTGGATTGAGGACTTTATTATTCACATCCACATGGCTCGCGGAGATGATCTCCACGCCATCAAATACCTGCCCCTCAAGTTGAAAGGACCAGCTCGACACTGGTTGAAAAGCCTCCCCAAAAACTCAATTGGAAGTTGGGAGGAACTTGAGGATGCTTTCAGGGCTAATTTTCAAGGGACCTATGTCCGACCTCCGGATGCAGACGTTTTAAGTCACATAATCCAACAACCCGGAGAGTCAGCCCGTAAGCTTTGGAACAGATTTCTCACCAAGAAGAATCAAATCGTCGACTGCCCGGATGCCGAAGCCTTAGCGGCTTTCAAGAATAGTGTCTGGGACGAATGGCTCGCCAGACACCTCGGCCAGGAAAAGCCGAGGACAATGGCAGCCCTAAGAAGCCTTATGACCCGCTTCTGCGCAGGCGAGGACAGTTGGTTGGCCCGTAGCGGCACCAGCGACCCAGGCACATCCGAAATTAGGGACGGCAATGGGAAGCCGCGACGCAATAAAAACAAGCATCGAAATAACAAAGACAGCCCGGAAAACACGGTGGTAAACGCCGGATTCAGGGACTCTCGACCTAGTTAACAGAAAAAGCCATCTAAAGGCAGTAGGGATGGATCGTCTAGCCTAAACAAAATTCTAGACAGATCATGTCAGATTCATGGCACCCCCGAGAAACCTGCAAATCACTGCAACAGAGAATGTTGGGTCTTCAAGCAGGCCGGCAAGCTAAACACCGAACACAAGGGGAGAGAGACGCCAAGTGAAGACGAGGACGAGCCTCGCCAGCCGAACACGAGGGGACAGAAAAAATTCCCGTCAGAGGTCAAAACAGTGAACATGATTTACGCAACTCACATACCAAAGAGGAGGCGCAAATGCGCACTCTAAGACGTATACGCTGTAGAGTGCGTCGCCCCCAAGTTCATCCCATGGTCGGCCTGCCCGATCACTTTCAATCGCAGGGATCATCCGACTAGTATCCGACATGGAGGATCGGCTGCCTTGGTGCTCGACCCAATAATTAACGGATACCATCTCACCGAGTCCTTATGGACGGCGGCAGTAGTCTTAATCTGATATATCAGGACACTGTCCGCAAAATGGGGATAGACCCGTCAAGAATCAGCCAAAGCAGTACTACCTTTAAAGGAGTAATACCAGACATAGAGGCCCGCTGTACGGGCTCTCTAACATTAGAGGTTGTATTCGGTTCTCGCGACAACTTTCCAAGCGAAGAATTAATCTTCGACATCGCTCCATTCTGAAGCGGCTATCACGCACTACTCGGAAGAACGACCTTCGCTCGTTTCAATGTGGTACCGCATTGCGCTTATCTTAAACTTAAGATGCCTGGTCCACATGGCGTCATCACAATCAGCGGAAATACAGAGCGTTCCCTAAGTGCGGAAGAACATGTGGCGGCTCTAGCAGCCGAACCACTGAACGGCCTCCCCAATCCGAACAAATGATCGGTCGTAAAGACCACGTGACACGGCTAGACGTGTCCGGCGCACCACTAGTTGTAGCATCCCAGATAAACCTGAGCTTGGGTCGATGAATATACCCCCATATGTGGTGCTAGGGGCTGCCTGCATGTAAAAGGGCCCATAGTTCAGCTCGACCCTATTAATACAACTAGCAAAGTGGCCCGCTCGATGCGCGGCCTAGAATTTTATGAGGTTAATAATAAGGCCTTATGTTCTGATTTGTTCAAAGAAAACAGGAACTAAATGTGATGAGATTTACAATATAACACATATGCTTCCATAATTCTGACTTGGTATGCTTGACTTTTTAATTATATATAGATATACATGTTAACAATATCTTATTTACCGTATGATTATTTAGGTTGGAAAATAATCAGTGGTTCTGTGCAAATTATATTCTTATCATTATTCAGGTAATTTTGATCATGTTGCATTGTACTATTTTTGTTCAAACACAAAGTTAATAGTCCTTGTTGTTTTCTTATAGCCATATGTATATTTCCTAACGATGTGCATGATTGACATATTAATTTTGTTTTTGTTTTTTAATGTATGAGTTTTATTAAGATTAATATATAAAGTTAGTATGCATTTATACTACATATACCCGTTAAACTGACGTGTTAAGTATTTGTTTCTATGATCATTTTTAGTTAACTTAAGACACGTGCACTAAGCATGACCAATGTTGGCTCATATTTGCATGCAAGGAAAGTTCGCTATAACATTTTTCACACTTTTAGAAACACAATTGCCCATACTACTTCTCTAAAACTATGTGTACGAACTACTATGTACTGAACGACAGCAGTTTCATGGGTCCTGTGCGCGGGCATCATTTTAAATTAACCATTCTTTGAATTGCAATCTCATAAATTGTTGACAACCTTGAAAGCATAAATAATGAATCAAAATGCATATTTGTTTTAAGATGTTCGCGAACTCTTTCATGAAACTTAGTTCATATGAGAAAGTCCATGTTGATATTTTGTCAAGCACGTAGTGTCGCTAATACGGTTGGGAGCAATAATTTAATATGAGAGGCATGAAGTAATAAAAGAAACAAAAGTAGATTAACAACATTTTCCATCATGCACAATAATGTTGTTTGTAATCACCTAAATGATAACATAGCAGTTGTAATATATGCAGAACTGCTGACATATTGAAAAGTTTTTTACGTTCATAATTTATATTAGAGAGGAAAATGAACATGGCATAAGACTTTTTACTCGATCATGTTTTAAATCACCAGTTTTTTTTTTCAAAACTACAAATGAATGTGAATTAGCATCCCAAATACGTCCCTTTATGATCCACATAATTTTCGATCCTTATTAAGTGGACACAAACACTACTATCTTATAATGCATTACACATTGTTTGTGATTTCGTAAAGGATAACATGGATGGAAAAATAAACTGCATACAGAATAACATGGAGCACCTTACTGGAGTCATCTCCTTGTGCAAGAGGGCCACGTTTTTTTTTCTTTTCTCATTTTTATTTTGAACACAGGCAATATATTGTTGTACTCACAAACAGTAGTCAATTCTTGTATATCCTCCATGCAGTATGGTTTACATATCAGTTCTATGATTTTGCTCTTTATAGTTGCTATGTTTATTATTCAGAGATACTTACTTTTGTAGTAATATCCTCACTGTTTGTTTGGACCTAGGAACTGTAGAAAATCGTTCTATGGTATTTTATTAATTTACAAAAAATACAAATATACAAGTACAAACCGAAAAGGAAAGAAAGTTAACCAAAACCCTCCCTAGGCCTCATAAAGAAGAGATATGCATAATATATATCCTCACTGTTGTGATGCACGGATGATCAAATCCAGAATTATAAACATAGCACCACGTAAGGATTCCTAGAAAGATGACATCCATCTATGTACGTACTATGTTGATACAGAATCCGAACCGATTGGCACCAGCTAGAACAGGATGGTTAGATAGAAAACAAACAGTTACTTTGCTAGGGTGGCAGGAGCGTCGTCGCTGTGCGCCAGCAACCGCTTGGTGAGTCGTCACACGGTTGGCAGTGTTGCATGAGCTTATAGTTGGCTAGTTGGCGTTGCATTGTAAGATCTCAGTGAGGTCTGGAGCACCATGCTGTTTAAGGGGCTCGCTCGTCTGTTTTGCAGTGGTAGCCGCAGAAGCATGAACCCAGCTCGAAGTCGGGTATATAACAAATCTTTCTGTATGAATTCCCGTGGTTCATTCCGAAAGATAAACTAAAGTGAATACATCATGTTCTCCAAAATGTGCAGACAACCATCACGCATGGTGTCCGGAACTCGGGACACTGCATTCACACGGGATTCAGGTTCGGTATCCTCCTGGTAATTGCTGCATATTCACTATATCATTGTGGCTTCACTATGAGAGAGACTGGTCGGCAGCACCAAACACCACTCAACTTGGATGGACGATTTCACTTTTCTACATTGACTTACATGTTACCATCTGAGCCTGCATGCTATAATAAATCGAGACCTCGCATAAAGGCGACCCGCAAAGCAACTGTAATAAAGGACAAATTGCAGAAGGACTCCGGGAATAAAGAACATACATACGTCTAAAAGTTTATTCACAGAGGAAAGAAAGATATGTGTTTGTTACTTTGATAGTTCTTGGTGCCTAGCTAATTTGATCTAGGTTGTGTAGGTGGCTACACGCTGCAATTCATCTTTCACGACGTTGGTGACGTACAGACATAACAGTGGGCATGTAAATGTTTACCTGACGTTGCCGATGATGTTGAAGGATATGCATGATCTTTTTATTTAGACTCTGTGGGTGCGCTGCTGCAATGACAACAGCAGAACACATTATGCAATAAAAAAAATCTTGTTCGGTTGATGTTGTTAGAAGGAAGAGAGGGATTGGTGGAATAGTTGTTGTATTGCTTGAGCCTCGTTGGCATATATATAGGAGTACATGATCTACTTGGAGTACAAGGCAAGCCAGAATATTTCCTAGTCTAACCTATGTTTCCTAATACAATCACGTTACTCAACATCCCCCGCAGTCACAACGGTAGCGACGCAGACGGTGAGACTGGAGAAGAACCCGAAGGCAAGCCGACGGACACCCCCCCACAGTCGTAACGGTCGACGCATCGCGGAGTCGTGGCTGGAGTGGAAACCAACGAGGTTGCTCAAGCAGGCGGTAGCCCTTTGTGCCGTTTGTCGAGGTAGCCGAGAGCGTGGGTGGTGGAGCCGTGGTCGAGGTAGCCGTGCGAAGAATGCCGTGGTCGATGTCGAGTCAGGGTGGCTGGTGTCGAGGAAGTCGCCGTGGAGCCGTGGGCGCAGTGGTGTAGTGCGCTAGGACGGAGATGATGTTGACGACGTGTCGCGCCAGGGTTGCCAACCCTGGGGACACATCGTAGACGAAGGCACGCGTCGGTGTTGCCAGCACCGGGCATGCGTAGACGGACGAAGACGAAGTTGACGAAGCGCTGCGCCAGGCTTGCCAGGCCCGGGGACACGTCGTGGACGAAGGCACGCGGCGGTGTTGCCAGCACCGGGCATGCGTAGACTGGGACCTGCACAAGCTGTACGCCATGTCGAAGAAGTCGGAGAGGCCAGCAGAGAAGGACTCGACGACGGTTGCGGCGCCAATCGGCGCGGGGCCAATGTAGCACGCGGTTGTCGGAGTAGATGAAGCGGTCGGGGTAGATGACGGCGACGCTGGCGACGGGCTGGTGCTGGATGAAGACGAACGGGGTGGACGGGCGGCGGCGGCGGCGGCTACGGGGTTAGCAGCGGCGGCGGCCGAAGAAGAGCGACGGCGGCGATGCTCGAAGTAGGCGAAGAACCCTGACAGCGTGACGAAGACCGGCGCGGACGGTGGCGTTCCTGCGCCAAGGGAGACGGCGCGGCCCATACCACGGGAGGTGGACGCGCGGTGACGGCGGAGTGGACCGCGGGCCGCGGCGCTACGGTCCGAAGGGGCGACGCAGCGGCGGTAGGCGGGTCGGGGTGACGGCGGGAAGACCTCGGGGCGGCGGCGGAGACCGCGGACTGCGACACTGAGGCCAGAAGGGGCGACACAACGGTGATTCGCGAGTCGGTGCAACCGCGGGGACGGCCTCGGGACGGCGGCGTGGACCGCGTGCCACGCTTGCTATGGCCCGACGGGGCGACGCGGCAGCGACGCGAGGGTCGATGCAGCCACGGGATGGCCTAGAGCGGACGCCCTCGGGGCAGCGGGGGACCGCGGGCCGCGGCACTACGGCCCGAAGAGGCGACGCAACGGTGACGCGGGTCGGTGCAGCCGGGAGAAGAACCACGGGGCGTAAGCGCTGTGGCCCGAAGGGGCGGCGCAGCGGCAGCCCGATGCTCAATCAGTGGAGAGGCGCACTGAACTCGGGAACGATCTTCACGGGACCTGCGGAGGCGCGCGTAACCGACGAGCCAGGTCGGTCACGCGGCGTAGATGAGGCGGATCGTGGCGGCGAACCGGTGATCAAGCCGATCGCGGCGAGGTCGGGGACGCCGCTCGATGGAGGCGTGGTGGCGGCGGAGTCCGAGATGAAGCCGGCGACGGCGGGCGGCAGGGCGGCTATGATTGGCCGCCGCATGTCGCGAGGCCGCCGGGTTGGGGTGATGCAGGAGTCCCGATCGGAGTAGGGCGGTGACGGCTGGCGCAGGGCGACGGGCGGACCGACGCGCGGACGACGGCTAGCCCTAACGGGCCGCCTCGGCGCGCGGGACCGCCGGGTCGGAGGAGAGGCCGGTGGATCGTGCCGGGGTCGGAGTAGAGGCGCTCGGGGTCGACGGCGGCGGTGGGCGACGCAAACCGAATCACATAGACCGGAAAACCAAAAAGTAGACGCCGATTAAAGCGACTGGCAAGAGAGAGAAAACCCGGATCAAAGGATCGGGAAAAAAGACTCTCTAGGGCAGCCGGCCAACACGGCCGGCGGACGAAACCTAGGTACGGACGGCGCGGCCCCGGCGGCGGTCATGGAGGCCGACCGTCCCGGGGGCGGCGCGTAGGTGCGGAAGCGGCGGCGGCTAGGGTTTAGGATCGACTTGCGGTAGATACCATGTTAGAAGGGAGAGAGGGATTGGTGGAATAGTTGTTGTATTGCTTGAGCCTCGTGGGCATATATATAGGAGTACATGATCTACTTGGAGTACAAGGCAAGCCAGAATATTTCCTAATCTAACCTATGTTTCCTAATACAATCACGTTACTCAACAGATGTATATCAGTGTAGATGCATGCATCCTTGCTAGCTATATCAAGAGACAGTTAGATTGCAGCAAAAGTCGGTTTATAATATATATCAAGGGAACGTGAGTATTTAGAGGAGTACCAAATTGAGGAATACCAAGCTCCGGCCGCCGGCACGCCGGCCAACGTACATCTCGCAGTGCACCGTCACGTCTTGCATGAATCTACTGGAGACCTATAATAATCAAAGTGTTCGATGAAGCAAGCATGCATCTGAATTGATTTCCACCAAAGCAAAACACATGTACATGTTGAAATAGTCCAAAAATGCGTGCATGCATCAGAAAGAGGGTTGTTGGTCTATATACGTGAGGCAATATCTAATACTAATGCGATGGGCTGATGTGCATGCATGGAAAAGTGGATCCGCAAAGCGTGGACGGCGGCCGCGTGCATGATTGGGGCGGCTTCATGGAGGTAGCGGCGGCTGCGTTGGTGATACTATGATACCCTATTTTTTTAGGGTTATGAAATCCTGATTAGGGAAGATGGAATTGTAGATGTTTCTGTTGCTATCACCAATAGGTGCCGGGCAAGGAATAGGATTTGTCAATAAAAAAAGTGCCCTGCAACGGAAATCCACGAAGGGCAGAGGTGGGTAATTATTTTTATGTATTAAGATCCAATGGTCGACATTAGCTAATTATTGTGTGCTAGGACGGTTGGATTTTTTTGATTAATGTGTGATTTTATAGACTAATTCTCTTTTTTGTGGTTAGCTCTTATATTACTTTTTATATATAAATAGATAATAGATTGCATTTCATGGTTCATTAAGAATAACCAACTTTTCGCACGATCACACCAGATTGTTTTACCTGGGTTTTTCTTTTTTACAGATGATCATCGTGCTACACCTTCCAGGATATGGCACAACGGAGACAAATGCGTAGATGTGCAGCAGGCCCCGTTCAAAGGTTTTTTTTTAGATTAAGACCCTGTGTAAACCTTTTTTATTGTCTCTTGTTGCTTCACACCCTTCGGGCACTTAAAATAACCGAGAGGGATACTGGCATTATTGGCATTTCATCACGCCAGATTAATGCACGTACCTGGATATTCAGGGCTAATTATCTAGGGCGATACTCAGCCCAGTATATGTTTTAAAGTCCGAATATCTTCGGGAGTGTTCGGCGTCGTGAGTTTGGCCTTATATGCATCAGCTTTGAATCATGTCTTTGGTCAATAATTGGGTTTGCCCGGCTCCCGTGTTTTGCTACCTTATGTTCCGCTCTATAGGCTAAGGTGGCACCGGGAGAACTACTACGATTGTGTCCTGGTTCACCTGGATGAGCACCTCAGTAAAGAAAGCCAAAAACTGACTGTCATGATAAAGCGACAGACTGGTTAACCACTCGATGACTCAACGGAATCTTCGCGATTCCTCCGCATTAACGAAGGACCGTTTTCCCGGTCAAGTATGTACGCGCACCGTATTCGGATGACCGCGGAAGTACCAGGGGCTATATAGTAGCCCCACCGTCAAACTCATATGGCTAAATTAAAGTGTTAAAACTATATAGTCCGATTGCCTTATTCGCCCCTCTATCACCTCCTTAAATGGAACAAGCCGTTGTATCAAGTGTGATTACACGCTTTACCAAACACCCCCGCATGATATGCGTGGGGGCTGAAACCGACGACTGCAAACTTTCAGGTTATATACATACATACATAAACGGCCGCACAGGAGGCACTATAATACTTTACGGGCAAAAGTATAAATACAACCTTTATAAACCAAATAGCATTGTTTTTACAATCAAGATACATGTCACTGGAATATGGTACTCTTTGAGCACTGAGCCTCTATTAAACGGGCACCTTCTAGGACTTCTTCAAAATAGTGCTCGGGCGAGTCTTGACCCGCGGGCGGACCCCTGGTTGCAACAGCGGTGGCCTCCATCTCCTCCCAATATGCCTTAACACGGGCAAGAGCCATCTGCGCACCCTCTATGCACGTCGACCTCTTGATAGCGTCGATATGCGGCACATCACGAAGAAATCGTTGCACTAAACCAAAATAACTATCCGGATTTCGTTCCTTCGGCCAAAGATGATCCACAACAGTCTTCATGGCAAGCTCGGACAACCTATGGAGCTCGGCCCACTCAGACATTTGCTCATTCTATAGCAGTGAACGCCTTGGATTACTGAACAGCGACCAGAACAATCTTTCCACCCCATGATCTTTCTGATCTTTGAAATACGCAGTCGCGTCAGTAGCACTCTTTGCTAAATCCAAGTATGCTTTGTCGAACTCCACAATTGATCAAGAGGGGCATACTTCGGATCGCCGAACTTCGTCCGCGATAAGAAGGGCTTCCCAGCCGCGATATCTCCGGCTTGATGAAGCTCCTCCCGCACCGCTCTGATTTCAGAGCGTGTTTCCTTGGCTACTTCCAAAGCCTTCTTCAAGTCAGCCGCTTTCGCCTGGCTTTCCCTTTCGAGGAGCTCATAGCGGCTGGCAGCATTTTGCAGCTCAAGAGCCATGTTGGCTATTTTATCTTCGCTCTGGCGATGAGCAGCCTGTTCGGCTTTTAACTCTTCGGCTGCCTTTAGGGCGGCCACATCGCTTCTCCTGGCTTGTTCCTTGGCCCGGGCTTGTTCTGCCCGAAGGGTCTCCACGGCGGCAGCTCCATCTGCAATCAAAGCATATCATAAATACTAGCATCATGCTCCTCTTAATATTTGCTGAATATACATACCCTGTGCCTCGTCAAGCCGCTTGTTCACAAGCGTGATGTCTGCATCCGCCACGTCAAGCTGCCGCCTCAATTCGGCAAAATCAGCAGTCCAGTCAGCCGCCGGACCCTTAGTCGCCTGCGCATGAAAGCGGCTATATCATTACCTGAGACAATGATCCTCTGCTTGCCGCCTCTAGACGGCAACCAGAGTGTCAGGGGCTACTATCTATACACATCACACCTAGCGTGTGGGGTACAGTCAAAAATATATATATATTACTTTGCATACCTCAAAGCCTCTTAGTCGGCTCGTAAAAGCGTCATTCAAACCGCTTTTTGTGGATGAAATCCTCTCAACCACCGTACCCATTAAGGTACGGTGTGCCTCTGACATAGCCACTTGCTCCAGAAGACCCATCAATGTGTCCGGTTGTACACCGGATAATTCCGGGCTTTTTCTGTTGGTCTCCTTAGGAGCCGAGAACCCCGGACTTCGAGCAGCCGAAGAGTTACCTTCTTGCATATGCGGATCAGGAGAGATCCTCCGGGATGACACCTCAGGGTTGTTCGCCTCATGAGGCAGGGAGGCAGGAGGAGGCATTTCGCTCTCCATCATCTCCGGAAGAAGATCCCCCGAAGATGAACTTTGTTGAGAAGGGCCATGAGCCGGACTGCAAAACATATGTCTCGATTATTATTCTCGGGAAAAGCAGGGCATATTTACTAATGTGCCTTTGTTTACTTACAGCTCGGCTGACGGCTGGCCCCCTTGTGGGCGCTGTGCGGTAAGGATGCCCTCTAGGACAGGGCCCCCTGATTAGGGTTTATTCTCTTGTTTGGAAACCTCTGTTTCAAAATCTTCAGGGGCACCCGTTTTCTTCCCGTGGGGGGAGGGGATTTTAGATTCACCTCCCCGATGAACCTCCTTCGCGGAGGCACTAATTCCCCCGGTTTGGATGTGTAACGTATGAAGCCCGCTTTCGGCTTCTCTATTCCTCACCTCTTCTTCTCTTGATGGCACTTGATAGGGTGCGCGAGCCAGCATCCTGGTCTTCGGGAAGAGGGGCCGAACACCTGATCCTCTCCGCCTTTCTTATCCAGTCCTGGCCGAGGGCAATTTTTCAGAATGATGTTGTGACAAATATAATAACAACATGTTCAGTCGCGGGGTTACTTACTTGGGTTTCTGGACGATTGCAGTTCAGACCCGCATCCTCGGTGGTGTCCGGACACTTTATTCGTGATCCGAAGAATAATGGATACATCCCTTCGAGGGTCACACCGAAGAAGTATTGAATAGTTCGCGGTCCTTCCGGGTTGAACTCCCACATACGGAGAGACCGACGTTGGCATGGCAGGACCCAACGAACTAGCATTACTTGAATTACTCTGACCAGACTGACATCCCTCTTTAGGAGATCTCATATGCGACTTTGCAATGTCAGCACGTCATCAACTGGCCCCCAGTCCAGCCCTTTGTTGACCCATGATGCCAGCTGGGGTGAAGGGCCCGAGCGGAAGACTGGGGCGGCTGCCCGCTTTGTACCTCGGGGTGCTATGATGTAGAACCACTCCCGTTGCCATAAGTCGGACACCACCAGGAAGGAACCCTTTGGCCATAGGGCGTCGGTACCTTTGCTTATTATAGCGCCTCCGCAATCCGCATGTCGCCTGTCGATCATCTTCGGCTTCACATTGAAGGTCTTGAGCCATAAGCCGCAATGTGGGGTAATGCGGAGGAAGGCCTCACACACGACGATAAACGACGAGAGGTGAAGGATGGAATCTGGAGCTAGATCATGGAAATCTAGCCTGTAATAAAACATGATCCCTCTTACGAAGGGATCAAGACTAAAGCCTAGCCCTCGGAGGAAGTGGGAAACAAATACATCACTCTCGTTGGGTTCGGGAGTGGGGATAACCTGCCCTTGAGTAGGTAGCCTGTGGGGGATTTCAGCAGTCAGATACCTAGCCTCCCTAAGCTTCTTGATGTCCTCCTCTGTAACAGAAGAGGCCATCCATCAGCCTTGAAGGTTGGATCCGGACATGGTTGAAGATCCGCAGCGCTTAACCTGAACCTTGGGTGTTGGAACTCGAGGTAGGGGAAGGGAGGGATTGGGCCTGGAAAGAAAAGGACAGGTTTGGACCTCTTTATAAAGAGGGTGAATATCAAGCGTCATCCGCGTGGCCGTTTGGAACTTGCCTAAAACAGAGGAGTCATACTAACGGCACGATTGGGTTACCCACACCCGTATTGATGAGGATCCCATGATAAGGGGAACACGATCTCTGCTTCGACAAGACGTGCCAATAAAACCGCCTCGCAATACGTGCAATAGTAGGCTGGGAAAAATGGTTCGTATAATAACCGGGCCGCAGCGTGATGACATGCTATGAAAAGTTGTCAGCAGATTAGATTTGTGGAATGATGTGCTCTCTACGGTGGTATGTGGAATTTGTTTTGCAGAGTAGGACATGATCCTTGTGTTGAAGATCTTCTATGGAGTATTCGTAGAAGGAACCCGCCTTGCAATGCCGAAGAAAATCTGCGCGCCGGACTCATCGTCATTGAAGACTGGTTCAGGGGCTACTGAGGGAGTCCTGAATTAGGGGGTCCTCGGACAGCCGGACTATGTACTTGTGCCAGAATGTTGGACTATGAAGATACAAGATTGAAGACTTCGTCTCGTGTCCGGGTGGGACTCTCCTTTGCGTGGAAGGCAAGCTTGGCAATTCGGATATGTAGATCTCCTTCTCTGTAACCGACTCTGTTTAGCCCTAGCCCCCTCCGGTGTCTATATAAACCGGAGGGTTTAGTCCGTAGGACAACAACAATCATAATCATAGGCTAGCTTCTAGGGTTTAGCCTCTACGATCTCGTGGTAGATCAACTCTTGTAATACTCAAATCATCAAGATCAATCAAGCAGTAAGTAGGGTATTACCTCCATCGAGAGGGCCCGAACCTGGGTAAACATTGTGTCCCCCGCCTCCTGTTACCATTAGCCTTAGACGCACAGTTCGGGACCCCCTACCCGAGATCCGCCGGTTTTGACACCGACACCGGCCTTGTTGTATTGAGAAGCATTGCACACCGGACAGCTAGTATTTTCCGCGTGCTCCTTTCGATAAATTATGCAATCGTCGATGCATGCATGGTATCTATCGTGCGGCAGATCAAGAGGGCACACGATCTTCTTGGCCTCATCCACACTAGTAGTACATAGATTCCCTGCGGGAAGAACATCCTTTAGGTACTTGAGAAGCTCATCGAGGCTAGTGTCAGTCCATTTGTTTTTAGCCTTCATCTTCAGGAGATCGAGCGTGAAACTCAAGTGGGCACCTCGGGATCACAACCATCATACAATGGAGTGTTCGAGTCTACCACCAGTGGCTGCAGCTTGGCCTCCTCTCTAGAAGCAACTCTGTCAGTAGTCATCTCCTTGCGAAGCAGTGCTTGAACATGAGGGTCCCGCACGATTGAACTTAGTACCAATAAGTCTGTGGCGTGGCGTCCACATTTTCTCCGTCGCCATGTTCGGCCCCTTCTCTGCCGCCATGTCCGGCCTTTTCTCCACCGCCATGTCCAGCCTCTTCCCCGCTGCCATGTCCGGCCCATTCTCCACATCCATTGTCGATCATCTCTTCGTCTTGCCCCATGTCGTCATTGCTTGCCCCGTGTCGTCATTGCTTGCCCCGTCGATATCCTCAACATCATCATCCGAGTATAGCCATCCATGAAACTAGTCATGAGCAGGTGTGCCATCACACGACCATCATCATAGGGGTCAAGCCAAACTCCTCCTTTGCATCTTCGACATAGACATACAATCTCTGTTAGGTTATTTTCTTTCATGTCCTGCACCACTGACCGTAACCACCTGTCCACCACCGTTCCACTGACCATCATGAACGCCTGCACGATAATAAAAAACAAATTGATTATAAAAATGCATGCATGCATAAAAGTCATACAATAATTCGGCATCACCATCCCTAAAAATAGGACATATAGAGTTTGCCCGGAATTCCCCGAAATGGAAATAAATCGACATTTCAGCAAAACATAGGAAACTCACAAGCACAATTCGGCGGCAACTCATGCCACACACACAATTCCATCATATCGCCCGATTATGTCAAATCACAAACATACACACATTTCAATTATTGTAAAATCATAAATTTTTAATCACCTATCTCGAGATCGAGCATGGTGATGATGATGTTGATATATAGGTGTCGCCACACACACCTATGGAATGGTCAAAAGTGGACAAGCTCCTCTTGACAAGGCTAGATCTAGTTAGGGAGGTACATAGGTCACTTCACTAAATGCTAGATCTACCTAGCTAGCTAGTTTGGGAGGAGACAAGTTCAACTAGTGGAGGGGGAAGGAAAAAGAGAAAGGAGATGCATTAATGGAGATGTAATACGTCTGCAATGTATATATAATTTTTGATTGTTCCATGCTATTATATTACCTATTTTGGATGTTTATGGGCTTTACTTTACACTTTTATATCATTTTTGGGACTAACCTACTAACCGGAGGCCCAGCCTGAATTGCTGCTTTTTTGCCTATTTCAAACGGAGTCCAAACGGGATGAAACCTTAGGGAACGATCTTTTTGGAACAAATGCAAACCAGGAGACTTGGAG
Organism: Triticum dicoccoides; assembly: GCF_002162155.2. Classification (NCBI taxonomy): domain Eukaryota; kingdom Viridiplantae; phylum Streptophyta; class Magnoliopsida; order Poales; family Poaceae; genus Triticum; species Triticum dicoccoides. The sequence continues at coordinate 6,904,181 of NC_041381.1, forward strand.
TGGACGTCAAGCAACAAACGAGGCGGCCACGAGGGTGCCCGGTGCATCCCCCACCCCCGTGGGCTCCTCGTGGCTCAACCGACCTACCTCCTTCGCCTATATATACTCCTGTACCCTGAAAACATCGAAGGGCACCACGAAAACTTAATTCCACCACCACAACCTTCTGTATCCGCGAGATCCCATCTTGGAGCCTTCGCCAGCGCTCCGCCGGAGGGGGAATCAACCACAGAGGGCCTCTACATCATCTCCAAGGCCTCTCCGGTGAGTAGTGAGTAGTTTACCACAGACCTTCGGGTCCATAGTTATTAGCTAGCTAGATGGCTTCTTCTCTCTCTTTGAATCTCAATACAAAGTTCTCCTCAATCTTCTTGGAGATCTATTCGATGTAACTCTTTTTGCGGTGTGTTTGTCGAGATCCGATGAATTGTGGGTTTATGATCAAGTTTATCTATGAGAAATAATTGAATCTTCTCTGAATTCTTTTATGTGTGATTGATTATCTTTGCAAGTCTCTTCGAATTATCAGTTTGGTTTGGCCTACTAGATTGATGATGACCCACAAGTATACTGGATCTATCGTAGTCCTTTTGATAAGTAAGTGTGTCGAACCCAACGAGGAGCACAAGGAAATGATAAGTGGTTTTCAGTAAGGTTTTCTCTGCAAGCACTGAAATAGTAGGTGATAGATAGTTTTGTGATAAGATAAATAGTAACAAGTAAAAAGTAAATAAAGTAAGTAAAGTGCAGCAAGGTGACCCAATCCTTTATGTAGCAAAGGATAAGCCTGGACAAACTCTAATAATGAAGAAGGAGCTCCCGAGGACACATTGGGAATTATCGTCAAGCTAGTTTTCATCACGTTCGTAACATTCGCGTTCGTTACTTTGATAATTTGATATGTGGGTGCACCGGCACTTGGGTACTGCCCTAACATGGACAAGCATCCCACTTATGATTAACCCCTATTGCAAGCATCCGCAACTACAAAAAGGAGTATTAAGGTAAACCTAACCACAACATTAAACATATGGGTCCATATCAACCCCTAACGAAGCAACGCATAAACTAGGGTTTAAGCATATGTCACTCTAGCAACCCATCATCTACTTATTACTTCTCTATGCCTTCCTCTAGGCCCAAATAATGGTGATGTGTCATGTAGTCGATGTTCACATAACACCACTAGAGGAGAGACAGCATACATCTCATCAAAATATCGAACGAATACCAAATTCACATGACTACTAATAGCAAGCCTTCACCCATGTCCTCAGGAACAAACGTAACTACTCACAAAGCATATTCATGTTCATAATCAGAGGGGTAATAATATGCATAAAGGATCTGAACTTATGATCTTCCACCAAGTAAACCAAATAGCAATAACTACAAGGAGTAATCAACACTACTAGCAACCCACAGGTACCAATTTGTGGTTTTGATACAAGATTGGATACAAGAGATGAACTAGGGTTTTGAGAGGAGATGGTGCTGGTGAAGATGTTGATGGAGATTGACCCCCTCCCAATGAGAGGATCGTTGGTGATGACGTTGGTGATTATTTCCCCCTCCCGGAGGGAAGTGTCCCCGGCAGAACAGCTCCGCCAGAGCCCTAGATTGATTCTGCCAAGGTTCCGCCTCGTGGCGGCGGAGTTTCGTCCCGTAAGCTTGCCCATGATTTTTTCCAGGGCAAAACCCTTCATATAGCAGAAGATGGACGCCGGAAGCCCACCAGGGTGAAGGAAATATGCCCTAGAGGCAATAATAAAGTTATTATTTATTTCCTCATATCATGATAAATGTTTATTATTCATGCTAGAATTGTATTAACCGGAAACATGATACATGTGTGAATACATGGACAAACATAGTGTCCTAACCATAGGCATGTGTTGTCATTTGATTAATGGGATCACATCATTAGGAGAATGATATGATTGACTTGACCCAATCCGTTAGCTTAGCACTTGATTGTTTAGTATGTTGCTATTGCTTTCTTCATGACTTATACAAAGTTCCTTTAACTATGAGATTATGCAACTCTCGTTTACCGGAGGAACACTTTGTGTGCTACCAAACGTCACAACGTAACTGGGTGATTATAAAGGTGCTCTATAGGTGTCTCCAAAGGTACATGTTGAGTTGACATAATTCGAGATTAGGTTTTGTCACTCCGATTGTCGGAGAGGTATCTCTGGGCTCTCTCGGTAATACTCATCACCTAAGCCTTGCAAGCATTGTAACTAATGAGTTAGTTATGAAATGATGTATTGCGGAACGAGTAAAGAGACTTGCCGGTAACGAGATTGAACTAGGTATTGGATACCGACGATCGAATCTCGGGCAAGTAACATACCGATGACAAAGGGAACAACGTATGTTGTTATGCGGTTTGACCGATAAAGATCTTCGTAGAATATGTGGGAACCAATATGAACATCCAGGTTCCGCTATTGCTTATTGACCGAGAATAGTTCTAGGTCATGTCTACATAGTTCTCGAACCCGTAGGGTCCGCACGCTTAACGTTACGATGCCAGTTTTATTATGAGTTTATAAGTTTTGATGTACCGAAGGTTGTTCGGAGTCCCGGATGTGATCACGGACATGACGAGGAGTCTCGAAATGGTCGAGACATAAAGATTGATATATTGGATGACTATATTCGGACACCGGAAGTGTTCCGGGTGTTTTCGGAGAAAAACCGGAGTACCGGA
>NC_041381.1:6907457-6922253 GCF_002162155.2 Triticum dicoccoides
GGAAAGGGAGGGGGCAAACCTACTTGGAGTAGGTTTCCCCCACCTAGGGCGCGCCTCCCCTTAGGCCGGCCCCCTCCTCCTCTCCCCCTTTATATACGGGGGAGGGGGCACCCCATAGACACACAAGTTGATCTACGGATCGTTCATTAGCCGTATGCGGTGCCCCCCTCCACCATATTCCACCTCGGTCATATCGTCGCGGAATTTAGGCGAAGCCCTGCGCCAGTAGAACATCATCATCGTCACCACGCCGTCGTGCTGATGGAACTCATCCCCGACGCTTCGCTGGATTGGAGTCCGGGGGACGTCATCGAGCTGGACGTGTGCTGAACACGGAGGTGCCGTACGTTCGGTACTTGGATCGGTCGATTCGTGAAGACATACGACTACATCAACCGCGTTGTCATAACGCTTCCGCTTACGGTCTACGAGGGTACGTGGACGAACACTCTCCCCTCTCATTGCTATACCATCACCATGATCTTGCGTGTGCGTAGGAAATTTTTTGAAATTACTATGTTCCCCAACACAGGGGGCCCAGGAGATAGGGGGCGTGCCCTACAGGGGGGCGCCCCCTGTCTCCTGGATAGGGTGTGGGCCCCCTGGCCTATTTCTTTTGCCCAAAAATTCTTATTAAATCTGAAAAGTTTTTTCGTGGAGTCTCAGGTCTTTTGGAGTTGTGCAGAATAGGTTTCCGACGTTTGCTCCTTTTCCAGCCAGAATTCCAGCTGTCGGCATTCCCTCTCTTCATGGTAAACCTTGTAAAATAAGAGAGAATAGCCATAAGTATTGAGACATAATGTGTAATAACAGCTTGTAATGCAATAAATATTGATATAAAAGCATGATGCAAAATGGACGTATCAACTCCCCCAAGCTTAGACCTCACTTGTCCTCAAGCGGAAGCCGAAATCAAAAAATATGTCCAGGTGTCGATAAAAATAAAATACGGTCATGAGGGCATCATGATCATTCTAATAACAGCAACATATATGGATTTTGTCATATGATTTCTTACGTTCAAGTAATAAACAATTGATAATGTCAAGTATGGTTCAAAAACCTTCATTGGGAACTAACGAACTATAATCTCAGTCATTGAAGCAATTGCAATTTATCGTAACATCAGAAAGAGTCAATAATAGAGCTTTTCAACAAGCTCATATACTCAACTATCTCGTAGTCCCCTATAATTGTTAACACTCACACAATACTTGTGGTTACAGAGTTTCAGCCAGACACTGAGAAAGATAGGGGCTTATTGTGTTGCCTCCCAACATATTCACCTTTAGGTGATGTCAACGATAATAGCCTATGCCAACTTACATCCAATTGGATATATGTATCAAAATCTCTCAAACATGAGGAGCTTGCCAAAGGATAAAAATAAAAAGGAAAAGGTGAGTATCACCTTGACTCAAGCATAAAGTAAAAACATAAAGTAAAAGATAGGCCCTTCGCAGAGGCAAGCAGAGGTTGTCATGCGCGTTTAGGGTTGATGCACGAAGTCTTAATGCAAAAGAACGTCACTTTATATTGCCCCTTGTATGTGGACCTTTATTATGCAATCCGTCACTTTTATTACTTCCACAACAAGTTCGTACAAAGCTTATTTTCTCTGCACTTGTCGGTGTCAAAACCAGCGGATCTCGGGTAGGGGGTCCCAAACTAGGCGTCTAGGTGGATGGTAATAGGAGACGACGGACACAATGTTTTTACCCAGGTTCGGGCCCTCTCGATGGAGGAAAAACCCTACTCCTGCTTGATTGATATTGATGATATGGGTAGTACAAGAGTAGATCTACCACGAGATCAGAGAGGCTAAACCGTAGAAGCTAGCCTATGGTATGATTGTTGTTCGTCCTACGGACTAAAACCCTCCGGTTTATATAGGCATCAAAGAGGGTTAGGGTTACACAGAGTCGGTTACAATGGTAGGAGATCTACATATCCATATCGCCAAGATTGCCTTCCACGCCAAGGAAAGTCCCATCCGGACACGGGACGAAGTCTTCAATCTTGTATCTTCACAGTCCAGGAGTCCGGCCGAAGATGATAGTTCGGCTATCCGGACACACCCTAGTCCAGGACTCCCTCAGTAGCCCCTGAACCAAGCTTCAATGATGACGAGTCCGACACGCATATTGTCTTCGGCATTGCAAGGCGGGTTCCTCCTCCGAATACTTCATAGAAGATTTTGAACACAAGGATAGTGTCCGGCTCTGCAAAATAAGTTCCACATACCACCATATAGAGAATAATATTTACACAAATTCAATCTGCTGACGTATTCCATGGCGTGACATCACACCACGGCCAAGCCTTTATTCGAATCGTTTTTACTGTCCCACCTCAGCGCGTTTAGCGAGGCGGTTTCCTTGGCACGTCTTTTCAAAGCAGAGATCGTGTCCCTTATTCGAGGATTCTCATTAATATGGGCGTGGGTAACCCAGTCGTGCCCGTTGGCACGTTTCCTCTATCGAAGGCGAGCCCCAAACGGTCACGGGGAAGGCTCTTGGTATTCAACCTCTTTATAAAGAGACCAAGGCTCCACTCCTTTCTTTCTATCTCAATCTAATCCGCCCCTCGCCTCGAGTTCCAACACCCAAAGCTCCAGATACAGGCGCTTCGTACCTTCGATGATGTCCGGCTCCGACCTGCAAGGCCGGTGGATGCCTTCCTCGGTTATGGAAGAAGATGTGCTAAAGCTAAGAGATGCCAGGTATCTAACCGGCGAAATTTCGCATAGGCTGCCTGCCCAAGGGCAGGTTACTCACACTCCCAAGCCTAGTGAAAGCATGGTATTCGCGTCTCACTTCCTCCAGGGGCTAAGCTTCCCGACGGACCCCTTCGTGAGGGGGCTCATGTTTTACTATGGGTTGGAATTTCATGACTTGGATCCGGAGTCCATCCTCCATATCTCATCGTTCATTGTCGTATGCGAAGCCTTCCTCCGCATTACCCCTCACTTCAGATTGTGGCTCAAGACCTTCAAGGTGGAGCTGAAGATGATCAAGGGGCAGCAGGCAGAGTGCGGAGGGGCTGTTATAAGCAAAAATGCTGATGCTCCGTGGCCCGAGGGCTCTTTTCAAGAGGAGCTCAGCCTATGGAAACAAGAGTGGTTTTATATCACAGCTCCCAGGGGCACCGAATGGGTGGCGCCACCTGCCTTTCGCTTGGGTCTTCCACGGCGGCTGGCGTCATGGGTCAATAAAGGACTCGACTGGGGGTCGTCCAAGGACGTGCCCTTGTTGCAGGGCTGCATTCAAGATCTCCTAGAGAGAGAGAGATCACTCTGGTCGTAGTAACACAGATCATGCTGATTCGTCGCACCCTGCCCTGCAAACATCGCCCCCTTCACCTGTGGGAATTTAACCCGGAGGGACCATGAGCTCTCCAACATTTTATGGGCGCAACACCCGTGGAGATGTACAAGCTTTTCTTTGGATCACAAGAAATGTGTCCGGACTTGACCAAGGACACAGGTCTGAGTTGCAATCGCCCGGATACCCAAGTAAGTAGCCCTGTACCCGGACATGCTACCCCATATTTATCAGGAATTTTCTCTCCAAAGAGATGTCCCTTGAATAGGAGTGGATAGCGAAAGCAAAGCTAATCAGGTGTCCGGCCCCCCTCCCCGAGACCACGCCGAATCCTGTGTTAACCAGGATGCTGGAGGTTGCACCTTCGGAAGAAGGCAATGGGGGGAACAAGGAAGCTACCGCCTCCGCGAAGGAGGCTGTTAGGAAAGCAGGGATCGAGAATCCCTCCATTCAGGGGAAGAAGAGGAACGCCTCTGAAGACCCGGATACCATGGTCTCAAAGCGGGGGAAGAAATCTTCGTCAGAGGGTCCTGCGCCGAGGGATGGCTCGGCCGCATTGTGCCCCCAAGGGGATCAGCCCTCCAACGAGCCGTAAGTAAAAAGGGGAGTTTTATTAAAATAAAGGATATCCCTGCCCTATTTCTGATGAAGATAACCGGAGTTTTACCTTGTAGTTCGGATCTCGGCCCTTCTCAGCAGAGCTCATCTTCGGGGGATCTTCGTCCGGAGATGATAGAGAGTGAAACGCCTCCCCCTGCCGCACCGTCGTGCGAGGCGGGCGACCCTGAGGTGTCGTCACGGAGGGTTTCTCCGAGTCCGGCGGGGCCGGAAGGCCGTCATATTTCCCCTCAAAGCCCTCCGCGTGCGGCCTTCAAAAAAGGCCATCAGGAGAGTCCGGCACCACCTGGTGTACGGTCGGAGGAGCTGAAGGATCTGCTCGGGCGAGCATCTATCTCAGAAGATCACCATGCGTTAATGGGTACGATGATTGAAAGGATTTCATCCACTGAGAGCGGATTGCACGAAGCCGTCAGAAGTTTACTGACAGGTTTTGAGGTACGCAAAATGATATACCTTCTGACAGTTCCGCATATAAAATGAGCCCTGTGTAGATAGTAGCCCATGAGGCTCGGTGTGTTGTCAAAAATGACAGCGCGTCGAGCATCATAATCCCAAGTATAATGTGTCGCCCTTCCTATGCAGGTGGCGACGGGTCCGCTGGCTAGCCGGACTGATGAATTTGCCGAACTAAAGCGGCAACTTGACGTAGCGGATGTCGACATCGCGCTTGTCAAGAGGCGACTTGACAAGTTACAAGGTATGCAATTTCCCTGCGGACACCTGGTAAGGGAGCTTGATGCCCGTGCCTTACAACAAGTATGCTTGACGTAGATGGTGCCGCTGTCATGGAGAACCTACGGGCAGAGCTTGTCCGAGCCAAGGAGCAGGCCAGAGAGAGTGACGCGGCTTCCTTAAAGGCGGCCGAAGAGCTAAAAGCCGAACGCGCTGCTCACTGCCGAAGCAAGAAGGAAATGGTTGAGATGGCCGTGGAGTTGAAGAATGCTGCCGACTGCTGCGAGCTTCTTGAAAAAGAAGATCGAGTGGTACAAGAGGACCTGAAGAAGGCCACTAATGAGGCCAAGGATGCTCGCTCTATGATGAGAGCTATGAAGGAGGAGCTGCGTCAGGCCGGAGATATCGCGGCTGGAAAGCCCTTCCTGCTGCGGAGGAAGTTCACGGATCCTAAATATGCTCAGTTGGACCGGCTGTGGAGTTCGGAGGATTCTTATCTGGACTTGGCGGCAAGTGCCGCGGACGCGGCCTTACACTTCCAAGATCAAAAGGATCAAGAAATGGGAAAGGTTTTTTGGTCGCAGTTCCATAATCCAGAGCACCCTCTTCCATTAACCGATCGCTTGGCCGAATGGGCGGAGCTTAATAGGTTATCCGGACTTGCCATGATGGATGTCGTGAGTCTTTTGTGGCCGAAAAGGCCCGAGACGAAGAGTTATTTGGCTTGGTGCAACAGTTCCTTGGTGCGGTGCCGCATATCAATGCAATGAAGAGGTCGGCATGCATAGAGGGTGCGCGGATGGCCCTTGCCCGTGTCAAGACATACTGGGCAGAGATGAAGGCCACTGATGTTGCATCCCCGGATTCGGACGGAAGCCGAGTACCTGTCGAGCAATATTTTCAGGAAGTTCTGCAGGGCACTCGTTTAATAGAGACGCAGTGCTTGAGGGATGTTATGTTCGAATAACATGTATTATTGTGAAACAATGTTTTGATGAAATATAAAAGCTTTTTATACTTGTGCCTTCAAGAATTAAATACCTCCTGTGCGGCCGTTAATGTATATGTGTATATAACCTGAAAGCTGGCAGTCTTCGGCTTTAGCCCCCACGCATATAATGCGGGGGTGTTTGCAAAAGGCTCATTTTCACACTTGATCCAACGTCTTGGTCCTATAAAGGATGTGGTAGCGTAGCAAACTAGGCAACCAGACTATAATGCTTTATCACTTTCACTTAGCCATAGGAGTTTGACAGTGGGGCTACTATATAGCCCCTAGGGGCACCGCGCTCACCCGAATTTGGGGCGTTTATGTGCCTGACCGAGAAACGGCCCTTCGTCAATGCAGAGAAATCCTATAGATTCCGGCGGGTCATCGAGTGGTTGACCAGTCTCACGCTATATCATGACAGTCAGTTTTCGGCTTTCTCTACTGAGGTGCTCGCCTGGACGAACCGGGGCACAATCGCAGTAGTTCTCCTGGTGCCGCGTTAGCCGATAGAGCAGAACGTAAGGCATCGAAACACAGGAGCCGGGCAAACCCAACATTTGACCAAAGACATGATTCGGAGCTGATGCATATAAGGCCTAACTCGAGACGCCGAACACTCCCTAAGGTATTCGGTCTTTATGAAAACGGGCCGAACACGCCCTTGGTAGTAAGCCCCTGGTGTCCAGGTACGCGCAAAATTCTGACGTGGCCTATGCCAAAACGCCAGCCTCCTCCTCGGTTATAGTAAAAAACCAGGGGATGTGTATCAACAAGAGACAGTAAAAAAGGTTTACGCAGGGCCTTAATCTGAAAAGAATCCTTGCAACGGGTCCCTACTGCACGTCTGCGCCTGTGTCTCCATTGTGCCATATCCTGGACGGGTGTAGCACGGTGTTCATCTGTAAAAGAGAGGAACTTAGCTGAAAAAGATCGTGCGAAAAATGTACGTTATACTAAATAAACAAAGTACGACTCAAATAATGAATAAAATTGAGCTTTAATGTCTCTTGTTGTACATGCGCGGAGCCCCTAGTGCGGGGGTATGCGGCTAGTAAGCCCTTGTATGTTTACACCGGACTCGTCTAACCATGTCTGGGGTGTGTGCGACCTGTTTAGGTGCTTTGATTAGTGAAGCCGGTTTGGTGTGTGGCTGTCAAGGCAGTCACACAATCTTCCGCGCTCGAGGAAAACTCGATATTTCTCTTTAAAGAGATGATGCCTTGTGGACTGGGCATCTTAAGTGTAAGGGATGCATAATGTGGTATTGCGTTAAAGTGGGCGAAAGCTTCGCGTCCCAGTAGAGCTTGATAGCCGCTTGTAAATGGGGTAAGGTGGAAGGTTAACTTTTCGCGGTGGAAGTTGTCGGGTGAGCCGAACACAACTTCTAGCAGTAGAGAGCCCGTACAATGGGCATATGGGCCTGGCATTACCCCTTGAAAGGAAGTGTTGCTATGGCGAATTTTGGTTGGGTCTGTCCCCATCTTGCGAATTGTGTCCTGATATAGCAGGTTTAGATCACTGCCGCCGTCCATTAGGACTTGTGTAAATTGGAGTCCGTCGATTATCGGATCTAATATCAAGGCAGTCCATCCTGCATTCCGGATACTTCTAGAGTAATCCTGATGGTCGAAGGTGATTGGTTTTAACAACCAGTGGCGGGACTCCTCTGGGATAGGCCGTATGGCGCGTACCTCTATGGGCGCCGCTCTGATTTTCCCTTTTGGCACGTGAAGTGAGTTAACTGTCTTGACTTCCTATGGGAAATTCTTTTGTTTTCCGGTGCTCTGCTTGTGGGGTTCGTCATCGTCCTCGCTTGTTGTGTCGAGCCCCTTGTGTTCGGCGTTGAGTTTGCCGGACTGCTTGAAGAGCCAACAATCTCTGTGGGTACGGTTTGCAGGCTTCCCGGGAGTACTGTGCATTTGGCATATCTTGTCCAAGATTTTGTTTAAGTTAGATAGCTCATCCCTATTATCCTTAAGGGGCAGTTTTTTATGATCCTGCCGTGAGCTTTTGAATCCGGCGTTGACTGCCGTGCTCTTCGGGCTATTTCCCTTAGTCCGGCGCTGGTCCTTGCTTCGTCGTGGTTTCCCGTTTCCATCCCTGACTTCGGATGTACTTGGGTCGCTGGTACTGCATCTTGCCAGCCAGCTATCCTCTCCTGCGCAAAAGCGGGTCATGAGGCTTGTTAATGCGGCCATTCGTCTCGGACGTTATGTTTGAAAGCTGCTAAGGCTTCGGTGTCCGGACAGTCGAATATTTGGTTCTTTTTAGTAAGGAATCTGTTCCAGAATTTTCGGGCTGACTCTCTGGGTTGCTGAGTTATGTGACTTAAATCGTCTGCATCCGGAGGTCGGACATAGGTCCCTTGAAAATTTGCTCGAAAAGCATCCTCGAGCTCTTCCCAACTTCCAATGGTGTTTTCGGGGAGGCGGTTGAGCCAATGCCGGGCTGGCCCTTTGAGCTTGAGGGGTAAGTATTTTATGGCGTGGAGGTCATCTCCTCTAGCCATGTGTATGTGGAGGATGTAATCCTCAATCCAGACTCCAGGGTCTGTTGTTCCGTCGTATGCCTCTATGTTTACGGGCTTGAATCCCGCTGGAAATTCATAATCCAGAACCTCATTGGTGAAACATAGGGGATGTATGGCACCCCTATATTTAGGTGTACCGTAATATTTGGATACTTGACGTGTTGCATTGCTTACTAGAGCTTGCTTTCTTGGCCCGTAGATAGATCTAACTGGGCCATCTTTTTGATGCGAATCCGTGTGCGGATCGCGTGCCGGCTTGTGTGCGGCGCTGTTTGCCGCTCTATGTTTGCCATGGGGTCGTCTATCCGACCGGGTGGTTTTCTTGTTCTTTGATTGTGGGGGCTCTATGGCCTCCTCATCGAATTCGGGCAGTAGTTTTCGCTTCGGGTAGCTCTTTGTTCGGCGACTATCGCCGTATTTGTCTGTGGTGTTGAGTACTTTGCTCCATCTGATTCTGAGCGAATCTTCCGCTGTTTTGAGCTTCCTCTTCTGCTTTCTTAGGCTACGCGCAGTGGCGACAAGCCTTTTGTGGAGGTTCTTCTGCTCAAGCAACTTGTCCGGCGTGAGATCGTCCGGACTTTTATCTTCGCCGGGGACGGATTGTTTATCCATATCGTCGTGTTCGGACGGTTGCTCGATAGCATGTTCGTCGTCCACCGGTTTGTCCAGCTCTATGGCGGGTCTGTATGGCTGCTGTCTTTGTCGAGGTGGGATTTTGAGCGGCGCTTACGTCGTCATTTTGACTGCTTTTCGAGGGAATGATCCCTCGTGGTGTCCCGTTGTTCCTCGTTGTCGCTTCCTTTAGGTGCATCCACCATGTATACATCGTGAGATGAGGTGGGTGTCCAGTGCCTTATAGGTGTTGTTTCATGCTTATCTCCTACATCGTCGTCCATACCGTCGATGTCTTCGGAGTCGAAATTGAGCACGTCGTTTAAACTTTCGACAGTGGCTACGAAGTGGGTGGTGGGTGGGCTTTGAATTTCTTCGTCATCCGCATCCCAACCTTCCTGACCATAGTCCAGCAAGGGCTCTCCTGATAAAGAGAGAGACTTTAGTGAATTCAGGATGCCGCCAAAGGGCGAGTGCTGAAAGATGTCCGCGGCGGTGAATTCCATGACCGGCGCCCAATCGGATTCGATTGATAGGGGCGTGGAAGGTCCGGAGTCCGGAGAGGAGTTCGGCACCTTGGAGTTACGAGCCTTGCAAAGGAGAGGGATGGTGTTCGGCTCAATCACCATAGAGATAGCAGCCCCCAAGGTGGTGTCCAGCCACCCGTCCTCGATCGGCGCAGTTGGCTCCGAGCTAAGGGTCGAAGCGGACACTGGTGCGGCCTCTAGGGCACTGTCCGGTGGCAGAGCTAGATCATGCCTTCTTGACAGTGCGGCGCGCTTGGCTGTGGCTCGAACCCGTCGAAGATCAAGTCTTCACGGACGTCAGCCATGTAGTTCAAACTTCCAAATCTGGCCTGATGGCCAGGGGCCTAGCTTTCAATCTGCTCCAGATGGCCAAGCGAATTGGCCCGCAGTGCAAATCCGCCGAATACGAAGATCTGTCCGGGGAGAAAAGTATCACCCTGGACCGCATCGCTGTTGATGATCGGAGGAGCCATCGGGCCTAAAGATGACGACACAGAGGAACTCTCAATGAAAGCACCAATGTCGGTGTCAAAACCGGCAGATCTCGGGTAGGGGGTCCCGAACTGTGCGTCTATGCGGATGGTAACAGGAGACGAGGGACATGATGTTTTTACCCAGGTTCGGGCCCTCTCGATGGAGGTAAAACCCTACTCCTACTTGATTGATATTGATGATATGGGTAGTACAAGAGTAGATCTACCACGAGATCAGAGAGTCTAAACCCTAGAAACTAGCCTATGGTATGATTGTTGTTCGTCCTACGGACTAAAACCCTTCGGTTTATATAGGCACCAAAGAGGGTTAGGGTTACACAGAGTCGGTTACAATGGTAGGAGATCTACATATCCGTATCTCCAAGCTTGCCTTCCACGCCAAGAAAAGTCCCATCCAGACACGGGACGAAGTCCTCAATCTTGTATCTTCATAGTCCAGGAGTCCGGCCGAAGATGATAGTTCGGCTATCCGGACACCCCCTAGTCCAGGACTCCCTCAACACTAATAAGTCATACATATTTAGAGAGCAATTTTTATTGCTTGCACCGATGACAACTTACTTGAAGGATCTTACTCAATCCATAGGTGGGTATGGTGGACTTTCATGGCAAAACTAGGTTTGAGGATATTTGGAAGCACAAGTAGTATCTCTACTTGGTGCAAAGAATTTGGCTAGCATGAGGGGAAAGGTAAGCTCAACATGTTTGGAAGGTTAATGACAATATACTTTAACTGAGATGTCGGAAAACATAAACGATTACGTTGTCTTCCTTGTCCAACGTCAACTCTTTTAGCATGTCATACTTAATGGGTGCTTCACAATCATAAAAGATGTCCAAGATAATATATTTATATGTGAACCCCTATTCCCTTATTACTTCCTATTAATTGCAACGATGACCAAGGCTACGTTCATCAACTCTCAACAATTTTTATGCCTCATACTTTCTATGTGTGAAGTTATCACTATCCATAAGATCAATATGAACTCTTTTGTTCTTTCTACTTTCTCAAGATCATAGCAACATAGCCAAGCCCTTGACTCAACACTAATCTTTATTATAGATAGCACACGGACTCGAATACATAAAGAGATCACAAAGCAAAACTCAAAACTACTTGATATCAAAACTTCAAACTAATAGATCAAGATACTACTAAAAGGAACGAACTAAATAAAGCGGTAAATATAGGAGTGTGATGGTGATATGATACCGGGGCACCTCCCCCAAGCATGGCAGTTGCCAAGGGGAGTGCCCATACCCATGTGATTATTTCTTCGGAGGTGGTGAAGTAGGAGTTGTTGCACTTTTCTTCTCTGGCTTGCGTCTGAGGCTAAAATTTTCCTCCCTCAGATCCTCATTCTCGAGCTCAAGTTTCATTATCTTTTTGCATAGTGTTGCCTTGATGTCCTGCAAAAAACATGGTGGGATAGATTGGACATTAGGGAGGCTTGACTTCTTGAACTCCACATGCATATCACCAGGTTGAGGCAGTGGATCGTCCTCTTCATCGGAGCTTGTCTCCTCCTTCCTCTTTGGATCATAGTCTTCTTCTTCCTCTGTCGTCCAGCCATAATGTTCCACATCCCCATATGCTTTTGGGTTTGCAATATAATCAGCCATGTAGCTCTCTCCCTGTGAATCTTGGGAAGACATCTTGTTCCAAATCTGCAATAGGAACAACTCGAAATGAAAACAGAGGATATTTGCGTGATACGGTGGTCAAAACCCTCGGGAGTATATATAATGAATTTTTACCGACAAAAATACGTAACATACAAGAAAACGGAGTCCGGGAGGCACACGAGGTGCCCACGAGACAAGGGGGCGCGCCCTCCTCTCTTGTGGGAGCCTCGTGCCCCTTTCGGACTACTTCTTTCTTCCTAAAATCCTTAAATAATCCAAAACTGATAAAAATCGCCATTAGAGTTGTTTTGGAGTCGGTTTACTTACCGTACCACGTACCTATGCCTTTTCGGAGTTTGGAGCGTTCTGGAAAGTGTCTCTTATGTATTCCTCAGGGGTTATGGTTTCAATAATATTAGTTTCAACATTGATAGGATTACCTGAAATATAATGTTTAATTCTTTGGCCATTTACCACCCTCGGGTTTGTGCCTTTGAAGTTGTTGATTTTAATAGCACCAGAACGATAGACCTCCTCGATAACGTAGGGACCTTCCCATTTTGAGAGAAGTTTTCCTGCAAAAAATCTTAAACGAGAGTTGAACAATAACACATAATCTCCTACGTTAAACTCACGCTTTTGTATCCTCATATGCTTAGGTTCTCCATTCATCAAGTGAGCTAATATCAAACAACCTCTTCTCACCGTCAAGTTTGAAGTCATAATTGAGCCCTTTAATAGCCCAATATGCTTTATGTTCAAGTTCAAGAGGTAAATGACATGCTTTTCCATAAACCATCTTATATGGAGACATACCCATAGGATTTTTGTATGCAGTTCTATAGGCCCATAATGCATCATCAAGTTTTTTGGACCAATTGTTTCTAGATCTATTCACAGTCTTTTGCAAAATTAATTTGAGCTCTCTATTGCTCAACTCTACTTGACCACTGGACTGCGGATGATAAGGAGATGCGATTCTATGATTGACATCATACTTGGCAAGCATCTTACGGAAAGCGCCATGAATAAAGTGTGAACCACCATTAGTCATAAGATATCTAGGGACACCAAACCTCAGAAAAATAACTTCTTTAAGCATTTTAATAGAAGTGTTATGATCAACACTACTAGTTGGAATAGCTTCTACCCACTTAGTAACGTAATCAACAGCAACTAAAATATGTGTATAACCATTAGAGGCAGGAAAAGGTCCCATATAATCAAAGCCCCAAACATCAAATGGTTCAATAACAAGAGAACAATTCATAGGCATTTCTTGACGTCTACTAATGTTACCTATTCTTTGACATTCATCACAAGATACGACAAACTTACGAGCATCTTTGAAAAGAGTAGGCCAATAAAAACCAGATTGTAGTACCTTGTGTGCAGTTCTATCTCCAGCGTGGTGTCTGCCATAGGATTCAGAGTGACACTTGCGTAGGATCTGTTCCTGTTCATGCTCAGGCACACAACGTCTAATAATACCATCTACTCCTTCTTTATGAAGGTGTGGATCATCCCAGAAGTAATGTCTTAAATCATAAAAGAACGTTTTCTTTTGCTGGTATGTGAAACTAGGCGGTATATATTTAGCAACAATGTAATTAGCATAATCAGCATACCAAGGAGTAGTACGAGAAGCATTGACAACCGCTAATTGTTTATCAGGAAAACTATCATTAATAGGCAGTGGGTCATCAAGAACATTCTCTAACCTAGACAAGTTGTCTGTAACGGGGTTCTCAGCTCCCTTTTTATCAATAATATGCAAGTCAAATTCTTGGAGCAAGAGAACCCATCTAATGAGTCTAGGCTTAGCATCTTTCTTTTCCATAAGATATTTAATAGCAGCATGATCAGTGTGAATAGGAACTTTGGAATCAACAATATAAGGTCTAAACTTATCACATGCAAATTCAACTGCTAAGAATTCTTTTTCAGTAGTAGCATAATTTCTCTGGGCAATATCAAGATTCTTGCTAGCATAATGGATAACATTCAATTTCTTATCAACTCTTTGCCCTAAAACAGCACCTACAACATAATCACTAGCATCACACATAATTCCAAAAGGTAAATTCCAATCAGGTGGTTGAACAATAGGTGCAGTGATCAAAGCCTCCTTAAGTGTTTCGAATGCTTCTACACAATCATCATCAAAGACAAAAGGAATATCTTTTTTCAATAAATTAGTCAGAGGCCTAGAGATTTTAGAAAAGTCCTTAATGAACATCCTATAAAAACCGTCGTGACCGAGGAAACTTCTTATACCTTTTATGTCCTTGGGACATGGCATCTTTTCAATAGCATCAACTTTGGCTTTATCAATTTCAATACCTCTCTCGGAGATCTTGTGCCCCAAGACAACGCCTTCATTAACCATAAAGTGACACTTTTCCCAATTCAGGACGAGACTAGTGTCTTTGCATTTCTGCAAAACTCGATCAAGGTTGCTCAAACAATCATCAAAAGAGGATCCATAGACGGAGAAGTCATCCATGAATACCTCACAAATCTTTTCACAAAAATCGAAAAATATAGCCATCATGGATCTTTGAAAGGTAGCAGGTGCATTACATAAACCAAAAGGCATACATCTATAAGCAAAACTACCAAAAGGGCAAGTAAAAGTAGGTTTAGATTGATCCCCCGCTGATACAGGTATCTGAGAGAAGCCAGAATAACCATCTAGAAAGCAAAAATGTGTGTGTTTGGATATCCTTTCTAGCATTTGATCAATAAAAGGTAAAGGGTAATGATCTTTCTTAGTAGCTTTATTTAACTTACGAAACTCAATTACCATCCTATAACCCGTAATAATTCTTTGCGGGATCAATTCATCTTTATCATTAGGGACAACGGTAATACCTCCCTTTTTAGGGACACAATGGACAGGGCTTACCCATTCACTATCAGCAACGGGATAAATAATACCTGCCTCAAGGAGCTTTAGTATCTCCTTTCTTACCACTTCCTTCATTTTGGGATTTAATCGTCTTTGAGGATCTCTAACTGGTTTGGCATCTTTCTCCACTGAAATTTTGTGTTGACATAAAGTGGGACTAATGCCCTTAAGATCATCCAGAGTACACTACTGGAATCAGCTACTTTGCCATCTGCCAGCTCTTTGCCGTCAGCTAGCGGACGGCAAAGAAGCTCTTTGCCATCAGCTACCTGAAAGCAGACGGCAAAGAACTGGCTGATGGCAAAGAAAGCCTTTGCCATCAGCCTGTTCTTTGCCGTCTGCTAGCAGACGGCAAAGAAGGAGGGGGCCCCACTGAGGAGCTGGTTAAAAAAACTTAACGGCCCCCCTCTTTGCCGTCCGCTAGCGGACGGCAAAGCGCACATTAGCGGACGGCAAAGATTAAACGTATCTAGCTAACGGCCGGCG
>NC_041381.1:6922537-6926582 GCF_002162155.2 Triticum dicoccoides
AGGTGAGCTCTACCTCTCCTCTGTTTTTCCTTTTTTTTTATTTTTTTTAGTTTTAGGTTTATGTTTAGTTTAAATTTAGTTTTAGTTTTAGGTTTAGTTTTAGGTTTAGGTTTAGTTTTATTTTAGTTTTGGGTTTAGATTTAGTTTTTTCCTTTTTTCTGTTTTTTTAGTTTTAGGTTTATGTTTAGATTAGATTTAGGTTTAGTTTTAGGTTTAGTTCAGTTTTAGGAAAGAAAAAGAAGAAGAAGAAAAAAACAGGAGAGGAGGAGAAGAAGACACTACACCACGGTCAAGTATTGGTGACACAATAATCTGTTGGCATAGGGTACCTTTGCCGACAGATAACTTGTAGCTAACACATATGCTGACAGAAGATAAAACAGTCGGAGGACTTGCTGTGGGGAAAGGTATTGCCGACAGAAGTTCACTTGCCGACACTTTTTCAGTCGGCATACACCCTACCTATGCTGACAGACGATATGTTTGCGTACACCCTCTCTACGCCGACACTTAATCAGATGACATACACCCTACCTCTAGCGACAGATAGCCTGTCCGCATAAACCCTACCTATGCCGACACTTCATGAGTCACATATACCCCATCTACCCCAACAGATAGCCTATCAACATACACCCTACCTATGCCGACAGATATTGCCTCTGCCGACATATAAACTGTTGGTAAATTGATCTGCAGCCAAAACAATAATCTGATACAAGAGGTGTGAACATATTTAAATATTATCCTCACATCCACAAGCAACTTCAAGATGAACACATACTGCACAACAATGAAAATATGTTCAGAAATATGCATATATATTGAACACAAGTTGAAAAACACATAAATCTTGATAAATCATAGTTTTGACGATCTTAGGAGTCATCCTGTACACACAAGTCACATAAGATGAGCACTATTTGATGGTACAGAACACACAAGTCACAAAAGACTTCAACTAGATGGTCCAGAACAAACAAGTCCATGCGCATGTACTCCTGCACATTGCCCACTGCACACTAGTAATTGAGGTTCCTGGCAGGTGGCCCTCTGTTCGCCACCAGTTGCTCATTGCAAGTCAGCGGCCGTGGTTCCAGCGAGGTAGACATCCATGGTGGCCGTGGTTCCAGTGAGGTAGACTTCCATCCGCCATTCATTGTCTACTGCACTTGGCAGCCCATGGTTCGCAGCAGGGTAGCCACCCATTCTCCGCCCATTGCCTACAATACATGTTAGTAGTCGTGGTTCCTCGCAATTTCAGAGCAGCATAGTAATGTGCAAGTTCAGAGTAGGTGCAAGTAGCAAAATATTATTGAAAGCACTCAAAAGTACGAAGGGCCATGCATCATGTCCAAAAAAATGCTTTAGTGCTCGTGAAATAAGTTGGTCGTGAATCCAAAACCTTTATCAGGTGTGTGGCATTACTCGCTTACAGCATGAAAGTACTGAAAAACAATGAAAAGAAGTGACAATAGATGCAAAACAACTCACATTAATCTAAGAAGCAAAGTCGTGATAGTGTTGTCACACTACACTTGAATAAGATAGTTTTATCTGTTGGACTAAGAATGGTGGATACAGAGTACACCTCATGGGCGACAGTGGCCACCCAATCTAATTAAAACGCAGTACACCTTCCACTCCTTTGGGTACTTCCATTGCCACTCTGCTCCGTGGCTCCATATTGGTCAGCTCTTATAGTCTATATGGACTATCAGTATTTCTGAAACTTAAGAGTACACAGATTAGGTCATTCACGGTGCCCACTTAAACTGAACATGTTTACGTTGCGATGTTCCATTCTTGAACATTATGAATTCCAGTTAGTTCAAACTAACAACGTATAAATACAAAATCAAATAGCTACTACCTATAAGAAATCCAAACCAGATTGTCAAGCAATAGTACAATCGCAAAAGTACATGTTGAGAGTTACAGCAGCAAGGGAGCATACTACTTCAATGATTTTCATGGTCAGGCCATATAGAATATACTGCTCATGTTGCAGGGCAGCGTACCTTAGATGGAGCACAGGTGGACGACATTGAAATCGTAGTTTCCTTTTTCTGAATATAATAACATTTTTCTCTACAATTGAAAGTGACACATATAAGACTAACAATCGAAATGAAAACGGGTCGCGTAATTAGTAAGAAGCTACAGGGTTCTATGATTTTTATAGAACACATTAATTGTATACTTAGTAATTTTGCAATAGAGAAGAGAAAAGAGAATCCGATCTAGAAAAATATTAGGGAAGAGATAACAAATAGTAAGTTTAATTTGTGAGGATTTTCAAACATACATATCATCTTATATTTACTATATAAGGAAGTACTAAGCAGAAGCAAAATCATCTTCTATCAGATGTATTGGGAAGTACTAAGCAGCAGCTAATCGGCAACATTAGCAATAGAAATTAACGGCAGTGGCGAACAATCAGGCAATCAGCGCCATGAAGGGTTGGCCAGGAAGCTGTACTTTCTTTCCATCCTACTACAAACATTGTTCCTTAACTGAAGCATAACAAACAAATTAAAAGAGAGTTTTCATAGAGATTTTCACAGGGAAGTGAGAACTATCAGTATAGGGAAATAATAACCATTTGAACAGAGAACTCATATTTCCACAGAGAAATAAATGCACGCGTGGTCTGCAAGACGGCAACCAGAACAGACTAGAGTTAAATCAGATCCATAACATAGTTACTTAATTTTTTCCAGATCCATAGTTGTTTCACGGATAAATAAAGCATCACATAACACACTAGAGCTTTTCAGACCAAATTAATCGATACAACCAACTAGGCCTATGAAAACAGACAAAGATATTTTTCCTATACGCAAAATAGCACGGTTGTTGCCATGACGCAGCATACCACATACAGCAGAAACTGATGTAGATGCAAATATATACACATACTTGTGTGGTCACCGAGGGTGAGAGTTGTCATTGGTTGAAGAGCAGCCGACCTTTGCAAAATACTTTCCCGAGACATCATTGGTGGTGGCATGGCCGAGCTTGGCGGAGGCCCTTTCCTGAGATGAGGAAGATGAGGGCGCTGACTTGGTCGCTAGAGGTGGTCGGTGAAGGTCCCGGCGGACGGAGATGTCGGCGGCAGCAGCACCTGGAAGGCATGTAGCGGGTATGGTCAGTGGATCTGGGATATATAGTTCAAAAAAAACGGGTATACTCACCGGCGGGAGCAGGGACTCGGGCCAGGGAAGACGTGCAGGTGGTGGAGGACAAGGGGGCGGTAGGCAAACGGCGGAAGGGGGCTGGAGCTCACCGCGACTGGCACCGACGGCGCTAGGGACGGAGGGAAAGGAAGGCAGACGATGGACTGGACCGGAGGATCGAGGCTAATGGCCACCGGCGGTGGCAGGGACGTGGACCGGGGATGCAGAGCGCGACGGCGGCGGCAGGGACGGGGATCGGGGTTGCAGAGCGCGACGGCGGCGACGGCGGAAATCAGGGACGGCATGTGTGGATATGCGTGTAGGGGGTCGTTTAGGGTGGGGGTGGGGGGGCTAATACTAAAACAGGGCCGCGCGAAGCCGAAGTTTTGGCCTATCGGGCCATGTTCACGCGCCAATTTTTTGTGTGCAGTTTGTGGCTTGACACGTGTCCACAAACCCCGACACTTATTTTGTGTCCGTACACCCTCCCTACGCCGACATATTTCATGTCGCTAAGCACATATCTACGCCGACTGAAAAACTATCAGGATGCACACATCTACCGACAGATGGTATGTTGATAACTGCTTGCCGACAGATATATTGTCGTTGCGAGACTACCGACACATAGTCTGTCCACAATAGCATACATTGGGCGACAGATGATCTGACCATAAAGCTTCAGAGATACGCCGACAGATCCCCTGTGAAGATTGTTGGACCTTTGCCCACAGAAGTGTGTCACCTAAGCTCTACCGTGGTGTAGTGAGAAGAGGAAAAAGGAAAGGAAGAAGAAGAAGAGGAGGAGGAGAAGAAAAAAGAAGAAGAGGAAGAAGAAGAAGAAAAAAATAGGAGAGGAGGAG
>NC_041381.1:6926592-6927100 GCF_002162155.2 Triticum dicoccoides
TTCTATTTTTTTAGTTTTAGGTTTATGTATTGTTTAGATTTAGTTTTAGTTTTAGGGTTAGGTTTAGTTTTAAGTTTAGGTTTAGTTTTAGTTTAGTTTTAGGTTTAGATTTAGTTTTTTCCTTTTTTTCTGTTTTTTTAGTTTTACGTTTATGTTTAGTTTAGATTTAGTTTTAGTTTTAGTTTTAGATTTAGGTTTAGTTTTAGGTTTAGTTCAGTTTTAGGAAACAAGAAGAAGAAAAAAATAGGAGAGGAGGAGAAGAAGAAGAGGAAAAAGGAAAGGAAGAAGAAGAAGAGGAGGAGGAGAAGAAAAAAGAAGAAGAGGAAGAAGAAGAAGAAAAAAGAGGAGAGGAGGAGAAGAAGAAGAGGAAAAAGGAAAGGAGGAAGAAGAAAAAGGAAGAAAAGGAAGAAACGGGAGAAGAGGAAGAAGAAGAAAAGGAAAAAAGAGGACAAAACCTCGACCCGACCCGACACCCCGACCCCGAGCCGGCACCCCGACACGACACCCC
>NC_041381.1:6927568-6935554 GCF_002162155.2 Triticum dicoccoides
GACCCCGAGACCCCGACCCCGACCCCAACACGGCACCCCAATACCGACACGACACCCCGACCCCCGACACCGACCGAAAAGGTGTTCTTTGGCCTTCCAGAGGCCGACGGGGTCATATATTTGTGAATTATTAGTTAGGTCATATATTTTTCGATTTTGTTATGAAAAACATCATATATAATTGTGTTGATCGGGTAGTTTTAAATGTGCAGTTGTTTATGATGTACTTGATGATGATACACTTCAGTGATATACATATTATTATTCATGTCGTTACTTTTTTTCATGTTGTACTAATTTCGTTTATTCTTTGTCATGGCAGGTGTTGACAGATGGTGGGCGCTGGTCAGGAGCGCGCTGAGGCCCCTTCTTCGTTGGTGCATAGTGTGAGGTCTTCCATTCCACACACACCTCTCCGCCGAGCGTTGCTGGACAGTATGGCGACACCACCGGGCCCTTCTTCGTCGACCGTGGTGCCCAGCGGGGGACAAGGTAAGAAGAAGGGCCGAGGTGGAGCACGTGGTCGCGGGAGAGGAGGTAGGGTGGCTCCTACGGCGCCTTCCTCGGCGCCGCCCCCAGTTGTTTCACCCGAGCACGTGACTGCTAGGGTGGACTCGTCTGAGGAGGAGGCTACACGGACTCCGGTCCACGAGCCTCCGGTCCACGGGTCTTCGGCCCACGAGCCTCGGGTCGACGGGCCTTCGGCCCACGAGAGTTGGGCCCACGAGACCCCGAAGGAGCACACATCTGGATGGGGTACTTGGTCGGGTCAGCCTGAGGAGCCGAGTGGCCATGCTGATGATGGCGGGGAGCCGAGTGGCCATGCTGATGATGGCGGGGAGCCGACTGGTCTTGAGGAGGAGGGGGAGGGGGGGCAACGTCTACCAGCGTGGTGCAACACGGCTCCCGTCCGTGCCGGCGACCCACGAGCAGAGGTGATTGATTTTCCCTGATGGGGAGAGGTAAGTGCATTTAATCTTTTTGTACCTTCTGCATTCACATTTCTTCAAATAACTAATGCATTGGCCTTGTCATGCTGCAGGGGATGGGACCACCATGAAAGTGTCCGCCGGCCAACTCCGTCCTTGGAGTTCTGATTCGGCAAAACTTTCCGGGGTTTGTCACGTTGCCTGGTGAGGGTCGGCTTCCAGAGGTTGGATTGAGTTGGGAGCACTACTTGGCTGCCCCGACCCCGCCGGGTGAGATTATCGACGGTGTCTTGTGCAAGACGAGGGCAGACATGGTGATCAGAAAGTTCTGGGTAATTTCTCCTTTACACAATTAAAAATCTTCAACTAGCTAGTTATTAATTGTACTAATCAATATTGTCTCATTTGATTGAAAACATTCTATAGGTGTGAGGAGGGATACGAGGAGGAGGCGGCAGATGTTATCCACAAGGAGTGCAAGCGCCTACTTCAGAACTTACGGCATGAGGCTCGGGTGCAGTCTGTTCGAGACTACTACGCCGACCGTGGTATCAAGAAGTCCAAGCAGGAGTGCTGCAATAAGTTCTTGAGTAAGGAGCAGTACATGAAGGTAATTCTTAAGGCCTTGTACTTAATTCCTTTATTTAGTAATTCATAGTCGTAGCGCTGAAGTTTCTATTTGCTAACTTAGGCCCCTCAGAGATGGTGTGCGGATTGGATGGATTGTTGGGAGGTGTTGGTCGATGGGTGGTGCTCAAAAGAATGGCTGGCCACCCACAATGAGGCCAAGGACAAACGTGCCCAAATGGAAGGTGTGCCACACCACCAAGGCGGCTCCAACTTATTTCAGTACGGGCGGAACTGGGTATGTGGTTTGCTTCATGATTCATGCAATTCATTCATCATGCTAGCTTTAGCCCTTTAATTACTAATTTACTTTGTTTCTCTCTTTCAGGCACGCTACAATAAGGCGGATAAGGTGCCAGAGGTGTACGACCTGTATGCCATGGCCCACACTGGCTCTTACAAGAAAGTCAAGGCATTCTCTGCGTCTGACCTCGATGATCCAAAGAACTTCACCAACATCTCCGCCCATGAAAAGCTCGTGCAATATAGAGATCAGGGGAAGGCGAGGAAAGGGGAGGACTTTAACCCGAGCCAGGGTCCCATTGATACAGAGTTGCTGATGATATCTGGTGGCGGGAGGTCCCATGGCTCCATAGCCATGGGAGATGGACTTATCCGTTGTCCTAGCACTCTCCCGGAGATCAAGGCGCGCCAATCGAGCTCCGCTCCTGAGATAAGGCCTCGTGAACGGCCAGTCCAACTCGCCATCAAGGTTAGTTATACGTACTCAGCTATCTTTCTCCATTACATTGTGTGCGCTTCCATCAATGATTACAAATGGTCATGTGAGTGGTGTTGCAGGCTGCTATACAGAGTGAGAGAGATAGAACAGAGAAACTTCTGGCGGAGGCAGCGGGAGTTAGAGGAGAGGACGACAAAGATGTTGGAGGAGGAGAGGGCACGGAATGACATGCAGGCAAGGGCCATGTATGAGCTCCTTGTGGTAAGTTTCTTCTGCAGATTACTTGCTAGTCTTAACATTTGAGTCTCATTACTAACTAGTATGACTCTGTTGTGAAAACCAAATGTGCAGTCTGTGTGCTAGAAGTCCGGTCAGACCGCTCCGCCGATGCCAGTGATTGCTCCTGGGAGCACGGTGAGTTTAATTTGAATGGACATTACTTGCTAGTCTTAACATTTGAGTGTCATAATGCTAACGAGACATTGGAAATGATCTTTGGTGCAGCTTAACTCTAGAAACGCATGGCACGATCCTTCTCCAGCTACTGGCACGAGCCAGCACGCTCCTACACCTCCCTGATCGCGGTAAGTTTCTCTAGACTTAGACTTAGCTTTATTTCCTCCAATATGCTTACCATAATGACCTAGAGTTAGCTTCCTTTCCTTCAAAATGACTTAATAAGCTTACTTATGTCAAAAATTGCATAATTAACATAGTTAGCTCATAAATGATCCATTTTACCTAAGTTAGCTCTAATATGACTCATTTTACCTTAGTTAGCATACAAGTGATCCAATTTATCCAAGTTAGCTCTAAAATGACCCATTTTAGTAGATTACCTTGTAAATGATCCATTTTACCTACGTTAGCTTTAAAATGACCCATTTCACCTAGGTTAGCTCCAAAATGACCCATTTCACCTAGATTTGCTCCTAAACTATCAATTTCACCTAAGTTAGCTAAAAACGATCCATTTCACCTAAACTAGCTCTTAAATGATCCATTTCACCTAAGTTAGGTCATAAACGACCCATTTCAACTAAGTTAGCTCATAAAAGCTCATAAATGATCCATTTCACCTAAGTTAGCTCAAAAACGATCCATTTCACCTTACTTAGCTCAAAAACGATGCCCTTCACCTTAGTTAGCTCATAAATGACCCATTTCAACTAAGTTAGCTCATAAATGATCCATTTCACCAAAGTTAGCTCATGAACAACCCATTTCAACTTAGTCAGCTCATATATGATCCATTTCACCTAAGTTAGCTCATAAATGACATATACTTCTTGTTCTAGTCTTCTTCTTGTTCTATTCACCTATTTCTAACTTTCTTATTTACCATTTTGCAGATTTCACTCACTTCATGGAAGCTAGCTTGCTATGATGGAGTGCTTGCTTTTTCTTTGCTAAAACTTTGCATTGTATCTAGCTTGCTATGATAGAACTTGCTATGTTGATGAAACTTTGCTATGTAATATGTATATGTCACAATGTGTATGTATGGAACTTGCTATGTTGATGAAACTTTGCTATGTAATATGTATATGGAATTATGTGCTGGATATGTGATATGTTTGCTGTTAAATATATCTATATATGTCATATATATTTGCTGTGAAAATTGTTGGATTAAAAAAAAGAAAAAAAGAGACAATATGCAGGCTCTTTGTCGTCTGCCACCGACGGCAAAGGGCTCTTTGCCATCAGCAACGGACGACAAAGATGCCACGTGGCAGGAAACTGTGCTTCCTGGGAGGCTGATGGCGAAGGCTTTGCCATCCACAGCGGACGGCAAAGGCCTGCCGTTAACCACCTAACGAAGTAACAACGCATTTATTGCCATCCATCTTGTTTGCCGTCCGCTGCTGATGGCAAAGGACCATTTGCCGTCAGCTGCCCGAAGCAGACGGCAACGCAGCTCTTAGCCGTCCCCTACTTTGCCGTCACCTTTTGCCGTCCGCGGCTGACAGATGGCAAAGTAGCAGATTCCTGTAGTGGTATATCCAATAGCAGCTCGGTGCTTCTTCAGAGTTTTCAATAATCTTTCTTCTTTCTCTGAAAGGTTAGCACTAGTAATAACAAGATATATTTCTTTTTCATCAAGATAAGCATACTTAAGATTATCAGGTAAGGGTTTGAGTTCAAACATGGGATCACCCTTGGGTGGAGGGGGATCCCCAAGAATTTCAACGGGAAGGTTATGTTTCAACATAGGTTCTTGTTTACGGAACACTTCATCTATTTCTTCCCTTTCCTTCATAAACATATCGTTTTCATGGTCTAGCAAATATTGTTCTAACGGATCAGTTGGTGGAACAGCAATGGAAGCAAGACCAATAATTTCATCATTACTAGGTGGTTCCGTTTCACGAGGTTGTCTACTAAACTTAGCAAAATTAAACTCATGAGACATACCATCTATGCCAACAGTGACAATATTCTTTTCACAATTAATCTTAGCACTAGTAGTATTCAAGAAGGGTCTACCAAAAATATTGGGACAAAAATCATCTTGTGGGGAACCAAGAACAAGAAAATCAGCAGGGTATTTAATCTTCCCACACAAGACTTCAACATCTCTAACAATCCCAATAGGTTTAATGGTGTCCCTATTAGCAAGCTTAATAGTAACATCAACGTCTTCTAATTCAACAGGCGCAATATTGTGCATAATTTCTTTATAAAGATCATAAGGTATCGCATTAGCACTAGCACCCATATCACATAAACCGTGATAACAATGATCTCCTATTTTAACAGAAATAACAGGCATGCCTACAACAGGTCTACGTGTCTTAGTATCGGGTCTAGCAATATTAGCAGTTTCACCACAAAAAGAGATAACATGCCCATCTAAGTCCTCTTCCAAAAGATCTTTAATCATAGCAATACCAGGTTCAACATTAATTTGCTCAGGAGGTGTATAGGTCCTAGTATTACTCTTACGGACAACAGTCGAAGCTTTGATATGATCTTTTATCCTAACAGGAAAAGGAGGTTTTTCAACATAAGCAGTAGGAATAATGGGATCACTATATGTAATAGTCTTCTCTTCGACTGTGATAGGTGCAACTACTTTAACTTCAACAGGAGGATTATATTTAAATCACTTCTCTTTAGGGAGATCAACGTGAGTAGCAAAAGTTTCACAAAAAGTAGCTACTATCTCAGAGTCAAGTCCATACTTAGAGCTAAATCCACAGAAAGCATCGGTATCCATAAAAGATTTAACACAATCGAACTTAGGTGTCATACCTGATTCCTTACCATCGTCGGAACCCCAATCTTCATAGTTGCGTTTAATTCTTTCCAATAAGTCCCATTTGAAATTAGTAGTCTTCAGCATATAGGAACCAGCACAGGAAGTATCGAGCAGGTTGCGATTATCAAGAGAAAGCTAAGCATAAAAATTCTGAATGATCATTTCCCGAGAGAGCTCATGATTGGGGCATGAATATAACATTGACTTAAGCCTCCCCCAAGCTTGAGCGATGCTTTCTCCTTCGCGCGGCCAGAAATTATATATGTAATTACGATCACGATGAACAAGATGCATAGGATAGAACTTCTGGTGAAATTCCAACTTCAATCGCTTATAGTTTCAATATCTCGTATCATCACATAGCCTATACCATGTCATTGCATCTCCCTTCAAAGATAAAGGGAAGACCTTCCTTTTGACAACATCATCGGGAATACCTGGAAGCTTAAATAATCCACAAACTTCATCCACAAAGATAAGGTGTAAGTCGGGATGCAATGTTCCGTCTCCTGCAAAAGGATTAGCTAGCAGTTTCTCTATCATACCCGAAGGAATCAAAAAGTGAATATTTTCATAAGGTTCAGTAGGTTGAGGATCATCTATTGGCTCTTCTGGTTGGAGTGAAGATACCCCAAACAAGCCCCTCAAAGGATTAGTTTCCATAGTGACAAGTAACAGAAAATTTCAGTGCGCTATATAAATGTTTCCTTACCAAGTTCCACTCACCAAGAGCGCTACGCTCCCCGGCAACGGCGCCAGAAAAGAGTCTTGATGACCCACAGCATTAAACATATGGGTCCATATCAACCCCTAACGAAGCAACGCATAAACTAGGGTTTAAGATTCTGTCACTCTAGCAACCCATCATCTACTTATTACTTCCCTATGCCTTCCTATAGGCCCAAATAATGGTGATGTGTCATGTAGTCGACGTTCACATAACACCACTAGAGGAGATACAACATACATCTCATCAAAATATCGAACGAATACCAAATTCACATGACTACTAATAGCAAGACTTCACCCATGTCCTCAGGAACAAACGTAACTACTCACAAAGCATATTCATGTTCATAATCAAAGGGGTAATAATATTCATAAAGGATCTGAACTTATGATCTTCCACCAAGTAAACCTAATAGCATCAACTACAAGGAGTAATCAACACTACTAGCAACCCACAGGTACCAATTTGTGGTTTTGATACAAGATTGGATACAAGAGATGAACTAGGGTTTTGAGAGGAGATGATGCTGGTGAAGATGTTGATGGAGATTGACCCCCTCCCGATGAGAGGATCGTTGGTGATGACGTTGGTGATGATTTCCCCCTCCCGGAGGGAAGTGTCCCCGGTAGAACAGCTCCGCTAGAGCCCTAGATTGATTCCACCAAGGTTCCTCCTCGTGGCGGCGGAGTTTTGTCCCGTAAGCTTGCCCACGATTTTTTCCAGGACAAAACCCTTCATATAGCAGAAGATGGATGCCGGAAGCCCACCAGGAGGCCCAGGAGACTGGGTGTGGGCTCCCTGGCCTATTTCTTTTGCCCAAAAATTCTTATTAAATCTGAAAAGTTTTTTCGTGGAGTCTCAGGTCTTTTGGAGTTGTGCAGAATAGGTTTCCAACATTTGCTCCTTTTCCAGCCAGAATTCCAGCTGCCGGAATTCCCCGTCTTCATGGTAAACCTTGTAAAATAAGAGAGAATAGCCATAAGTATTGAGATATAATGTGTAATAACGGCCCATAATGCAATAAATATTGATATAAAAGCATGATGCAAAATGGACGTATCAATTGATCTTTTTTGCAATGGGAGAAGTTCTTAGCTTTGGGTTCAATCTTGTGGTGTCCTTTCCTAGTGATAGCAGGGGCAGCAAGGCACGTATTGTATTGTTGCCATCGAGTATAAAAAGATGGGGTTTATATCATATTGCTTGAGTTTATCCCTCTACATCATGCCATCTTTCTTAATGCGTCTTATTTAACTTTCAAAAGTTTCGAATTTCACTCAATTTCACACAATCAATCAAACAATCAATCATAACTATCTATTTGTTTATAACATTCCAAAATTTAGAATTTTGGGATGTTACATAAACGATAGCGCTTGTTGGGAGGCAACGCAATTTTATTTATGTTCCTTGCTTTTTGCTTCTGTTTAGTAATAAATATTTCATCTAGCGTCTGTTTAGGTGTGGTTTTATGTTTTGATTAGTGTTTGTTCCAAGTACAACATATAGGATAACCTACGGTGATAGTTAATTTGATTCTGCTGAAAAACAGAAACTTTTGCACGCACAAGAATAATTTTAATAAATCACAGAAACGTGCTTTTGCGTTGATTCTTTTTGTAGTAGATAAATAGACAAATTTCACAGTACTTCCTATTTTGGTAGGAGTTTTAGAGTTCCAGAAGTATTCTAAAGTTGCAGATTTCTACAGATTGTTCTGTTTTTCGTGTGTTGTTTGCTTATTTTGATGCAT
>NC_041381.1:6936084-6944502 GCF_002162155.2 Triticum dicoccoides
AATGTGTTCATTACAGTACCTTATGTGGTGGTTTTTCTTTGTTGCACTAATGGAGCTTATGAGATTTCCTGTTGAGTTTTGTGTTGTGAAGTTTTCAAGTTTTGGGTAAAGATTTGATGGACTGTGGAATAAGAAGTGGCAAGAGCCTAAGTTTGGGGATGCCCATGGCACCCCAAGATATTCAAGGATAACCAAATCCCTCTTTTGTCTTCGTTTATTGGTAACTTTACTTGGAGCTATATTTTTATTCGCCACTTGATATGTGTTTTGCTTGGAGCGTCTTGTATGATATTAGTCTTTTCTTTTTAGTTTACCACAATCATCCTTGCTGTACACACCTTTTGGAGAGACACACTTGATTTGGAATTTATTAGAATACTCTATGTGCTTCACTTATATCTTTTGAGCTAGATAATTCTTGCTCTAGTGCTTCACTTATATCTTTTAGAGCACGGCGGTGGTTTAATTTTGTAGAAATTGTTGATCTCTCATGCTTCACTTATATTAATTTGAGAGTCTTATAGAACAACATGGTATTTGTTGTGGTTATAAAATTGGTCCTAGAATGATGGGCATCCAAGTTGGGTATAATAAAAACTATCATAGAAAGTGAATTGGATGCTATGATAAACTTGATGCTTGATAATTGTTTTGAGATATGAGGATGGTGATATTAGAGTCATGCTAGTGGAGTACTTATGAATTTGAGGAATACTTGTGTTGAAGTTTGTGATTCACGTAGCATGCACGTATGGTGAACCGCTTTGTGATGAAATTGGAGCACAATTTATTTATTGATTGTCTTCCTTATGAGTGGCGGTCGGGGACGAGCGATGGTCTTTTCCTGCCAATCTATCCCCCTAGGAGCATGCGCGTAGTACTTTGTTTTCAATGACTTGTAGATTTTTACAATAAGTATATGAGTTCTATATGACTAATGTTGAGTCCATGGATTATACGCACTCTCACCCTTCCTAGCCTCTCTTGTGCCACCAAACTTTCGCCGGTATCATACACCCACCATATACCTTCCTCAAAACAGCCACCATACCTACCTATTATGGCATTTCCATAGCCATTCCGAGATATATTGCCATGCAACTTTCCACCGCTCCGTTTATTATGACACGCATCATCATTGTCATATTGCTCTTTGCATGATCATGTAGTTGACATTGTATTTGTGGCAAAGCCACACCTTCATCATTCTTTCATACATGTCACTCTTGATTCATTGCTTATCCCGGTACACCGCCGGAGGCATTCATATAGAGTCATATTTTGTTCTAAGTATCGAGTTGTAATCTTGAGTTGTAAGTAAATAAAAAAGTGTGATGATCTTCATTATTAGAGCATTGTCCCAAGTGAGGAAAGCATGATGGAGACTATAATTACCCCACAAGTCGGGATGAGACTTCAGACTTAATAAAAAAAAGAGAGAAAGGCCAAATAAAAAAAAGAGAAAGGCCAAAGAAAAAAAAGAAAAAAAAGAAAAAAAATGAGAGAAAAAGAGAGAAGGGACAATGCTAATATCCTTCTACCACAGTTGTGCTTCAAAGTAGCACCATGATCTTCATGATAGAGAGTCTCCTATGTTGTCACTTTCATATACTAGTGGGAATTTTTCATTATAGAACTTGGCTTGTATATTCCAATGATGGGCTTCCTCAAAATGCCCTAGGTCTTCGTGAGAAAGCGAGTTGGATGCACACCCACTTAGTTTCTTTTGTTGAGCTTTCATACATTTATAGCTCTAGTGCATCCGTTGCATGGAAATCCCTACTCACTCACATTGATATCAATTAATGAGCATCTCCATAGCCCGTTGATACGCCTAGTTGATGTGAGACTATCTTCTCCTTTTTTGTCTTCTCCACAACCACCATTCTATTCCACATATAGTGCTATGTCCATGGCTCACGCTGATGTATTACGTGAAAGTTGAAAAAGTTTGAGAATACTAAAGTATGAAACAATTGCTTGGCTTGTCATCGGGGTTGTGCATGATTAAATACTTTGTGTGCTGAAGATAGAGCATAGCCAGACTATATGATTTTGTAGGGATAACTTTCTTTAGCCATGTTATTTTGAGAAGACATGATTGCTTTGTTAGTATGCTTTAAGTATTATTGTTTTTATGTCAATATGAACTTTTATTTTGAATCATTTGGATCTGAACATTCATGCCACAATAAAGAAAATTACATTGAGAATTATGCTAGGTAGCATTCCACATCAAAAATTCTATTTTTATCATTTACCTACTCGAGGACGAGCAGGAATTAAGCTTGGGGATGCTGGATACGTCTCCAACGTATCTATAATTTTTGATTGCTCCATGCTATTATATTACCTGTTTTGGATGTTTGTGGGCTTTACTTTACACTTTTATATAATTTTCGGGACTAACCTACTAACCGGAGGCCCAGCCCGAATTGTTGTTTTTTTGCCTATTTCAGTGTTTCGAAGAAAAGGAATATCAAACGGAATCCAAACGGGATGAAACCTTCGGGAGCAATCTTTTTGGAACAAATGCAAACCAGGAGACTTGGAGTGGACGTCAAGCAACAAACGAGGCAGCCACGAGGGTGCCTGGCGAGCCCTAAGGGGGTGGGCGTGCCCCCCACCCTCGTGGGCCCCTCGTGGCTCAACCTACCTACCTCCTTCGCCTATATATACTCCCATACCCTGAAAACATCAAGGGGCACCACGAAAACCTAATTCCACCGCTGCAACCTTCTGTATCCGCGAGACCCCATCTTGGAGCCGTCGTCGGCACTCCACCGGAGGGGGAGTCGACCATGGAGGGCCTCTACATAATCTCCAAGGCCTCTCCAATGAGTTGTGAGTAGTTTACCACAGACCTTCGGGTCCATAGTTATTAGCTAGATGGCTTCTTCTCTCTCTTTGAATCTCAATACAAAGTTCTCCTCGATCTTCTTGGAGATCTATTCGATGTAACTCTTTTTGCGGTGTGTTTGTCGAGATCCGATGAATTGTGGGTTTATGATCAAGTTTATCTATGAGAAATAATTGAATCTTCTCTGAATTCTTTTATGTGTTATTGGTTATCTTTGCAAGTCTCTTCGAATTATCAGTTTGGTTTGGCCTACTAGATTGATCTTTCTTGCAATGGGAGAAGTGCTTAGCTTTGGGTTCAATCTTGCGGTGTCCTTTCCCAGTGACAGCAGGGGCAGCAAGGCACGTATTGTATTATTGCCATCGAGGATAAAAATATGGGGTTTATATCATATTGCTTGAGTTTATCCCTCTACATCATGTCATCTTCCTTAATGCGTTACTCTGTTCTTATGAACTTAATACTCTAGATGCAGGCAGGAGTCGGTCGATGTGTGAAGTAATAGTAGTAGATGCAGAATCGTTTTGATCTACTTGTTGCGGACGTGATGCATATATACATGATCATGCCTAGATATTCTCATAACTATGCACTTTTCTATCAATTGCTCGACAATAATTTGTTCACCCACCATAATACTTACGCTATCTTGAGAGAAGCCACTAGTGAAACCTATGGCCCCCGGGTCTATCTTTTATCATATAAGTTTTCATCTATCTTTTATTTGCATCTTTTACTTTCCAATCTATATCATAAAAATACCAAAAATATTTATCTTATCTTATTATCTCTATCAGATCTCACTTTTGCAAGTTTCCGTGAAGGGGTTGACAACCCCTTTATCGCGTTGGTTGCGAGGTTCTTGTTTGTTTTTGTAGGTGTGTGGGACTTTTGAGGAGCCTCCTACTGGATTGATACCTTGGTTCTCAAAAACTAAGGGAAATACTTACGCTGCTTTGCTGCATCAGCCTTTCCTCTTCAAGGGAAAACAACGCAGTGCTCAAGAGGTAGCAAGGTGGTGTAGTTAGGTAGGAGTAATAAAGAGAGAGAGAGAGGTAGAAGAAGGAGAGTAATGGGGGGAGAAGTAGTGAGGAAGAAGCGAAGTGTGAGATAGAGGAAGTAGGAGGTAGGGAAAACTGAAGGTAGAGAGGATGGGGGAGGGGGGAGGAAAAAGGTGGTATGGCTACGGTTTAGCAGTAGCGCTTGGTGTAAAACGCGATGTTGCTAGTAAGATAGAAGTAGCGCACTTCTGGAAGAGGCGCTACTACTAAGCGGGGCCTACCATGTGGCCAGGTTCAAAATTAGCAGTGGCGACCTGCAAAAAAAGTGCGCTACTACTATCACTTTAGCAGTAGCACGGTTAGCGCGGGCACGCTACTGCTAAACCTAGCTTGGCGGGAACGGTCGGGGAATTTTAGTAGTAGTGTGGCCCTACCGAGTAGTGCTACTGCTAAGCCTGTAGCAGTAGCGCTTGTTGGGGGCCAGCGCTACTGCTAATTAGCAGTAGCGCCCCTTCTTGTCCACCGTTACTCCTAAGATTCTGTGTATAATGTTTTCCCTAGTAGTGTCCCCTCTTTCGCATTCAACATTATCGGTAACCTCACTTCGAGCTATATTTTCATTCGTCACATGATATGTGTTTTGCTTGGAGCGTCATTTTCTTTTGTTAGAATTTTCTTGTTGTTATTTAGAAAAATATTTTTCATCTTTTATTTCAACAAAAGTCTCAGTTATAGCCTTTATCATGCTTATTTTGCAAGTCTACATGTTGCTATTTGAAAACAGAAAGCTTTCTATGGTTGTCTGAATTCTTCTAGATTTTCATGACGTGATAAACTCTTGAATGTTTTTAGAAGTAAGAGGCAACAAATTTTCTACAGTGTGGTAATTTTTGAGAATATTTGGAGTTAGGGAAGTATGAGTATAATTGCACTCTTTACAACCTGTTCTGTTTAGACATATTGATGTTATGTTTGCTTGTTTAATGATTCTATTCGAGGATGGAAGTATTAAATATGCAGAGGCATTAAGTATGCAATGGTAAATAATAATCTTAGTGATTTGCTACAGTAGGGAATGATAAGGTTATGCATTGATTTATACTAACTTATCTCACGAGTTATTATTGAGTTTAGTGTGGATGAAATTTTTAGGATTTAAGAAAACCATGATATAAAAGGAATTAAGGAGATACAAAAGCTTAGGCTGGGGGATGCCCAAGGCATCCCAAGATAATATTTCAAGAAGTCTTAAGCATCTAAGCTTGGGGATGCCCCGTTAGGCATCCCACCTTTCTTCATGAACAATTATCAGTTAGTATCGGTTGAACCTAAGTTTTTTCTTCCTCGCATGATGTGTGCTATTCTTGAAATGCAATTTTATCTTGTTTTGCTTGCTGTTTTAATAAAATACTTAAATCTGAATGTTTTTAAATAAGAGAGATTCCTCAAACGGCCACCCATTTAGTTAACTACTCGCTCGATCTCCACTTATATCTTTTTGGAGTAGTTTGTCATTTATTCTTGTGCTTCACTTATATCCTATGAGTAAATTGTTGAATGAATTGAATATCATGAAGTTGAAATTATATGTTCATATAATGCCTAGTAGTAGCTTCACATTGGGTTTAGAAAGTGAAATCTTTTGAAGCTTGACAATCACAATATTGGTCATACAAGCAATTCATGAATGATTAGTATAAGGAAGAGAACTTTCACATGCAAATATAGTATCTTGGACATCTTCTATGATTGTGAATACCATGAATTATTTTCAAACTTAGGCAAATTAGTTGAAGTTGGACAAGGAATAGAACGTAATGAGTTATGGTTGTATATATTTGCATAGAAGTTATATTGTTATGGATCCTCCAACATGTGGTGTTTGCCTAGGATCTTTTGCTAGCCAAAACTTCGTACTAAGTAGAGATACTACTTGTGAATTCAAAAACACTTAAACCCAGTTTCTTGACATGAGTGTCCACCGTACCTACCTATGGATTGAATAAGATCCTTCAAGTAAGTTGTCATCGGTGCATAAAGCAATGAAAATTGCTCCCCAATATGTTTGATCTTTTATTGCAAGGGAAAATTGAGCGTTGTACGAACTTGTGATGAAAAAGTAATAAAAGCGACGGAGTGCATAATAAAGGTTGCCATCATAAGGGGCAATATGACATAACATTCTTTTACACTAAGGGATTTGGCATACAAACAAATAAAAAGCACATGACAACCTTTGCTTCCCTCCGCGAAGTGCCTATCTTTTACTTTTTAGTATTTACTTTCATGCAAGAGTCAATAGTATGCATTCTCATTTCAACCTCAATTACTCTCTAGTTGGCAAGAATAATGTGGTGGGGAAAGATCTAGCCACATTGGACCAGTCGAATATATTTGATCATGACTTATTATTACTGACAATTATCTCTAAGATAAATGAGTTGGGAGGCAAAATATTAAGCCCCTATATTTCTCTGTATTCAATGGATACCATTTGTTCTAAGAATATGCTTTGAGTACTAGCAATCATGGAAGACTATATGATGATTGAGTATGTGGAGCTCTTACTTAGACTCAGTTGAATAAGTTGAATTACAATTGTTTGGTGACTAAGAATATAGGTTGCTGAGTTTCAAGGGGATTCACTGTTTGGACCTTAACATGTGAATTGTTACTACTTTAACATGAAAAGTTTTGTGAGAAAGAATTGATGTTATGATTCTAGGAAAAGTGATTGAAATTATCATTGATCAAACTTATGCACTATGCTAGCATTCACACTTCATAAATTATCTCTCTTTATCATTTACCTACTCGAGGACGAGTAGGAATTAAGCTTGGGGGGTGCTGATACGTCTTCAGCATATCTATAATTTATGAAGTATTCATGCTGTTATATTATCATTCTTGGATGTTTTACAATCATTTCATAGTGCCCAGTTCCAGTTGATGTTTTTTGCTTGTTTTTTAACAATTTCTTCTTATGTTCTCCGATAGATAGGAACTTTGGAGTGATTCTTCAGCTCACGTTGAGGGATAGATATATGATCCTATTATATTAGCATTGATGAGAGATTGCACTAGCGAAAGTGCGGACCGCAGGCCTCATTTTCAAGCATTGCAATATCGTTTGTGCTCTGTTTTATCACTTGCTACCTTGCTGTTTTTATTTATTCAGATTATAAACATATATTTCTACCATCCATATTACACTTATATCACCATCTCTTCGCCGAACTAGTGCACCTATACAATTTAACATTGTATTGGATATGTTGGGGACACAAGAGATTTCTTGTATTTGATTGGAGGTTGCTTGAGATAGACCATCGTCATCCTACGCTTCCCACGGATTGATTAACCTTAGGTCATCCACTTAAGGGAAAATTATTGTGTCCTACAAAACTCTTTGCTTGGACGCCCAACACGAGTCTACAAGAATTAAGTTGTGTAGTAGACATCAGAGCCCCTTTAGTTCCTGTTCGTAAACCAACCGGGACTAAAAGTTGGGGGCTTTAGTCCCGATCGTTTAGTCCCGGTTATAGAACCGGGACTAAAGACCGTTTGGAACCGGGACTAAAGCTCTATTTTCCACTAGTGCCCGTTGCACTCTATCGAGAGTTCAATCCTCCTTCCTTCTCCATCTTGTTGCCATAGGTTGCCAGAAGAGCTCGCGTTACTGTGCTTGCTACTATGATCTAGTACTCAAGAGACCAGGAGACGCCTACATTGGGGGAAAGGAGGGCATGTCAGTGGTGTTTGGTCAAGAGGCATAAATGATGAGAACTGGGAACTGAGCTATGCTTTGAGAGAGGAATCTCTCAGTGTGTGTGAGTGGGAGAGATACGAACCCATGATGATCGAGGGAGCGAGGTAAAATCTAAAATGTAAAAAAGATGGAAACATAATGTGTTGTGACCTTGATAATATCAATCATTGTGGAAAAATTACTAAAGTCTACAATGGCTGGCCGGGAGGGATGAGATCTTCTATGCTTCCCAACTAGATCTGGATAGCTTAAAAAAAACTCGAGCTGGATGGCCGAGCGACCTAGTTGGAGCAGAGCGAATCAGTGGTGGCGGAGTTGATTGGCTTGGACATGGAGGAGCTCGGTTGAGACATGGAGGAGCTCGGCTGGACATGGAGGAGCTCGATTGAGACACTATATTAAAAGTTCTGTGATTAATAAGGGGATTGGGCGATCGCCTGGGGCTGCTAACTGGAGAAGATTACGCGGGGGCATCTCTGTGCAGCGAGACGAGATGACAAGAGGGTAGGCATTTGTTTCTCTAAGTGGGTGATGTAATGTGTAAAAGGGATAGAATGAGTGTGCGATACATGCATTTTTGCATCACAATTTTGAAAGATAAATACTGTATTTACATGCATATTTAATCTTCCTTGCATGCATGGAATCTCAATTCCAATTCTGGAATTCTAGTCCCAACTCATATATAGGAGCTAAACTAGGTATTATTGAAACGAAACGTGGCAAGAAACTTTCGTGCTCCGCAAGCAAGCGATGCTGCAACCAAAGCACATCAAAAAAGGGTACGC
>NC_041381.1:6944731-6978416 GCF_002162155.2 Triticum dicoccoides
GCAATCTAATTTCTAACATACGTTATGCAGTAATTGTACACAAATTTAATGCTATTTGAAGAGTATTTACTAGGATTACGATGTTATTCAGACCAAATTGCACTATTTGGCACCCAAAGGCTATGATTCTAGGCCCCCCGCTGATGGATACCACCACCAAAGCATACCAAAGAGGGCGCACCACCACTAACAAGTCGACCGCCAACTGATGCTGGCAGCGGGGAACCGAACTCGAATCAAAAGAACTAGGTGGAGGGGTTTTGATGAGTCTTCCCATGGCGGGTCGCGTCCCAAATGAGAATGGTTTTGTTTGAGAAAGGGTGTTTTTATTGATCATAGCACTAATTTCGGATCTCACCTTCCCGAGCCGCCCCCGCGAGGCGGCTGGGAGGTGCCTCACATCTCCGCCGCCGGTACTTCCCTCTCCCTCAACTTCCTCACCACCGCCACAGTGAGCAACCGGGTGAAGCCTGGCCGGCGCCGGCGGTGGCGGGGTCTCCTTCGTCTCCTTGTACGGCCTCGACAAGCGGAGGCGGCAGCTCTGGAGGATTGCATTTTTGGTGGTGCTCTTCGAGTACCGAGTCTCGATTCCGAGGGTGAAAACCCAAGGTTTGGCCTTTATTGATTGTACCTGGCAATGACCTTGTTGAACACATTGTTTTTGGTTGAATTCGGACTTTCTCCGGGGTGAAAGCCCAAGATCTTCGATCGGGCAACGACAATGCTTGTGCATTGTTTCCTCCTTGGAGGCGTTGCTTGTGGAGAATCTCTTTTGTATTTTGAGTGTTGTCTTTCGTGGTGGTTAGAGTGTTGCTGCTGCTAGTGACTGCTCACCGTGGTGGGGTCTTTTTTTTCTGTTCGTTTTTCTTTTCTTTTTCGGTTGTGTGTATCCTCGATGCTTTTGGGAATCTTGTTGGAACAGAGGCCTCCGCGATATTAATATATTCCCTTCGTTGGAAAAATTGATTCATAGTGCATCAACAACTGTTCGTAAAATCTAGATTTTTGTGACGAAAATACAATATAGATTAAAAAAAGTTGAATCTACCTTTGCCCTGATTGAGACCTCAGGTGTATGATGCACATGACTTAATCTCCCAACAACGCCATTGTGAAGTGGTGAAACACTTTGAATGGAACCGATGCGCATGGGGACATGGAAAATGATTGATCCAATAAAACTTAAACCATACAATTCAGCATTGTGAGCATCACACATAGACGCAGCGTACGGCATAGTCATACATACATAGATAGCAAATTGTTCCATCATGGTTCCATCATTCGTTAGGCAGCACAGTGCTAACGAATCAAGCTGCATTCGGTCACAGTCATACATAGAAGCTGCAAGCGAGTGAACTACTTATTTAGGTTACACACCACAAGCAGCACGGTTTCCAGCACTGATAAAATGCACGATATGGGTATTAGAGGGAGATAAATTTGGTCTACCAATTACAACAAGTATAGGTTGGTAGGGGACATGTTTTTATTGCAAATGATCACGGAGCAATCAATCAACCAGAGACATTCGATATGGACTCAATGATGTAGCTGACAGGCGGGACTCTGAGGAAGTCCATCTCAAAAAAACCATCCTCTGACACACGCCCTTTGCCAACGAGGGTGCCATCAGTAGCACTCCTGACGAGACATGCGCGGCGGGTGAACCCGATGCTGTAGCCGAGAGCAGTGAGCTGGGAAGCCGAAATAATGTTCTTGGCAAGTTCTGGGATGTACCACACCTCCGAGAGAAGCACTGTATCGGTCACCACAGAGCCACGGGCGCGGGCCCGCATGCGAACTCCATCCCTCGCCGTGATGAAGTGATCATCGTCATTTACGGTTGTTACGTCAGAAATGAGTGCAAGCTTTCCTGTGGCGTGGTGCACAGCGCCGGTGTCGACTATCCAGGTAGCTGCTCCGGTTTTGTCCTCTGCCTTAATGATGCCATGGCCGGAGGAGGAATCAGGAGCTCTGGCCGGCATGCATTATATCAGTTATTAAGACAAGATACAACGTTTTCGACAAAATCAAAATAGAAGAAGACAAGAATAAATATTCCTAGTGTAACAACTAAAAGCTTATTTCATACAAATAATTCTATAGAGTAAACCTTTTCAGGTTGTCGCTATTTGTGTTGTGCTAGTTTAGGAAGATTCAGGGGTTCTGTTGCTGACATGCTAAATTGCCCCATTTAATATAAACTAAGACTGCAGTGAGTTCACCGTGATTTCCAACAATAAGTTGTTGCTCACATTTTAAGTAACTAGCAAGGTGAGCCACACATTTTTGCAGCTAGATTTCCCATAAAAATTGTACATGCCATTTTTAATTTATCTATTACTTTTACGGAAATCTGCTTGCAAAGAAATAAAAATTATAGTCCTGTTGGAAGAATCTTTGATCACTAAGATAATACTATTTTGACTTAAATAATCTAACTTGCGCTCATATCTCAATAACCAAAAGTAGTAGAGTTTGCGTGCAGGCACAGTACACCGTTCTCTATTTCGAAGTGAATGGAGTAAAACAAGTGCTATAAATTATTCTCCCATGCTACCATTTAATTATCATTTGAAACATAGAGAAAATGTGGTCAAATGGTACATCTTGAGGAAATGTAGATTGGATTTTGCCCAATTATTTCATTATGAGCATTATGTGAAAACCTTGATTTGTTAGAATTGAAGGTTGACGGTATTGAAGTCTGTATCTCTCTGGCAAAATTATACGGTTCCATTTTAACATTCAGTTGTTTCTAACTTTCTATTCCACTACTTCTCAGTAAGAAGTAACTCTAAACATAGATGACCCATAAATTTCTCAGTGATAATTATCTTTTCCTTCACCTACTTCATCAATGGCTGAATTGTAGTTGTGTTATTCAAGTATATTGTATGAAACCATTAAAATAAGCATCTATCAACTTTTAGATTCCTCTATCAATGTGGTTTATTGTCCTCAAATTGTGTCACTTTCCCATGATTTATCTTCAACGGTAAATTAGACATTAAACATGTAGCACCCTAGAATGATCGACGATTCTTAAAATACTTTTGAGAAGTTTGAACCAAGAAATAAATCTAAATATTGATGCTTTTGTAGCTATACCTTGTGTAATCTTCCTCCACCTTCCTCATAATTGTTGGTATTACAGTTCTGTTATATGATTATTATTTCAACGTCATTCATCAAGATATCGGTCTTGCTAAAATTTTGTCCGTTGCATGCCCCACCCCCACCCCACCCCACCCTAATACAATGTACTCATCAAGGCATAACTACTACAAAATTGGAATATTCTCTCTTGTCCACTGTCGCGTTAGCTTATCTTTTTCAAATCGTTACCTGACATGCCATTTACATGTGGACAGTGTTCACCTATTATTATTGACCTTCTCTATGACATGTTTCAGCTTGGCTTCCCTAATTTGCAAGGGATTAGATCCATGCATGGGAAGCTGAGAAAGGGTCTGAACCTCTAAAGGATTCCCGTAGGGAAGTGTGACATGGTATCATACCCTAGCCGCCTCCTTATATACCAAAGAGCGCATGAGATCGATCCATACGCTGTGTTGCCAAATCGATATGAACATTAAATTTGCACCGTTGAGATGCTATAATTTTAAGTCTGTTGAATCCCTATGGTCGCTTTTCCATTGCTTTATCATAATATAAACAATAGAAGATTTGAGGGTCACATGGATATAAATCGTTTGAACAACATTCCGCATTTTATGAAATCAAAGGGATAAAGAAGTTACCCATGATTTTCCGGTTCTGCCTTCTTTGGATCACCAACATCGTTGCTTGCTGAGCCAGTATTAGTTGACCGGATTTCGGGCTTCTCAAAAATGCGACCTGGTTGATAAAGATTAACGACGCTTTTGGGCACAATGGATTTGACACATGCTAATGTTCCAACATACAGTGTGTGAGCAAAGAGCACCATTTGAACGAGTGGGCGGTGTACACTGATACGACATCAAGGAAGCTTCAGTGTTACTCAAGCTCGTACTCCATATTGCCATCATTAAGCATGTGCAGAAAATGGTTGGAAAATTTCTTATACCTGCCAAATTTCGGCACATGTATGTGGCAAGAACCAATCTTAATGTCAATGCCTTCCTTGGGCGATGTTTCCAAGGAAAATTGGACTAAGTCTGCTTCACGTCCCACAGAAGAAGTCCGATCTTTGAGCGATGTAGGATACACAAAAGGGCCAGTTGCATATCGCAGAATCTTCGCTCTGCAGACATTTTCATGTGAGCTCAGGGCAATTACTGTTGAACAGTTCACATTTTAAGTAATTTGAGGGTCAGATGGATAGATATCTTTTGATTCACTCTCCATATTTACAAAAAAACATTCTGAGAATACCAAGTCACCTCAAATAGGCGTCGAGATACAATGATTCTGAGAAGTAACCATCCAAAACTATGTTTGCCGGCTTGATGTCACCATGGACAGTCACGCTGTTCAGAGTTGAGTACTCAAAATTAACGGATCAATGCACCAGGAAAATAAACCAAAGATACCAAAGACATAAAATAAGTTACCGATGATTTTCTGGTTCAGCGTCAGTTAGACCATGCACATCGTCCTTGCATGCTGAGATAATATTAGCTGACTGGGGTTTTGGCTTGTCAGAAAAGCAACCTGATGCTTCAAGAGCAGAGAATGTCGCACTGACAAGAAGCAAGCTGCGGTTACTCCATTGCCGCAATAAAACATGGAGTGCAAAAAGGATTGTGGAATTTCATTTACCGCAACATACTGATCATAATATCACAGCTTCCCTTGGGCGAAGTTTTCTCAGAAAACTGGACCGTCTTCTCATCAGAAAGAGCATCCAGAGAGTCCTTAGGCTTGTGGCTGACTACTAGAGTGTTTTTGCGCTTGGTTGCCTGAGCATGGCCATGTAAGATGGATTTTCCAGCAGACAGGAACCTGCTTGCTTTGTCAATCATGGCGTTAAGCATTTTGGATATGCGATACTCCTGGGCCGAATCGTCCTCGTCCCACCTTCCGAATCCCCCAAACTCCCCTCTGTATCCGACGATCTCATATCTGTACGTATGGCAAAAACAGATCACCAGCTATATATGGAAGCGCTAGTAAGAAAAATTTGATCCTACGTTATAGATTTGGATGGAAAAAGAAAAAGAAAAAGAAATCAAAACAAGCCTCTGCCGCCACGTCATTTCAATCCTACGTATTTGCGCGACCTTAATGAGAAGGAAATAAATTTGACATCATACCGCAGTTCTTGAGTGTCAAGGCGAATTTCTCGTGCTTCTGCTCCTCCTGGACCAGACCACCTCTGCAGATATTCCAACCACGACGAAATAGCCTCTTCAACTTGTGAAAGAAGATGATCCTGCACAACTCGTGCTTTCCTGCGATTGTATGCTTCAATTCTGCGGAGAAAACTCCGCTTACACGCCCTCGCCAGCTCATCGTGAATTTTATCAACGTCATATATTGGTGTTGGTAAACTACACAACCACCAGTCGGTCGTCGGCCCCGAACCGACGGGAATCTCCATTGTTTCTGATTTGAGGGGCGCCATAGCCGAGCGAGGGAGGGAGAACTAGAGACGATGAAGCGCCGTTGACTGGACTTGTCCTCTTCAATCGGCTAACAGGGACTGCATTTACCATACTGCCCCTGTGGTTTGTTGATGGCGTTCAGACACAGGGACTCCAATTTCGTCATACCATGGACCTCAACTTTTCTGCAATTCCCGCAGAAGCCCCCTATCATTCCCCCGATGCACTCACGGACTGTTTCCCCGGCAATGCTGCGGAGTATCTTATGAGTTTGTGTAGAAAGCTGTAAAGAAATTCTTTTGCTGTCCGTCAAATAGAGGGGTTTTTTTTATTCTGCTTGTACGAACTACCTTCCAGATACATATGGTAAGATATTATGCCTATCAAAGTATCCATCACATAGTCGAGGTATCTTTTCTATTTCCAGGATAGCTCCGATAATAACAATGTGAAGTTTTTTTTTATTAGCAGACGGCCGTTCAACACATATTTGATTATTGCTAAGTTATTGTACAATAGCTACCACACGGTCAGCATGTAGAGCCAAAATTAAACTTATTTTTTCTAGAATAATAAAAAAATAAACCCTTCTTAGAGCATCTATAGCAGACCCCGTAAAAAGCCTTGACC
Source organism: Triticum dicoccoides (assembly GCF_002162155.2). Lineage (NCBI taxonomy): Eukaryota > Viridiplantae > Streptophyta > Magnoliopsida > Poales > Poaceae > Triticum > Triticum dicoccoides. Next base: position 6,950,917 of record NC_041381.1, read on the forward strand.
CGCAAAATAACCGTAGAATGCGGGTCTGCGTGAAAAATCCCGCTTGAACAGACCACGCAAACGCGGCCGACCCGTAAAACTTTTCGAGGGCCGCGGTAAAATCTTGAACCCAACCCGCGAATACGAGGCCCCCCCCCCCCCGGCCCGTCGGTGCCCTGCATATAGCGGGAGCGGTTGGTGAGGAGGACATTTGAGCCCGCGCTTTTCCCCCACTTACCACCTCCCTGTTGGAAATATGCCCTAGAGGCAACAATAAAATGGTTATTGTTATATTTCCTCGTTCATGATAATTGTCTTCTATTCATGCTATAATTGTGTTATCCAGAAATCGTAATACATGTGTGAATACATGGACCACAACATGTCCCTAGTGAGCCTCTAGTTGACTAGCTTGTTTATCAATAGATGGTCACGGTTTCTTGACCATGGACATTAGATGTCATTGATAACAGGATCACATCATTGGGAGAATGATGTGATGGACAAGCCCCAATCCTAAGCATAGCACAAGATCGTGTAGTTCGTTTGCTAGAGCTTTTCCAATGTCAAGTATCATTTCCATAGACCATGAGATCATGTAACTTCCGGATGCCGTAGGAGTGCTTTGGGTGTACCAAACGTCACAACATAACTGGGTGACTAGAAAGGTATACTACAGGTATCTCCGAAAGTGTCTGTTGGATTGACACAGATCAAGACTGGGATTTGTCACTCCGTATGACGGAGAGGTATCTCTGGACCCACTCGGTAATGCATCATCATAATGAGCTCAAAGTGACTAAGTGGTTGGTCACGGGATCATGCATTACTGTACGAAGAAAGTGACTTGCCGGTAATGAGATTGAACGAGGTATTAAGATACCGAAGATCGAATCTCGGGCAAGTAACGTACCAATCGACAAAGGGAATTGTATACGGGATTACTTGAATCCTCGACATCGTGGTTCATTCGATGAGATCATCGTGGAACATGTGGGAGACAACATGGGTATCCAGATCCCGATGTTGGTTATTGGCCGGAGAGTCGTCTCGGTCATGTCTGCATGTCTCCCGAACCCGTAGGGTCTACACACTTAAGGCTCGGTGACGCTAGGGTTGTAGAGATACTAGTATGCGGTGACCTGAAAGTTGTTCGGAGTCCCGGATGAGATCCCGGACATCACGAGGAGTTCCGGAATGGTCCGGAGGTGAAGAATTATATATAGGAAGTCCAGTTTCGGCAATCGGGAAAGTTTCGGGGGTCACCGGTATTGTACCGGGACCACCGGAAGGGTCCCGGGGGTCCACCGGGTGGGGCCACCTATCCCGGAGGGCCCCATGGGCTGAAGTGGGAGGGGAACCAGCCCCTGGTGGGCTGGTGCGCCCGCCCTTGGGCCTCCCCTGCGCCTAGGGTTGGAAACCCTAGGGGTGGGGGCGCTCCACTTGGCTTGGGGGGCAAGCCACCCCCCTTGGCCGCCCCCCCCTTGAGATGGGATCTCCAAGGTGGCCGGCGCCCCCCGTGGCCCCTATATAAAGAGGGAGGAGGGAGGGCAGCCACACCCAAGTCCCTGGCGCCTCCCTCTCCCTCTGCAGCACCTCTCCCTCTCATAGAGCTTGGCGAAGCCCTGCCGAGATCGCCGCTGCTTCCACCACCACACCGTCGTGCTGCTGGATCTCCATCAACCTCTCCCTCCCCCTTGTTGGATCAAGGAGGAGACGTCTTCCCCAATTGTACGTGTGTTGAACGCGGAGGTGCCGTCCGTTCGGCACTAGGATCATCGGTGATTTGGATCACGACGAGTACGACTCCCTCAACCCCGTTCTCTTGAATGCTTTCGCGCGATCTACAAGGGTATGTTGATGCACTCCTCTATCTCGTTGCTAGATGACTCCATAGATTGATCTTGGTGAAGCGTAGAAAAAATTTATTTTCTGCAATGTTCCCCTATAGTGGCATCATGAGCTAGGTCTATGCGTAGTTTCTATGCACGAGTAGAACACAAACTTGTTGTGGGCGTAGATGTTGTCAATTTTCTTGACACTACTAGTCTTATCTTGATTTGGCGGCATCGTGGGATGAAGCGTCCCGGACCGACCTTATACGTACTCTTACGTGAGACAGGTTCCACCGACTGACATGCACTAGTTGCATAAGGTGGCTAGCGGGTGTCTGTCTCTCCCACTTTAATTGGAGCGGATTCGATGATAAGGGTCCTTATGAAGGATAAATAGAAATTGGCATATCACATTGTGGTTTTACGTAGGTAAGAAACGTTCTTGCTAGAAACCTATAGAAGCCACGTAAAAAAAACCATGCAACAACAATTAGAGGACGTCTAACTTGTTTTTGCAGCGTATGCCTTGTGATGTGATATGGCCAAAAGGATGTGATGAATGATATATGTGATGTATGAGATTGATCATGTTCTTGTAATAGGAATCACGACTTGCATGTCGATGAGTATGACAACCGGCAGGAGCCATAGGAGTTGTCTTTATTTTTTGTATGACCTGCATGTCATTGAATAACGCCATGTAAATTACTTTACTTTATTGCTAAACACGTTAGCCATAGAAGTAGAAGTAATCATTGGCGTGACAACTTCATGAAGACACGATGATTTAAATCATGATGATGGAGATCATGGTGTCATGCTGGTGACGAAGATGATCATGGTGCCCCGAAGATGGAGATCAAAGGAGCAATATGATATTGGCCATATCATGTCACTATTTGATTGCATGTGATGTTTATCATGTTTTGCTTCTTATTTGCTTAGTACGACGGTAGTAAATAAGATGATCCCTTATAATAATTTCAAGAAAGTGTTCCCCCTAACTGTTCATCGTTGCGAAAGTTCGTTGTTTCGAAGCACCACGTGATGATCGGGTGTGATAGATTCTAACATTCACATACAACGGGTGTAAGACAGATTTACACATGCAAAACACTTAGGTTGACTTGACGAGCCTAGCATGTACAGAAATGGACTCGGAATACAAGAGACCGAAAGGTCAAACATGAGTCGTATGGAAGATACGATCAACATGGAGATGTTCACCGATGATGACTAGTCTGTCTCATGTGATGATCGGACACGGTCTAGTTGAGTCGGATCATGTATCACTTAGATGACTAGAGGGATGTCTAATCTGCATGGGAGTTCATTAAATAATTTGATTAGATGAACTTAATTATCATGAACTTAGTCTAAAAACCTTTGCAAAATGTCTTGTAGATCAAATGGCCAACGCTCATGTCAACCTCAACTTCAACGCGTTCCTAAAGAAAACCAAGCTGAAAGATGATGGCAGCAACTATTCGGACTGGGTCCGGATCCTGAGGATCATCCTCATAGCTGCCAAGAAAGCATATGTCCTAGAAGGACCGCTAGGTGAAGCACCCATCCCAGAGAACCAAGACATTATGAACGCTTGGCAGTCACGTGCTGATGATTACTCCCTCGTTCAGTGCGGCATGCTTTACAGCTTGGAACCGGGGCTCCAAAAGCATTTTGAGCAACACGGAGCATATGAGATGTTCGAAGAGCTGAAAATGGTTTTCCAAGCTCATGCCTGGGTCGAGAGATATGAAGTTTCCGACAAGTTCTACAGTTGTAAGATGGAGGAAAATAGTTCTGTCAGTGAGCACATACTCAAAATGTCTGGGTTGCACAACCGCTTGTCCCAGCTGGAGATTAATCTCCTGGACGAGGCGGTCATTGACAGAATCCTTCAGTCGCTCCCACCTAGCTACAAGAGCTTTGTGATGAACTACAATATGCAGGGGATGGTGAAAACTATTCCCGAAGTATTTTCAATGCTGAAATCAGCAGAGGTAGAAATAAAAAAGGAAAATCAAGTGTTGATGGTCAATAAAACCACTAGTTTCAAGAAAGGCAAGGGTAAGAAGAACTTCAAGAAGGACGGCAAGGGAGTTGCCGCGCCCGGTAAGCCAGCTGCCGGGAAGAAGCCAAAGAATGGACCCAAGCCTGAGACTGAGTGCTTTTATTGCAAGGGAAAGGGACACTGGAAGCGGAACTGCCCCAAATACTTAGCGCACAAGAAGGCCGGCAACACCAAAGGTATATGTGATATACATGTAATTGATGTGTACCTTACCAGTACTCGTAGTAGCTCCTGGGTATTTGATATCGGTGCGGTTGCTCATATTTGTAACTCAAAGCAGGAGCCGCGGAATAAGCCGAGACTGGCGAAGGACGAGGTGACGATGCGCGTCGGGAATGGTTCCAAGGTTGATGTGATCGCCGTCGGCACGCTACCTCTACATTTACCTACGGGATTAGTTTTAAACCTCAATAATTGTTATTTAGTGCCAGCTTTGAGCATGAACATTGTATCTGGATCTCGTTTAATGCGAGATGGCTACTCATTTAAATCCGAGAATAATGGTTGTTCTATTTATATGAGAGATGTGTTTTATGGTCATGCCCCACTAGTCAATGGTTTATTCTTAATGAATCTCGAACATGATGTTACACATATTCATAGTGTGAATACCAAAAGATGTAAAGTTGATAACGATAGTCCCACATACTTGTGGCACTACCGCCTTGGTCACATTGGTGTCAAATGCATGAAGAAGCTCCATGCGGATGGACTTTTGGAGTCTCTTGATTATGAATCATTTGACACATGCGAACCGTGCCTTATAGGCAAAATGACCAAGACTCCGTTCTCCGGAACAATGGACCGAGCAACCAACTTATTGGAAATCATACATACTGATGTGTGCGGTCCAATGAGCGTTGAGGCTCGCGGAGGATATTGTTATGTTCTCACTCTCACTGGCGACTTGAGTAGATATGGGTATGTCTACTTGATGAAACACAAGTCTGAGACCTTTGAAAAGTTCAAGGAATTTCAGAATGAGGTAGAGAATCAACGTGACCGAAAGATAAAGTTCTTACGATCAGATCGTGGGGGAGAATATTTAAGTCACGAATTTGGTATGCACTTAAGGAAATGTGGAATCGTTTCACAACTCACACCGCCTGGAACACCTCAGCGTAACGGTGGGTCCGAACATCGTAATCGCACTCTATTGGATATGGTGCGATCTATGATGTCACTCACCGATTTACCGCTATCATTTTGGGGATACGCTCTAGAGACAACTACATTCACTTTAAATAGGGCACCGTCTAAATCCGTTGAGACGACACTGTATGAATTATGGTTTCGGAAGAAACCTAAGCTGTCGTTTCTAAAAGTTTGGAAATGCGATGCTTATGTCAAGAAACTTCAACCTGAAAAGCTCGAACCCAAGTCGGAAAAATGCGTCTTCATAGGATACCCTAAGGAAACCATTGGGTATACCTTCTACTTAAGATCCAAAGGCAAGATCTTTGTTTCCAAGAACGGGTCCTTTCTGGAGAAAGAGTTTCTCTCGAAAGAAGTAAGTGGGGGGAAATTGGAACTTGATGAAGTACTACCTCCTGAGAGTAGTGCGGCTCAGGAAGATATTCTTGTGGTGCCTGCACTGACTAGAGAGGAAACTAATGATGATGATCAAGGTACTACAGATCAAGTTACTACTGAACTTCGTAGGTCCACGAGGACACATTCCACACTAGAGTGGTATGGCAACCCTGTCCTGGAAATCATGTTGTTAGACAACGATGAACCTTCGAACTATGAAGAAGCAATGGCGGGCCCAGATTCCAACAAATGGCTTGAAGCCATGCAATCCGAGATAGGATCCATGTATGAAAACAAAGTATGGACTTTGACAGACTTGCCCGATGATCGGCGAGCGATAGAAAACAAATGGATCTTTAAGAAGAAGACGGACGCAGATGGTAATGTTACCATCTATAAAGCTCGACTTGTCGCTAAGGGTTATTGACAAGTTCAAGGGGTTGACTATGATGAGACTTTCTCGCCCGTAGCGAAGCTGAAGTCCGTCTGAATCATGTTAGCAATTGTCGCATACTATGATTATGAGATATGGCAAATGGACGTCAAAACGGCATTCCTTAACGGCCATCTTAAGGAAGAACTGTATATGATGCATCCAGAGGGTTTTGTCGATCCTAGGAATGCTAACAAGGTATGCAAACTCCAGCGCTCCATCTATGGGCTGGTGCAAGCATCTTGGAGTTGGAACATTCGCTTTAATGAAATGATCAAAGCGTTTCGGTTTATGCAGACTTATGGAGAAGCCTGCGTTTAAAAGAAAGTGAGTGGGAGCTCTGTAGCATTTCTCATATTATATGTGGATGACATACTTTTGATGGGAAATGATATAGAACTTTTGGACAGCATTAAGGCCTACTTGAATAAGTGTTTCTCAATGAAGGACCTTGGAGAAGCTTCTTACATATTAGGCATCAAGATCTATAGAGATAGATCGAGACGCCTCATAGGTCTTTCACAAAGCACATACCTTGATAAGATATTGAAGAAGTTCAATATGGATCAGTCCAAGAAGGGATTCTTGCCTGTGTTGCATGGTGTGAAATTGAGCTCGGCTCAATGTCTGACCACGGCAGAAGATAGAGAAAAGATGAGTGTCGTCCCCTATGCCTCAGCCATAGGGTCTATCATGTATGCCATGTTGTGTACCAGACCTGATGTAAACCTTGTCGTGAGTTTGGTAGGAAGGTACCAAAGTAATACCGGCATGGAACACTGGACAGCGGTCAAGAATATCCTGAAATACCTGAAAAGGACTAAGGATATGTTTCTCGTTTATGGAGATGATGAAGAGCTCGTCGTAAAGGGTTACGTCGACGCTAGCTTCGACACATATCTGGATGACTCTAAGTCACAAACCGGATACGTGTATATTTTGAATGGTGGGGCAGTAAGCTGGTGCAGTTGCAAGCAAAGCGTCATGGCGGGATCTACATGTGAAGCAGAGTACATGGCAGCCTCGGAGGCAGCGCATGAAGCAATATGGGTGAAAGAGTTCATCAACGACCTAGGAGTCATACCCAATGTGTCGGGGCCGATCACACTCTTCTATGACGACACTGGAGCTATTGCCCTTGCCAAGGAGCCCAGGTTTCACAAGAAGACCAGGCACATCAAGCGTCGCTTCAACTCCATTCGTGAAAATGTTCAAGATGGAGACATAGATATTTGCAAAGTGCATACGGATCTGAATGTCGCAGATCCGTTGACTAAACCTCTTCCGCGAGCAAAACATGATCAACACCAAAACTCTATGGGTGTTCGATTCATCACAATGTAACTAGATTATTGACTCTAGTGCAAGTGGGAGACTGTTGGAATATGCCCTAGAGGCAATAATAAAATGATTATTATTATATTTCCTCATTCATGATAATTGTCTTTTATTCATGCTATAATTATGTTATCCGGAAATCGTAATACATGTGTGAATACATGGACCACAACATGTCCCTAGTGAGCCTCTAGTTGACTAGCTTGTTTATCAATAGATGGTCACGGTTTCTTGACCATGGACACTGGATGTCATTGATAACAGGATCACATCATTGGGAGAATGATGTGATGGACAAGACCCAATCCTAAGCATAGCACAAGATCGTGTAGTTCGTTTGCTAGAGCTTTTCCAATGTCAAGTATCATTTTCTTAGACCATGAGATCGTGTAACTCCTGGATGCCGTAGGAGTGCTTTGGGTGTACCAAACGTCACAACGTAACTGGGTGACTATAAAGGTATACTACAGGTATCTCCGAAAGTGTCTGTCGGGTTGACACGGATCAAGACTTGGATTTGTCACTCCGTATGACGGAGAGGTATCTCTGGGCCCACTCGATAATGCATCATCATAATGAGCTCAAAGTGACTAAGTGGTTGGTCATGGGATCATGCATTACGGTACACGTAAAGTGACTTGTCGGTAACGAGATTGAACGAGGCGTTAAGATACCAATGATTGAATATCGGGCAAGTAACGTACCGATCGAAAAAGGGAATTGTATACGGGATTACTTGAATCCTCGACATCGTGGTTCATTCGATGAGATCATCGTGGAACATGTGGGAGCCAACATGGGTATCCAGATCCCGCTGTTGGTTATTGGCCGGAGAGTCGTCTCGGTCATGTCTGCATGTCTCCCGAACCCGTAGGGTCTACACACTTAAGGTTCGGTGATGCTAGGGTTGTAGAGATACTAGTATGTGGTAACCCGAAAGTTGTTTGCAGTCCCGGATGAGATCCCAGATGTCACGAGGAGTTTCGGAATGGTCCGGAGGTGAAGAATTATATATAGGAAGTCCAGTTTCGGCCATCGGGAAAGTTTCAGGGGTCACTGGTATTGTACCGGGACCACTGAAAGGGTCCCGGGGGTCCACTGGGTGGGGCCACCTATCTCGGAGGGCCCCATGGGCTGAAGTGGGACGGGAACCAGCCCCTGGTGGGCTGGTGCGCCCCCTAGGGCCCCCTGCGCCTAGGGTTGGAAACCCTAGGGGTGGGGGCGCTCCACTTGGCTTGGGGGGCAAGCCACCCCCCTTGGCCGCCGCCCCCCCGCCCCCTTGAGATGGGATCTCCAAGGGGGCCGCCCCCCTGGCCCATATATAAAGAGGGGGGAGGGAGGGCAGCCACACCCAAGTCCCTGGCGCCTCCCTCTCCCTCTCCAACACCTCTCCCTCTCGTAGAGCTTGGCGAAGCCCTGTCGAGATCGCCGCTGCTTCCACCACCACGCCGTCGTGCTGCTGGATCTCCATCAACCTCTCCCTCCCCCTTGCTGGATCAAGAAGGAGGAGACGTCTTCCCCAACCGTATGTTTGTTGAACGCGGAGGTGCCCTCCGTTCGGCACTAGGATCATGGGTGATTTGGATCACGACGAGTACAACTCCCTCAACCCCGTTCCCTTGAACGCTTCCGCGCGATCTACAAGGGTATGTAGATGCACTCCTCTATCTCGTTGCTAGATGACTCCATAGATTGATCTTGGTGAAGCGTAGAATTTTTTTATTTTCTGCAACGTTCCCCTACACTCCCCTCCCCCTCCCTCGCCCGCCAACGGGCCGCCGCCCACAATTCTGGCGAAAGTAGCCGATGGGATCACGTCGAAAGGCCAACACACGCACGAGGTTGCCCTCCACCCCCTCCTCCTGCGTCGGCGGGCCGGAAAGTTGCAGATCTGAAGCCCCCGCTTCCGAGTCGCTCCCGCGGGCGACTAAGGGAGCCAACCCTAGCGCCGCCTCCTCTCGCCCCTCGCTACAGTAGTCCTCCCCTCGCCGCTGCCGGTGGCGTCGCCTGCCAAAGGCCGTGCGGCGTAGGCGGAAGCGAGGCCTCTCTTTCCCATGCGGTGGAGGACTTCGTCGTGGGGCGCGGCCTTCGACGGCAACGACGGCGGTCGTTGGGCCCTCCTTGGGCCCTGCCCCTTCCCCTCATCGGCCTGGCTCCCCGGTGGTGTTGCTGCCCTTCCCTGCGGCGGCTCGTGGGGTTCCGGGGGGAAGGGGGGACTCGCTGGCAGCGGATCTGGCCCCCCATCCCAGATCCGGGCGGTAGCGGCGGCGGGAGTGTGGGTGGTGGCGGCGGCGACTTTTCTTAGGCGGTGGTGGGGCGGCCGACGGGCAGGCTGCTTCTTTTGGGGTTGCGGGGCGCTGGGCATCCATGGCCAGGGGGCAGGTTGCGTCTTTGGCGGCGTGCTGCAGCTGCTGCTAGGTGGCTCGGGGCTGCCCCTAATGGTCTCGGTGTGGATGTGGGCAGTCACGGCGTGGCGGTAGCTCATGGTGGTGGTCGGGATCGTTTCACGTCAGCGGCTGGTCTCCTTCGGCGTCGGCCCGTTGGTGAGCGGCCTGTGTCGGCCTTCGATTCCTCTCCTCGTCGTCTGGGTTCTACGTTTGTTGAAGGGCTGGCCCGCTCCCAGCTAAGGTCCATTGCTCACCTCGCGCCCGATGTTGCAGGATCGAGCTCGTCTCGCGCTCGGCGGCAGGACCGAGCTTGTCTCGCGCTCGGCAACAGGATCGAGCTCGTCTCGCTTCCGCAGCTGGACCGAGCTCATCTCGCACCCGGTGCAGCAGGATGGGTCGATGGAGGCCAATTTTGGATGGCCTTTTTGTCTTGGCACTGAGGGCCGCTTAGGGTTGTGAAAGGTGGGGCCTTTCCGCTCGTTCCTTTGGTTGGGGTAGCAACGGGTCTCAGGTGAGGTGGTGTCAAGGTCTTGGATGCCGGGACAGCGGCTATGGTGGTGGTAGCGCGGTGATCATGGGCAGAGCTCGTGGCTTGGTGCTGCCCGGTGACCATGGCCGTGTGGGCGGCATGGTCGTTGGGGCGTGGTGTTCGGCGGCGGTCAGTGTTGGCCGGGGTGAAAACCTGTTCTATCTTCGGATGGACCGGCGGTGGCAAAGTTTGTTCCCTTCTTGAAGGCGTCATCGCGGCTCTCACTGCCCTTCGTGCTGCTCCAGGTCAGTTTATTCACAATCATCCATACTTAATTTCTTTGTTTGTCTGATGCATGTATTTCGATAATCTTCTATATCTAAATAGGGGCACCCCCCTAGCTGATTTCCTGCATCCTCACGCAGCCACGTCATCTGGATTATTACAACCATTGATGAAGCATATCTCAGCAGTCTGCAGCCATCTGATCGAAAGTTGATGAAATTACTAAGAGCTGCCACCGCTAAGTGGAAGATACCGATTCGTTCCAACTGTTTCGCTAGCTGCCAGCCTCCTATCGATCAATCCCTCCTACCGCTAAGTGGAGACTTATTACTTCACCTGAGTCACTTTGTGCACGAGTTCTTAAGGCAAAATACTTTCCAAATGGAGGCCTCTTACAAGCATCTCTAAAAACTGGAGCTTCATTCACTTGGCAAAGCATTATGAAAGGTCTTGAAGTGTTCAAAAAAGGCTATATTTGGAGAGTGGGCAATGGGAATGAAATCAACATATGGTCAGATCCATGGATTCCTTCTAGTCCCAACAGAATGATCATCACGCCCAGAGGTCAAACAGTCGTATCGGTGGTGAGTGACTTGATTGATCCTCACACAGGACTTTGGGATGAGCAACTCATTATTATGATTTTTAATCCCGTCGATGCTCGAAGGATTCTGCAAATCCCCTTAAGTCTTCATGCATTTGATGATTTCATCGCATGGCACCCCGATAAAAAAGGGATGTTCTCCGTTCGAACAGCTTATAGAATCCAACGGTTACATAAATTTGGGGCGCATGCAAATGACATCAGTGGACCGGGAGGTTCTGCTACTCCAGCGGTATGGAGTACATTATGGAAGCTACAAATTCCACGTAAAGTTTCAATATTTTGCTAGCGTTTACTACACGGAATTCTGCCCCTAAAAGGTATGCTCGCTAATAGACAGGTTGGGGCAATTGGAGGGTGCCCAATTTGCCACAAGAGCTCTGAAGATATTCATCATCTATTCTTCACATGTATTCATTCAAGGGGTATGTGGAGCCGACTTGGATTGACAGATTTGATCAACACCGCAACACATGTTGATAGATCTGGGTCGGTTATTATGGAGTATATCTTGTCTATTGATCAAACGCCACTACCTCTAATGCCGACATTGGAGATTAAACAGGTCGTAGTGGTGGGATGTTGCTACCTCTGGTGGACACGCCGCCTTATAACACATAATGAGAGTTGCCCGCCGATGGTAAGATGGCCTTTGTCGGTCTTGGCAATTACAAGCAACTATCAACGAGCCATGGCGAAGATAGTTGTGACAGAAGAGGAAAGATGGTTGAAGCCAGACCCAAAGTTCATCAAACTTAATGTGGATGCGGCCTTTTTTGCAGAGCAAGGAGTTGGAGCTACGGCAGCAATTATTAGAGATGAACGAGGTATTTTCCTTGCAGCTCAATGTAAGTTTATCCCATATGCAGCGGACGCAATGACATCAGAGGCAATGGCGATGAGAGACAGACTGAACTTGGCAAATAGCCTAGGGTTCCAGCGAGTTGAAGCGGAATCCGACTCTCTAACGGTGATCAACTGCTGCTCCGGTCAAAGTACTTGGTGGGACGCGGCGGCAGCGATATTCGCGGAATGTGTGGACATCTCTACCTTGATTGGGAAGGTCAACTTTAAGCGATCAGCAAATCAAGCGGCGCATGTGCTAGCTAATTTTAGTTATTGTAATAAATTTTCTTCTAGTTGGACTGACGAGCCTCCAGATTGTCTGGTGAGCAAGCTCGTAGACGATGTATCTTTATGCATTAATCAATAAAGCTAGCCATGATGGCCTTTCCTCAAAAAAAATCCCTCCGACTCGATTTGTTTTTGTTGGGCTGTGCATGTCCGCTTCTCACAAACATATATTTGCACACTTAAAAGCCCATTGGAAGCCCATAGGTAAACTCCCTGATCTATTCACATCGTTGTGTTTCCTCTTATCTGGTCCACGCATACAATCCCAGCGGATTTACTCCTTGGCGAGCGAGCGCTGCGACGCTCGATTCCCATGCGGGAATTGTTGGAACCGTGGGCCCCTCTTTCTCTTTCCTAATAAATCTCCCCCTAATCCAACCGTGGGGTATTTCCTCAAATAAGGTCCTGTTTGGTTTATAAGTTCTAGGACTTTTTTTAGTCCGAACTTATAAATCTCAAGTCCCTAAAAAGTCCCTACCTGTTTGGTTCCTGGGACTTATAAGCCCCTATAAGACCATATTACAACTACAAGTCCCTAAAAGACTCTCCTTGAGAATCTTATTCTATAAGTCTCAAATGCTCACTTTAAGTCCGTATAAGTCCCTCCTATTTGATTTTAGATGAGACTTATAGAAACTTTTTTAAGTCCCTAAACCAATAAGTCCCTGGAAACAAACACCCTCTAAATCTCTCCTCCCTGTAATCTCTCTCTCTCTTCCCTCGAGATCTCCCTCTAATCTCTCTCCCCCTGATTTTAAGGGGTGGGTGGTTGCATGCATCGTGCTTTTGTTTCCTGGCCCTTACTTGTGCTTACGGTTTGCATGCAAATTAAAAAAAGGAAATAAAGGAAAAGGAAACAATACATGGAGCCGCTTCAATCTGAAATACAAGGCTGGTCGGAAAGCGAGCGCTCCGACGCGTGCCTCCCATAATTCGCGAGTCAATCAAGCGATTTCCTCTTCCACAGTTATTACTACCTCGACCTCTCACGTGAGGATGCATCGCTCTTCATATCCCCATCTGTCTCTCTGCGTCGCTCACGCGCGGCACACCCCTCCATGCATTCTCACCTTCCTCTGTTGCCCTCGTGCGCCTTGCCGTGGGTCTGTGATTGCTGAGATCTACCATGGGTGCCGATCTTTTGGTGCCCCAAGATGGATGATGTGTTTCTGATTTAGCTTTCGCCCTCTTCCCCTCTCCTATTTGTTCCATTCTTGCCAACCTAGCTGCCTTTTATGATCCCACTGTCCCACATGGACTTCACGGAGATTGTATGGCAGTAAGGGAACTAACTGTGTTATTTGGTTGTAGGTTTTTGATGGCCATGGAGGTTCTGATGCAGCATCCTACATGAAAAAACATGCCATCAGATTGTTCTTTAAGGATTCAGAGTTCCCATGAGCAATACAAGATGTCTTTTTTTTTTTCTGAATCCGTGGCAAACTCAGTCCGCAAAGGTTTCTTAAGTGAAGACCTCGCTCTTGCAAATGAATCAATCATCAGTTGATTGTCGGGAACTACAAATCTTACATCTTTGATCTTTGGAAGGTATGATGAGTATGCAGCCAAAACTCCTACATACACATATGCATGCGAACTTTTGTTTTCCTCCTATCTTGCAGGTAATTGTTGGATGCAAATGCTGGGGATTGCCAAGCAGTTCTATGTAGGAAACACATCGCTATAGAAAAGTGTGTTGTTACAGGCCAACATGTGAAGTAGAGCATGATGCTGACATAAGGTAGCATATATCCTTTTTTTAATAAAAAAAGTTTGATTGCTAACGTATGTCTTTGTTGTTTTCATGCCTTTCCACCAATTACTAACATGTAATGGCATGATGCCTACCAAGACATAATTTTCAATGCAGCTGAAACAAGTTAAAGTCAGTTTTACGACGATTTGTACAAATTTAGTGTCTGTAGGATACGTTCTGCTTCACAGCCGAAACAAGTTTCAGTCATTTTTACTACAAGTTTTTTGTTTTATAGTTTGGTTATATTCCATTCCACATTTTTTGTCATATGTAGTTGCAACTTAAAGATAGTTATTTATTTGTATGTAATTTCAATTTAATTGTGGTGATTATTTATATCAATTCCAAGTTTCTAACTGAACATGTGTCCCCTTTATAGTCAAATTTTATAGATAGCTAATAAATTTTACACTGATGGTAGTTCTTCATATAGGGAGTGCTAAGTATTAGGACACCTAAATTTGATCAACACATATTGCAATTGATTCCCGCAGCAACGCGCGGGGTATCATCTAGTATAATAGGTCAAGGTAACAGAACCTGGCAGAGAAAGAGAAATGGAAACCGTACCACAATATTCTCGGAATTTTTTTTTTGGAATGGGAGAAGACCCCCTGCCTCTGCATCTGGACGATGCATGCAGCCATTTTATTAATTGTCTTCTTGGTCGTAAATATTCATGCACGAAAGTTTGACTGGTCTTTCTTTATTCAATAATAGCATAGGCCTGCAGCAGTGTCTTCGGAACCTCTGCAGGTAGGACTTGTCCTGAGACGTGGGCGAGACACACAAACTCAGGCCTGTGCCCGGTCAAGAGGGACCCTGAGATAATCGAGCTCGAAAAGGCCTGAGACGGCTCGGCCTTTGCCAACTAGATCATTGCTTCTGGTGTCAAAGATGGAGCATCCTTTGTGCACGAACATCAACATGTAGTCCAGCTCTGCAAGTTTGGAAACGGACACAACGTTGATGCCCAAACCTGGGACGTAGTGAACTTCCGGCAACACGATGTCGTCAGAGCTTACATGTCCACATCCGTGTGATCGAAGAGGAGAGTGCACATTGGCCGTCATAATCAGGGCCCCCGCCTTCTCGGTTGTCAGGTTGGAGATGAGACTCCGATTACCAGTGGCGTGAATAGTTGATGCCGAGTCGGCATAGTATCTCTGCTTGCCTGTAGGTGTTTTGCTGTCCAATCGGCATAGCACCCAGTTAGCGTCTGGCATGCTAGTTCAGACTGGAAGTAGGGAACTTAAGACCAAACTGTCGTCAATAATGCAAAAACGTAATACGGGACAGAAAACAAACATTCTTTTCTTACTTCTTAGGATGGTTTGCTCACGTCGATCAACATGGAAATAATTAAAAATCAGGACTCCTGGAAGGATTTAAGACACACAAAAGCACACAGTCTGAAATATGCTTTCACTTGGAGGTTATGAAACCCCATTATTTAAGTTGATCCTTGGGAACCAGAATTCATATATGTTAATCAATTGAAATTAATAATATTTGATATTGATATTTCTTTTTCAATTTACCAGCACTTATTTTATTTTATTTTATTTTGATAAATTTCTCTTCGACCACATCGGTTCTTCTTAGTATCCCATCTAATCTTCAATCTACTATATGGCATATACCAATTTTTCGCCTAGACACAAAGATATATACATATATACATCGCAACAGTTGTCCTCATATTGAGATAAAAACATATCTTGCTGATGATCCCTCAACTACAATGCCCTTTTTTGGTGTCTAGTGAGTCGTCATCTGGGGTAATCATACATTCGCCCACAACCTCCACATCAATGCCTGCCAAGTTTGCTACTGCCTCCAAATTTGACGTTGAAAAATTTATGATGTTTCTCGCTAAAACAAGTGTTGGTTTCTGATTTCTCTAACCCAATGAGCACATGTCGCATAATAAGAAATGACTTTATTTGAAGTAATTAGCATGATCAAGTAAAAAGGGATGTCTTTGTACAAAATTTCAGCTGCATTGCTTCTAATATAGTTTCAACAATGTGGCTTCAAAGTTTCGCATGCCCACTTTGATTAAAATGTATATACATTTAATAATCAGAACATGAAATGTTTAATATAAAACATATTAGGACATAAATACAGTAACATTTTAGTTCCTCGTTTTATTTAGGATGACAACATAGTTCCATTGCCATGGGTTGACGGGATGCAAAAACTAGTTACTACTTGGGGATACCCATGTGGCTTTCTAATAGTTTCACTATAGAAATGCTAATTATGTACGCCAAATAAAAGAAGAGAAAACAACCTATGTTAAAGACCACCCGGATGATTTTACCTAAGGAAAGCACCACCATTATATTTTTAAATTGGGCAGTTATTTGATCTTTGTTACTACATTTAGAAGGGGAATGGATAAATACCTTAGACTAGGTGACACGCCGCACGTTCCAGTGGAGTTGGAGATTTGATTTCTAAATATTATATGGAATGTCGGTTAATTTCTTAGGATTTAAAATATGAGAGAAAATTCCACATAAATGATAAGAAAAAAATCATAACATAAATAGTTAAATGCGATGGGATCAAAAATCCCCTTAAAATGCACTAATGCATGTTGCATGGTAGAGATGCTCTCATGACTAGATTTCACAGATGGTAGTCGACCAAGCTACAAAATCTAACAGCTACAACAATTTTTATAATGTGGACGCACACATGTGCAAAAAATTGCTCTTTAATGAACTATAGTGGGGTTTGTCCATATTTGATAGGAGCTCATCCCTAGAAAGTTGTCATGGCAAATTGATCTTTGAGCACAATATGATCATTGGAGTCCAAGAAGCATGCACAACAATGATATCCACATGGGGCACCATATGCCAAAAGATCATTTAGATTTGTCTCGTGAAAGAGGAAGGCCTTGTGACATGTGCATAGTTGATCATATTAGCATGCATCTGGTTATGGAAATACTTCCTCCAGTCCACAGAAGTTATTTGTTTTGGATATTAGAATGGTTTATGTAGTCCAATTTAAAATGTAATATGTTGCTTGGACTGAATGAAATTACCATAATTGCAAAGCATTTTTGGAGTGAAATCTACACATGCAAAACATTAAGCAATCAATCCAAATATTTAGCAAACATTAATCACCACACAATATATGGTTGACTATATCCATGTGGAACACTCTTATCAACCATAGAGTACAAGAAACTTGTTAATATACCAGAATTTCACACTCTTGAATTGTCGTTTGAGTCAAATAAGTGCACAGGAGGAACCATATAGGAATGCATGTGGATCCTGAGTTTTGCATCCGACAATTTTTCATAAGGACTGGTTTTTTTCGTTGTGCGGTTGTTAAGGACAGACGTGTATCATGCAAGGCTTGTCTCATCACATGCCATACACGTGCCTTTGCAATATTTTTTAGAAGTCGACATGTGTGTATGTAATGCTGGAATTAGTATGCTTAATTAGTTTCCAATAATAGAAGTTTTTCCTGGCCTCCTAAATTAGGAAGAGGCAGCTATGACATCAAACCGATCCATTGCATAGGTAGAATGGACGCATCCAACATATGGGGATAATGCAAAATAATAAGTTTATCATGATCTCGAAAAGAAGAGGATAACTAGTGTCTGATACATAGCACCTGACATCCATGTCTAAACTGAAAAGACTAAAGTGTGTTGAAGAGCAAAAGGTCCATACCCGTAAGGAGGAATTAATGGGCACATCCATGAAAAGATGGTAGCGATAATTCCAATAAAAGCTGCGAAACTGAAATTCCGAAAGCCCAAATGACACCAATGTTTCAAACTATGTTGCTGCGGGGGAGATGCCCTTTTTGGAAGAAGAAAAATGATAAAACATACATTTGTGTAAGGATCTTTAAAAAATGATGAAATTAAGCGCACGATCTGGATCAATACCTGGGAATTGCATTGCTTTCATTTGAAGTTCTCATGGTTGATCGAGCTTCCCAGCCAGTAAGAAGAGGGTAGCTGCATCCATAATGATGATATCTACAGAATGGACCGTATCCCAAAATGTTAACTAGGTTTGTCGCCCGGTCGAAGAGAAAGGCCATTGGCCTTATTATGCTAGCAAATAATTATTTTATTGAAATGCTTCCTCCAGTGCATAGCAGTTGTTCATTTTTAGATATTAACAAGGTTCTTCAAGGTCCTAAATATTATTAACGTTGACAGTTATTGTATATTATAGTATGCTTGTAGAATTGAATACATTTTCTTACCATAGAAGTACTTTCCAAGATAAATCTAACCATATGACATTTAAGTATCCAGTCCAAATATTTAGATGATTTTTTTAATGGTCGCTATGGGAGATGAATCTTCACTAGAATATTCACATTCACATTTGCTATAAGTGTTAGAATAAATCCGAGGCCACCGTCGATCTACCGAGGACCAAGCAATCACACGAGCACGACACCGAGATTTGTTAACGAGGTTCATCATCATGGCTACATCCCCGGGGCCTGACTACGGGCGCTCCTCCCCATGACACCATCACAATCCGCACCCCGGCCGCCCGGGCGCCGGCACACGCCGCCGGCTCCCCCGCGTGCCCGTGCTATTATGTTGGCATAGGTTACAACGTGTGTCTACCCCCGATATATATGAGAGCTTAGGATACAAGTGTTCTACTTGGACACGACTCCGTATCCTATCGACACACCGTACGACTCCAAGTCCAACTGTAACCTAACTTGTATAATAATATTCGACACAACTCTAACAAACTCCACCTTGGTGAATATTCTCCACCACCTTGAATTCGTCCGTGCGTCGAACCTCCATGTACATTGGACTTGAGATACGCCATGAGCACCGCTGCTACTCCCAGACTCCATGTGACTCCACCTGCAACTGTAGTCCCTTCTCGTCTTCTTCACGGTCAACACTTGAGCAAAGTTAAGTTTTTCATTACTCTACTTTGTGCTCCCAACTTCCGGAGTTTCCGTTCAACGCCATCACACACCGATAACTTATCTGCATGAAAAATGAACAACTCACATATTGGATGTCACATACAAGAGTTACCTGAACTCAACATCACCGCTCTTTCTTGACCGTCTGTTTGAAACTTGAAGGAATTTCACCGTCGCCCTGTGTCACCCTGAGTCAAATTCACAGTTGTCTCATCCTTTTTCCCTGATAGTCTCTGACATGTCCCACAGCTATAGCACTCCGCCTCCTTCTCTACTTGTCATCCGCACTTTGCCATGTGCACTGCACACCACAGAATATGCGGCCATGTACTCTCTCAGCTTTTGACAATTTCAGAATTTCCGCCACTTTCTCAGATTCTCCATGGTCAACTCCTGTCCATCAACTAGCACCGATAGACCCAGTCACCAACTTGAATCTGGTACTCGTCAACACTGCTTCAGCACCCCCTGCACAATTTATCTGACCACATGTCTGACCACCAGTGCCTTGGCCTGTCGCTGTGTCCCGTGCTTACCGCACGCCTCGCCGCTATCGCTACGTCGAGCCTCTGCTGTCCTGGTCGAGTCTCCCGGGTAGCTAGCCCTCACTGCCTCAACCCCCACTGCAGAGAACCACCGATCATTAGCGACCGATGGCGAGTATCACGTCTCCATCAGACCATTGGGCCCCAGTCCGATCCACGTGTCTCTCGCTATCCCGCTGAAATAGGCTTCGACTTTCCATGCATTTACGCCGTAGCCCCTCCATCAGCACAGAGTGTAGTCATCCATCAGACTCCAACTCCACCTTCAACGTGACTCCATGGTGGTTGTACGTGCCACCCTCCTGCGCCCTATTGACTCCAAGTTCTCATGTGCACCGTCTTGAATCAACCCCGCGCCATTGTTTGTTGAAGCCGCACAAGCCCTCAGGCCTACACCACGTGTTTCCACGCCCCAGAAGTCGGCCACCATCAGCATCACGCTCCTACGTCGTCGTCGCTGAAATCACCGCCGTTTTCTGCTTTGACCGACATCCCTGCCGATCCATCAGACTGTCCAGTCTGACCCAGCCGAAATTATCCGACTGCACCATGCTCCACCCTGCGTCGTGTCCGCCTCGCACATCTGTGGATTGCCTTGACGCCCTGTGTATGCATAATCCCTGTCACGACGCACTCCAGACTTCTTCAAGCCTTATACTCACGTCGTTCTTCTCAGTTTCCGTATGACTGCCTCCGTTGAACAACAACATCGCTACCAACCAGTGTACAAAGCAAAGAACCCAAACGTAGTCTTCCTGGTAGTCTTCTCGTGTAGGTGTAGCAACCAGCAAATTCAACTCCACAACCTAACACCACGTGACCCTCCTGACTAGTTTCTTATTTCTTTTCTTAATCACACTTCAAATCAATCTGATAACAGCTAGCGACTGCATGTCCAACCACACTGCCATGCATGGAAACCGATCTTTTCTTCAAACAAACTCGTAATTGTAGCTACAGCTGCACACGACCACCTGCTGCACTCTGCCCTGCACGCCCTCGCGCCAGCTCCGATTGGGCTCTGCGCCCGCGCGCATGGGCCTTAAGCGCCCTGTTGCCTTCCGCTGCTAGACCCGTAGGCACGTTTGCCTTGCGCTTCGTTCCGTATCACGATCGTCCTCGGCGAGACCCAATCGACTAGAACACGTGCCGCCGTCTTGAGCCAGAATCTGCACCCGATCCGAATAGGCATTGTAGGTGTGTGTCCCGATCGATCCGATCAACTCGTAGCTACTGCCGTCGCTGCCTGCTTCCTTGAAGATTTATATCACCATGAATCCATCTGCCTCTAGATCGTGCCTGCATCAACTCATCGACTATGCCACGCCGATTTCTTTTGCTTCAACGATCGCCCCGCAGAATTTCATAGATACTTTCTTCCTCTCCTCTAGATCAACTCCTTCGCGACCTCCAAACAACGTAGCTCTGATACCACTTGTTAGAATAAATCCGAGGCTACCGTCGATCTACCGAGGACCAAGCAATCACACGAGCACGACACCGAGATTTGTTAACGAGGTTCACCATCATGGCTACATCCCCGGGGCCTGACTACGGGCGCTCCTCCCCATGACACCATCACAATCCGCACCCCGGCCGCCCGGGCGCCGGCACACACCGCCGGCTCCCCCGCGTGCCCGTGTTATTATGTTGGCATAGGTTACATCGTGTGTCTACCCCCGATATATATGAGAGCTTAGGATACAAGTGTCCTACTTGAACACGACTCCGTATCCTGTCTACACACCGTACGACTCCAAGTCCAACTCTAACCTAACTTGTATAATAATATTCGACACAACTCTAACAATAAGGATTTGCAGCCTCTTAAAAGATAGGTTCAAATGAACCACATTTCACAGTGATTACGAGAGAAACAGATAACCAAAAACGGAGTATACCCCATGCAAGCCCCCTATGAGGGCCACCCTGGCACCGCCGCTACCGCAAAATAACCAGCAACACCAACTAAAGGAAAAAAGCTTGGCCCAAACTGCACTGTAGGCACTACCCTGACAAACCACATGCAAACTACCACCAAGGCCGAGACAAAAACCCAGGGGAGGCCCATTACATGAGAAGAACTACCACCACACACGAATATGATCCATCGAGACCAGCAATTGCGCCTTGACACTATCGACATACCGCAACACCGGAGTGCCCTGACGAAGTAGAAGAATGGCAAGAAGCAGCCGAGGTAGAGTGACCAATCCTATATGCTTTGGCACACAGGTTTCATTTAGCTCATATTTTGACATGATATCCGAAATTAGCTCCCTCAACTCTCCATAAGTTTCATTTAGTCCCCTCCTAATTCTTGTTGAAGCTCCGCCACTGGTCGCTACCACTATCTTAAACGTTAAAGAGCCACTAGAGACCATCGCAAGCACCGCGCTATGTAGAAGCGTCGCAAACCCATCACTATAAGAACTACATGAAAAAGCTTGCGCCACGTGGGGACTAGATCGCACCGCCAGCCACCTGCAAGCTTTGCTCGGCAAAGTGTGCTGGCAACGGGAGCGATGCGGGGACGTTTCTCCATGTCCGTGTCATATATATTTAGAAAATATTAATAAAGAAAGGGTGTGTCTAGGTCTCAGATGACTGAGACTTAACCAAGTCTAAGTCAAGTGCTATAGTATATAAGAAGAAGAAAAGAAAAACTGAAAAGAAACTTTTTGTACGAATCTCCATGTCAGATCAAAATCAAAGGAATATAGCATCGACCGAGACTTAGCAAAATTGATAGAGGACATGTATATTTGTTTGACAATATATATATATATATATATATATATATATATATATATATATATATATATATACCACTGTGTTTTAATTATCATATCTATGTCCAATACTAACTGACATGAGCGTAAGAATCTTGTCAAATGGGCAGAATTTTCTACTAAAAAACCCATTGCCCTTCGAGTCATATATAAGTATATACGCTGAAAAGCTGGTATGCCATACTCGTGCCTTGGCAATATTTTTTGGTAGTGATGTTTACGCCATCGTCACATAACGATGACACGACTATATAAAACTTCAAACCCTATCCTTTGCATAAATAGAATGCACAAGTCCTGCACAAGAATAAAGTAGAAATTATACACATCATTGCGTATTCACGAAAAAGAATAAAGTAGACCTAGATGATGTCTGAGCTAATATGTCGAGCAAAGTGGTGCAAGAAAGTTGCAGCAAATGTGAGCCTTTCTCCATATACTCCGTATCCGTATACATGTGATGGGCCCGTAATTTGTGTGAATGGGCAAATCATCCATCCATAACTTCATCTAGCGAACTCAAGATGCTGAGCCCGAACAAGTTGATTTTGGAAAAAGATGCATGACTTGAGGGTGGCGGCTTCCCGATGAGTAGAGGAGCTGCACAAACTGCAACCCAATCCAAAAGCCCTACAGCCATCTTATAATACCCAAACATCCAATAACCACGGAAGAAACAAAGAAAGTAAATTGAAGGGTCCATCGGTGGGCAAGACTACATACATGGCTGGGTGCGCCATTCATTTCCGGCGTGTACGCGTGATGCATACGGCGGGCAAGTGAAACATAGCGAAGAGAACTATTCAGATAGAGCAACTATAACCAGTGTTTGCAAATGGATCAGGAAGAGGGGTTACCCATCAATCATAGCTTTTTCCCCCTCGGGCAGGGTACCGCTGGGGGCAATCAGCTGCGGTTCTCCGCCTGGGTCACCCATCAACCACACCAAGTTCAGTGTGGTCTCCTTGGCTCAAGGCCTCCACTTCTCGGTTCGAGCGAGTTGACCGGCCTCACAGCTCCCCAGCCTATTATCTCTGTCTCAAAGAAAAATAAGCTCCCTAGTGACCAACGCCAACCTGGCTTTGAGGAAGACGAAGGTGGGTACTGTTGGTGGACCGTGATTTTCCCGTAGTACCCCCAGCACACTTGTCGTTGCTGTTTTACATGTTGCCCCTCCCCGTTCCCTTCTTTTGTTTATAACACCTAGTTTCAGCTCTTGGGAAACAAACAACATGGGCGACATTCCCTGACATACCAGAGTCTTTTAGGGTCACATCACATGCGGAGGCCAACCTAGCAATCAACGCTGCGGTTTCATTTGCATCCTACGTACCGGAGCTTTGCCTTCGGCCATCATTTTTATTTCTTTCGGATGATGGTACGCACACTCAGTTCTGGGGTTCAAAATGGATCGGAAATAGACGAAACCGAGTGTTATTATACTTGTTTTCATTTTTTTGAGAAGCGGAAACAAATAAAAAAGCCACAGAAATGAATACGGAAACAGATACTATCGCTAAACAGACATGGAGCCAAACCAAAGCGAACATGGAAACAGAAGTGGGTGTTGACCGGAACTTAAAAACCCCTTGAATCATAAAGAAATACACAAAAAAATGAATTGGTAACATGGCTATCAAATAATATGATTATGTTAGCGACTTAGTGCAGTACTGCAGTAGTATTGGACAATTACGTATAGGGTCTAGTTGAGTAGGTGTGTGGTAGTAGAAATTACGTTTCAAATGATCCATTCTGCCCATTGTATCATTGTGTGTTATTTGATGGTTAGATACAAAGCAGCCATAAGCCTATAGTAAAAATAGAAATTCCATATTCACGGAAATGGGAAGTTCCATTTTCACGCCTGTTCCACCGGAAAACACTGTTCTATTTTTGTTTTTGTTTCCACATAAAAAAATTCCATTTCCACTTCCGTTTTGCAAATTTCTGTTTCTCCTTTCATATTTACTTTCCATTTTAAGCAAAAAGTTTCCACTCCATTTTAATCTGTAGTTAGTTCGACAAAGTTAGGTCATTTTTTTAAAACACCTCACATATTAATTAAGCAAAAGGTTTGACAGAATAGAGCATCTAGAGGGGCAAATTTGGTCCCTTAAACGCCCGAGCGGCAAATTTCCACTCCATCTCACTGTTGGCTTGCCACGGGTCAGTGGCGCTGGCTGGCGGCACCCGGAGCGCGGATCTCGGCCCGGATCTGGTGCGCGTCGGTGCTGGCCGGCATCCTTGGAGTGCTCACGGCGGGGAGTGCGGCGGCTATCTCTGGAGCCTTGCGTGGGGCGTAGCAGGATGGAGGTTGTAGGTGGTACACCGGCACTGGCGGTGGCGGCGGTGCAAGCGCAGCCATGGCGGCGGCGGCGCTGCGAGGCCTTGCTAGGAAGGGTGTTGGCGGGCAGCGGGCGTTCGTTTGCTACGTGTGAGGCGTGCGGCATTGCCTCGGCGGTGTGGGTGCCGAAGTGTGGTCGGAGGTGTGGGTCGGATCCATTCTGGTGGCAGTCCCCTGGAGCGGGTGAAGGCCACCGTAGCGGATCTGGCGTTGCACCGCTCGGTGGTTGCTGCGGCTCCTTGTCGATGTTGAAGGTGACGGCTTTAGCGCATTCCCTCGGTAGTGAGGGGGGCTTCGACGACAAGTTGCTACGGTGATGTCGGTGCGAGGCATCTGATCGGGACCGGCCGGAATCTTGGAGGCGTGGAGATGTGCAGCGCCACGGATGAAAATCCTGTTCGGTTGTGACCGGACCGGCGTTGATGGCACCTGCGGGTGTCATTCACCTTCCTGGAGGCTTCGTCGAGTGCAACGCCATCCTCCTCGCGTCCTCGTTTCGGCAGCTGTCTCCGGGGCAAAAGCCTTGATTCGTAGGATCGGCATGATTGCAACGTCTTTGAGGTTGTTACTCTGTTGGGAGCATTGTGCTGGGAGACTCGAGGTCCCATGATGCGCTTCTCCGGTGTTCACTGCTGCCCGGATCTTTCTCCTCCAGCGCCATGTATGGCCGTCGCCGGCAAATCCAAGGAAGCTGGAGTTGCTGTTCTTCGGAGGACTTCGGTGTCGGCCGAGACGCGGCGAGGGGCTTGGTGTTGGGTAGGCTTTTTGTGTCGTAGTTGTGTTGTTGTGTTTGGTTGTCCTTGTACAATTCGGGTTTGGAGTTGGCCGCCTTCGTTGTTCGCAGCGAGTGGTAGACGTGGTTGTATGTCTTATTTCTCTTCTTCTATAAAGCTAAGATACGCAATTTGTGTACCATTGAAGAAAAAACGCCCGAGCGTGTTCGTTTTGACATCCTATTTATTCGTTCATGCAGTCATGTCCTTCATTTTTTTCTCTATACATCCGGTCACATGCATGTGAATGGTCGAGAAGGAGAGAGAAAGAAAAGAAATAAGAAAAATAGAAAAACGATGCTCCATGGTGGGCCAAATCCTATGCGGCAGACGCATGACCACTGACCGGACACTCGTCACACTGATCTCATTTGCGAGGGCAATATGAGGAGTGCCGGAGAGGCCATGCATTTAAGCAGGCTTTGAGGGGTTCGGTTGGGTTATCTTTCTCCCTATGTCTCCTGCCCGATCAGTGGTCCTATGTCCACCCAATCAATTTGAGAGGTCCGGTTGTAGATGCTCTTACAATATACGCCACATAGGGCGGAAAGGTATTAGAAAGAGAACCATCCAACCTATTATCAAATCTAAACTTTACGATTTTCTGTGCCACCATATTGGCCCGCCTATTAATCTTCGTGACCTTAAAATTTGGAAAGTAGCTTTGTGATGGTTAAACTCTCCTTCATATCAATGAGAGACGACCGATCAAGGTTATCATGTGCTAGGAAGAAAACCATAGAAAAAGTTATCATGTGCTAGGAAGAAAACGACAGAGGAGCGGCCAGTTTCCAAAATAACATGCATATGAAGAGTGATATCGATGTAGAAACCGGCGAGACACGCCCTAAGCTAGTACACACACAAATATAATCTAAGAGGGTATAAGGACGCCGCCTGCCGAATTTCTAGCAACAACGGCCACACTCGCAAAGCAAATACTCTTCGAGCATACATCTTAATGTAATCCAAAGGTGGAGGCTGTTATACCTCACAAACGGAGTATTGGCGGGCCTTATCCAAGCCGCTGCTGCCTTGCCTTTGACGCTCCGGACGGAATCTGCATTTGAATGGTAAGAGGAGAACGACGTCCAGTAGTTATCCACAAAATTAGCCGGATTTGAAACAGAATCCTTACCCTTAACAAAAATTAGATCATTTCTTAATTGCAAGGCTCTCCAGAAGACGAATAAAATTTGTTCTCGTGCTGGAGATGTTAACTGATCCAAAAAGATAAGCATCTAATCGGCCCCCGAGAAACTGACGATTTGTTCCCTTGGAATATTCCACACTTTTCTTAACTCCATGCGCAGAGCTCCCGCCTTAGGGCAAGCCACCAGAGCATGGAACGTGCTTTCATGTTCCAATCCACAGATAGAGCACAAACTCGAAGTAGTATGATGGTGCATAACTATATTCATCTGGACCGTCAAGCTATTAGCCGCTGCACGATAAGCAAATAATGGCCTTCCATATGATATTCCAAAGCCTTTTGTCCCCATTCACGCCGCCACTTGATTGCCCACAATACTGCTTATACAATCCTTAAGGTTCGCCCAATTATATGCGCTTTTATGGACAACAAACCATTCTGCTCATTGTGCCAAGCAATAAAATTGCCATTCCCTGATGATTGAATACACACCTTTAGAATTTATTTGGCATCTTGGGGTGAGTGATCAAATTTACATCCCATCTCTTGGACCCGCTCATGAATAACTCGGTCACCCATTTGATCCTTGTTCTATTCTTTGTTGCTGAAACCCCTAGAATAAGCTTTGGCATATTTAGGACAGATCGCTTTCTAAAACTCAGCTCCATGGCGTCTCGTTCTATAAAATACTAGAATTCGGGTACAACTTCCTGTTTTTCATTAAACTCTTTAGGGGTGTTTCAAAAACTCTAGTTTGAGAAGTCCTCATGGAGGTAGAAAAATTGCCCACCACTGCCAATCAAAAGTGGATACTCCTTCATTTTATTTCTTCACGTCACGCAACCCCAAATTGATCTTTTCAGTGAAAATGCATTATTTAAGCTGGAGCTAGCTAAAAGCCAAACATAAACTGCTTTTATTGTGGAGCTGCAACTCCGAGGTGGAACCGCTTCAAAAAGAATTTGTGAAGCAAAGCTGATTTTGGTGGTGTGGAGAAGTCCTAAACATGCCAAAGATTTCACTTCATCTACGAAGGAACATCTTGGCTATTTCTCGCTTAAAGCGAGACCTCCTAATCCCAATGGCGGAGCTACGTTGGTAGTT
>NC_041381.1:6978848-6981979 GCF_002162155.2 Triticum dicoccoides
AACATCTCTATTTTGCATTTGGCCCCCCCAAAGGATCTTACCAAGCTCCGCCACTACCTAATCCCGACGCAGGTTGGAGGATGGGCGATGATATGTATCATGTTTAGCGATATATATCAAGCGATCATGTATAGACTCGCTCGATTGCTAGCATGGGCGGGCCAACCCATGAGTGAGATATGACTACTCGCTCGCTTTTAGCGGATATATTTTCAAAGCTGGTTTCCTGTAGAAGTTCTTCTGGATAATCATGAATCCCATAAAACTTAAGGCATTTAGAAAATGTTCATGAATTACAAGAACATGAACAATGTTTTGATTTTAGAACATTGCTTAAACCGTGCATTTTTTAAAATTTGTGAACAAAACTTGAAATGGGAATTTTTTATTTGAAAAATTATTACAAAATGAGAACATTTTCTGAAGTTCCCAAACTTTTTAAATATTAGAAAAAAACAAAACGGAACATTTTGGAATTAAAATAACTTCGGAAATAGGATTTTTTAAAGAAATTCATAAAAGATATTCACTAAATTTGAAATACAAAAACAGGTACCCTTTTGAAATTAAAAACTAATTTTGAAACACAAACACTCTTTAAAATGTGTGTTATATTAAAAAGATATTTACTAAATTAAAACAAATTCATAAATTTGAATAATGTTTATGAAATGAAAAAAAATATGAAGTAAAATATATCATAAATGAAAAAATTGTTTGTGTATTCAAAAAATATTCATGTATATCGAACAAAAACTAAAAACATTAACAAAATTTGAAATTGTGGAGAATTTTTGAAATTCCAAACATCTTTCCTACTTATAAAGATTAGAGTTGGTGGTGAGTTCACATGTAGGACCAACAACCTTATCAATTAAAGAATACACCCGTACCCACATATGGTCCTAGCAAAACCTTCCAAGATACATAAATAAACAATTGCACTTTTACTTATATTTGGGACCTAAACGAAATAAACAAGTACACTACTATTATTTTCATGTGAGATCAACGATTGCAGGATGCATAGATAACAAATGCAGAAATGTGACTCCTACTCAAAATTATGCTCTTCAGCGGTGACATAACTCCTTCTATTTTATAGTTTAGTAGCAACGCACGATCATTGTGCTAGTTCTCGAAAAACCTAAACATGTTCTGAAATTTCAAACCTTTTTTTGAAAAAGAAAGCAATTTATGAAATCTTTTGACTTTTTTTAATTTTAAATGTAAAAGAAGGAAAGAAAAAAAACTGAGAAAAAGCAATCAAAATGAAAACAGCCCATGAACCTTTTAGAAGGTTCCGAAAACCGGTTAGGAACCTTCTGGAATGTTGCCAAAACTAGTCGTCACCTCTCACATCAACTCGGTGGTTGCTTCGCTGCGGTTACTAATGGACTAGCCAATCCTCCACTACTTGTGGGCGATGCAAAGGTTAACACACACAACGAGCGATACATAACATATGTGCTAGAGGATAGCCTCCAAATGCATCCCCAACCCCACCCCGAACGCGCTTTCGGTCAGTCCTGGGGCATGGACCCCTTCATCCCTTCTGTTTTTTTGTTATTTTTCGTTTCTTTGTTTTCCTTTTCGGTTTTTCTCTTGTCGATTCCTAAAAGAATATTTGGTATTTTTAAAATCCAATATATAAAATAGTTCATGAATTTGTTTTTTATTTTCAACAAATATATATATATATATATATACATATATATATATATATATATATATATATATATATTTATCATGTTACCAGATTTCAAGAGAAGTCCGTGAATTTAAAACAATTCTTGGATTTTAAACATTATTTGGAATTTTCCAAAACTTACACAAACTTGAATTGTTTCTGAATTTTAAAAAGTTTCCTAGTGTTAAAAATACATTAATGACTTTGAAAATTGACTGCGTACTTCAAACAACTAATATTCATGAATTTGAGAAATTGTCGCCGAAGTTCAAAATATGTTCAGGATTTGAGAATGGTTCCATGTTTAAAAATATGTTCCCATATTACAAATTATGTTGACAGATTTTAGAAGTGTGCTCATATTTTAGAAAATATTCCTGAACTTAAAATGCTTTCATGAGATTGAAAACATTCTCAAATTTGAAAAAAAAACTATTTCAAAGTTTCCAAACTGTACCTGGATTTGCAAAATCTTCTCACATTTCGGAAAATGTTATAGATTTTTAAAATGTTAAGAAAATAAAAAAATAAAACTAAATTAAAAATCAGAAAGAGAAATGATTTAATGAAAGTTTTCATAACCGTCCAAAACCGATGGGCAGGAACGAGGGAAGGGCCAACCCATAGAGTAGGCACTCTGTCGTAGGGGGATACGAGTCGGGAAATAGAATCTGCCAGACTGAGCTAAGCCTTTTTTATTTTTTAATATTTTTTTGAGACAATTTTTTTTAAATGAAAGGCCGAGCATAACCTCTCGTGAAGGGTATGTCTATTGGGGTGGCCCAGTAATGTTTCGTGCCTAGCACCGCTAAAGTATGACAGCCATCAGAGCAAGTATAATAAGAATGGGTCAGTTTAAGGCACATCTACATGTGCCCTATGTATTGCACATCTAAGTGATTCAACCAAACACGTAAACAAAAAAAGAACAAAGAAAATACCCGCACGAATCTTTGTGTAAAATCAATGGCATATAATTTAAATGTGCTATATTTTGAACATATCTAGATGTGCTTTAGCGAAACTGATAAGAATTTTATATCGACTATTTATTGGAAAATGTTGCCTAATTACCAGACGGGTTTTCTGAACAAATTTTGATTTCAATTTTTTCTGGAGGTTCACCTTAGCGATATTCGGTATTCTCCACTCGAAGCCATGAACCTGGTCTATTTACACATGTCATGAGTTAACAATTTAGTTATTAGATGGTGAAAAGAGGCAACATGATGGGATTTCATTGTATACCCATCGAGGTTCAGACAGACCTCGGAGACATAGGAATATTATGGCTAACTAAGCATGCTAACCTCACTTTCTTTAGCAAACTGCTGTGATGCAACTTGTATTACTAGGAGGCCAAAGCCACCACATATATGAAGTACATGAGGATGCCAAAAGGCAATAATACAGAAGGCCAAAAGACACCATTAATATAAAC
>NC_041381.1:6982207-6989748 GCF_002162155.2 Triticum dicoccoides
TGGTGGATCCATAACACTGAGTTTGGAGAGGTAAAATCTATGTTCTGCTCTAGTATGTGCCTTCGTGAAGAAGTCTGCTAGCTGGAACTTGAAAGACGCATGCTGAAGAGCAATAACCTGATCCTGCACAACAACGCACACATAAAAAGCATCAACACTAATATGCTTGGTAAGCTCATGCTACACGGGGTCCCGCACATTTCTGATAGCACATTTACTGTCACACAACAGGATGGTAGGTGTAGTAATAGAAACACCAAAATCCTCCAATAGCCATCGCATCCAAGTCACCCCTACCGTCAGAAGAGACGTAGCTCTCAACTCGGCCTCTACAGTTGAACGGAAAACTGTAGTATGTTTCTTCGTCTTCTAGGCAATGGGAAACCCACAAACAAAAACACAGTAATCCTAAAGGATATGACAATCTAAAGGATCACTGGCCCACATATCATCTAAATTTCCCTGGAGTTGTAACGAGCTAGAACGGGGGAAAGGAAAAGATGAGATATCATTCCACGAAGATACTGTAGAACATGAAGAAGGTGAACCTTATTCTCCCAATTTGTGACTTGCTATGGTTGACACATGTCTCTAATGAGTATGATTTGCACTGATGATTAGATGCAACAAATTTATCCTCTTGTTGTGCCACACTAACTCCCGTCGGGCATGAGCTGACAGCTAAATGCACACACATTCCTGTCGGGTATTAACTCACAGTGAAATGCAAAGAGTACTCCTGTCGGGTGAGACCGACAGGAATAATACATAGCTCTGGCAAGCCTAGAGCTCTCAAAAATTTATTTTCTTGTTAGTCACCGTCAGAAATACCCGCCAGGGAAATTGCTTCTGTCGGTCGACCGACAGGCAAAAGGATATTTCCCTGTAAAGCTATCCCTATCATATTTTCCCGACGGTTGCCCGACAGGAAATAGTTCCCCTGTCGGTTATTACCTTTTTCTTGTCGGTTTTCAGCCCACAGAGAAATTTCTGTTTCTGGCAGTCGTATATTCTGAACTTGAAAATATGTTTTAAATGCACATGTGATGGATATGTTGAAAAAATTGAGAACTATGTGCATCTATAGTCCTACTGGGCCTCTCTAGCACTAGTAGAAAACGGGTCATTTGTCTCGGTTCCAAAGGCCCATTACACTAGTAGAAATTGGGCCATTTGTCCTAGTTCCAGAGGCCCATTAGCCCCGGTTATGGAACCGAGACTAATAGGTCGAGACTAAAGCCCAACGCCTTTAGTCCCGGTTCGCTTACGAACCGGGACAAATGGTGGTCCACGTGGCCGCTGCAGTGAGTCCAGGCAGGAGGGCCTTCAGTCCCGGTTGGGAACACCAACCGGGACCAAATGGCATCCACGTGTCAGCAGCTCAGGAGTTAGGGTTTTTGTTTTTTTAAGGGGGGGGTTAGGGGGTTTTCGAGGGTTAATTATTTAGGGGTTTCATATATTGTGTTAGCTAGCTAATAGCTAGAGAGAAGTGACCTCTCTTATCTCCGTGCTTGGTCGACGCTAGCTACCATACTTGTAGAGAGAACTCGACACGCTAGCTAGTAAGCAAATCAAGGAACCATTAAGTACACAAGATCGTCATGAACATATACAGAGAGAAGTGATCGACCTCTCTTTCTCCACGAGATTGGTCGAACAAAAAGTTTCTGTATATCTATTCGATGCTACTAGCTACATATATACAATATAGGATCTCTTGCAAATCCTCACATCTAAGGTCTATGAAAGAATCATGCCTATTCCTCTTGAATTGCTCGAATGCGATCATGTGGTAGGAGTTCATCCCGCATCTCCCACATCTAATTTAAAGAAGTGGGGCAATATATGTATATGAATGAAACTCAACACAAATGATGATAATAAAATAAAATTGTGAATATTATTGTTTACGTACATCAAATCTTTTTTATAGTAAGCCCGCTTAGATTTCTTCGAGTTGTAGATGAACTCGCAAACGTAGTATCCACAAAAATCATTCCCGGCTTCCCGCCACAAGACCTTTACGAGAAATAGAGTTCAATCAAACTAATAATCAAGCATGCTTAATGGTTTTGATGAAACTAGCTAGAATCAATGGGAGATCCGCGGAACTAGCTAGTAGTACTTACTTTCGGGTGTGTAAATCGCAGCTCCTTCGACAGTGCCGGAACAATGGCGGTGAACTGTTTCCAAACCCTGCCAGACAAAGAGAATAATTACTTGATATCAGGAAATGAACAAAGTTGCCGATATGGTGCGATAATGATCGATTGAACTTACTTCTAGAGCATATCAGTCATGTTCGCATACTCCTCGGGACTTTTTCTTCTAGAGTCCAAGACAGTTACTATTCCAGTTTCAAGCTTAATCTCTAGCAAAATAAAGTGAAAGCTGCGCACGCATGCATAACTAATCAGTTACATTACTATAATTAACCTCGAGTAAGGGAAACCGAATATGCATAAGACAGTAACACTCACTGGAAGTTGTAAGGAAAGAGTATTTTATCTTTTTTTTGATTTACAAGCAACGATTGTAGCAAGTTGTCCTCGGTCTCTTCGACTTTGTGTTTGACCATGTATTCATGTATGATATTTGGGTTAATGAACCCAATGTCATAGATATCTGTTTTTCTGCATTCCAAGATCTTCAACCTGCATAATATAGTGAGGATAATTATATATACATGCAATAAAAGAGCTGAGCTATATATAGAGACTTAATTACAGAAGTAGTAATTACAGACAGTAGCAAGTCACGAGTGTTTTGTCGAGGGCCTTTTGGTTGTATATCTGGAATAACTCGTCAAAATCAACATTCAAAATATCCATTCCAATGAGGTCGTGCTCCTCTTTAATTCTAATCGTCAAAGTATGCCTCCTAGACTGCCTGCATCTTTCCATGTACTAGTCGTGGAGTCTTTGCATCATCGTTGTTAGACGAGGATGATTAGGTTTGACGAGAGGCCTCCCGTACTCGAATCTGAATTCGTCCACCTCCATTATTGCAATGGGTACATCATCAGGCAGATAATCACCAAGATTGGTACCGAGCACCATCCCCAGATGATTAGCGACGATATCGCTAGACACCTTGAGCAGGGGGCACGTTTGCTTCGCCTGTTCACCGAGCTGGGCAATTTTTTCCCCACTTCTTCGTGCTGCTAACCTTGCATCACTGCAAGTACTTCCCGACCGCTCCGCTTCCTTATATGCCTTTTTAATAGCGCGCACATAGTTGGAATCCGGCGGAGGCGGTGGTGGTCGCTTCAGGGCATCGATTGTCCGCTTCACTTTCACCGGATCTATCGTTTCCTTCGGAGGTGGAGGTTTCGGTGCAAAAAAGTCCCTCACTTGGGCACGACTGATGTCCTCGTTTTCCTTGTCGGTCCTCTCATAAGGTAACTTTTCCGGAGCCTTGAGAGATGGACCGTATTTGAACTTCTTCACTACTCTGCTTGTACTACTGCTAGCCGCCGGAGCGGTGGCCTCTCTCTTCCGCTATTGCTGACGCGGCGGAGTCGGCTGACACGCCGGAGGAGGCAGAGGAGGAGTCGTAGTGCCCTCATGCGCCAAAGGAGGCGGACTGCTCATCGGAGGAGGCGAAGAAGGAGCTGGAGTGCCCTCACGTGTCGGAGGAGGAGGTGGAGGGGAGGTGGAGTGCCCTAACTTGCCAGAGGAGGAGGAGGAGGCGGAGGCGTCCACTTTGGAAGCTTGATGTACTCCTTCCGCCATAGACATGGAGTCTTCAAAGCCAGACCCAGCTGAGTCTCCCCTTCACCTGTAGGGTGGTTAAGCTCGAGCTCCTGAAATCCCTCCATTACTGCATCCACCATCACAACAGCATAGCCCTCTGAAATCAAAACGACAGTGAAAAGTTCCGTCGGGTTGAGGAGGTGGAACAGTGCCGATAGTTGCCTTCAAGGTGATGTTTTGACATTTCGTCATAAGCTGGCAATGTTGAGCCTTCGTGATATCATCCACGGGGTAGCTAGGAGCCGTGAAGTCAGGCTACTGAACAAGCTCTATGGAAGCCACGCCGCTTCTCCGTTGAGATGGCGGGCTAGCTTCTGGGGTAGCTTCGTGCCTCTGAGATGGTTGGTCAGAAGCTCGCTGGCTCTCAACTTGTTCCTCTAGCTTCAGTACTCGTGCATTGAGCTTTTGTACATCGCCGAGCTCTTGTTTCCTTTTCCTCTCTTTGGTTTTGTAACGGGCTGCGCCGGGAAACCCAATCTTCCACGAAACGGAGCCTGGCGTGCCTCGTGGTCATCCAGGGTGCTCAGGATTCCTGAGGGCCTCAGTCAGCTCGTCATTCTCTTTGTCGGGAATGAACGTCCCTTCCTGTGCTGCCTTGACTGCTGCCTGAAGCTTCGTGATGGGTGTTGCAAGTTGCTCGTCCGACAAAGGCACTTCCCTGTTTCAGGGTCCAAAGTTCCCCCAACCCCGAAGAACCAAGTCCTCGAATGGTCAGGCCAGTTCAATGTCTCCGGTTCGACCCCTTTAGCAATCAGGTCCTGCTCAGCTTTGTCCCACAACGGCCAGACTTGAGGTAGCCGCATGACCCCGTGCGGTGGTGCCATTGCTTCTTTGCAGCATTTATCTTGTTTACAAATGAGGGCCAGTGATCTCTTATCTTCTCAAATCGGCAGACGAATTCTGGAGTCTTCTCTTTGTCGACAAACTTTGGTTTCAACTCGTTCTTCCTCCTCCTGAATAGCTCTACCATCTTCCTAAGAGCATACGACTTGACCAGTGGCTCCATAACTGGCTTATTCGGATCCTCATCTAGCGGTAGGGTGAAATTTGCCTTCAGTGAGGTCCAAAGATCATCTTTATCTCTATCGTGACATAAGAAACTTAAGGGTCTTCTTTCTTAGGCTTATTCCATAGCTGGAGGCTGATCGGGATGTTGTCCCTAACAATAGCTGTGCATTGAGCAGAAAATGCATCCTTGGTCCGCATGGGTTCAATCAGTTGGCCATCATCCACGATTGCTGCGATCGTGAACCTTTCATCCACGCGCAACTTTTCTTCGGGCCTCATCTCATTACCGAAGTTTGGCTCGATCCAGAGGGCTATAAAAGAAGAAAGAAGAGTTAATATATGTACATACCAAAACAATTAATGCATCAATTAGCTAGTCAACACAGACTTAATTAATATATATATATATACTTTGCCGGACTTTGCAACAGCTGATCCCGACTCTGTTCGGTCACCAGAGCCGTCATCACAGTCTCCTTCTTCCATCAGCATTCGGTCGCCGGAGCCGTCATGATCACGACTTTCCTCCTCCATTTTTCGATCACTGTAGCTTGCTTCCTCTCCTTCCAGACCATCGGGGTCATTGAGAAATGACAATACATCACGTCCGTCGCGGATTATGTCCCCCAACAACTCTTCTTGTTCCATGTCTCTTTGTTGATCCATAGTTTCTACAAATATTACAACATGGCAATTAATATACAAACATGAGAGATGGATATATTAGTGGAAAACATAGACCTAGCTAGCTAATCACAACAAGGAATATTAATTAGTGGCCTCGACGCTTCTACAGTTTGGGGTGGCTAAGGGAGTCCTGGACTAAGGGGTCCTCGGACAGCCGGACTACTATGAAGATGCAAGATAGAAGACCTCTTCCCGTGTCCAGATGGGACTCTCCTTTGCATGGAAGGAAAGCTTGGCGTTTTGGATATGTAGATTCCTTTCTTTGTAACCGACTTTCTGTAACCCTAGCCCCCTTCGGTGTCTATATAAACCGGAGGATTTAGTCCATAGGACGACAATTATAACCTCATTGGCTAGACTTCTAGGGTTTAGCCATTACGATTTCCTGGTAGATCAACTCTTCTAATACTCATATTCATCAAGATCAATCAAGAAGGAAGTAGGGTATTACCTCCATAGAGAGGGCTCGAACCTGGGTAAATATTGTATCCCCTGCCACCTGTTACCATTAGCCTTAGACGCACAGTTCGGGACCCCCTACCCGAGATCCGCCGGTTTTGACACCGACATTGGTGCTTTCATTAAGAGGTCTGCTGTGACGTCGAAGATAGGCTTGATGGTTCGCCTTGTTATCAAGGACAACATCACCTCCGGGGGAGCCCTGGCCTCAGGCCAATCCCTCCGGCTTGGTGACTTTATCATGGCCGCCCGTTCGGCCGTCGGGCCAACGATGACTTATTGGGTCATCGAAAATCGCCTCCGCATCAGCTCAGAATACTCCGAGCAGATGGATTCGACGGAGTTGTCGTCTATAAACGAACTCCTGGATCGCATCACCGTCTATAAACCCGATCAGAGAGGAATTGAATCTCCACCGATCACCCATTGATTTCTAGTACGCAACCTTCTCCTTATAGACATTGTTGGACCTCCAAGTGCAGAGGTTTGTAGGACAGTAGCAAATTTCCCTCAAGTGGATGACCTAAGGTTTATCAATCTGTGGGAGGCGTAGGATGAAGATGGTCTCTCTCAAGCAACCCTACAACCAAATAACAAAGAGTCTCTAGTGTCCCCAACACACCCAATACAATGGTAAATTGTATAGGTGCACTAGTTTGGCGAAGAGATGGTGATACAAGTGCAATATGGATGGTAGATATGAGTATTTGTATTCTGAAAATATAAAAACAGCAAGGTAACAAGTGGTAAAAGTGAGTGCAAACGGTATTGCAATGCTAGGAAACAAGGCCTAAGGTTCATACTTTCACTAGTGCAAGTTCTCTCAACAGTAATAACATAACTGGATCATATAACTATCCCTCAACATGCAACAAAGAGTCACTCCAAAGTCACTAATAGCGGAGAACAAACGAAGAGATTATTGTAGGGTACGAAACCACCTCAAAGTTATCCTTGCTGATCGATCTATTCAAGAGTCCGTAGTAAAATAACATGAAGCTATTCTTTTTGTTCGATCTATCATAGAGTTCGTACTAGAATAACACCTTAAGACACAAATCAACCAAAACCCTAATGTCACCTAGATACTCCAATGTCACCTCA
This sequence comes from Triticum dicoccoides, assembly GCF_002162155.2. NCBI lineage: Eukaryota > Viridiplantae > Streptophyta > Magnoliopsida > Poales > Poaceae > Triticum > Triticum dicoccoides. Next base: position 6,989,221 of record NC_041381.1, read on the forward strand.
AGTATCCATGGGCATGATTATACGATATGCATCACACAATCTCAGATTCATCTATTCAACCAACACAAAGTACTTCAAAGAGTGCCCCAAAGTTTCTACCGAAGAGTCAAGACGAAAACTTGTGCCAACCCCTATGCATAAGTTCACAATGTTATGTAACCCGCAAGTTGATCACCAAAACATCAAGTAGATCACGTGAATATCCCATTGTCACCACAGATAAGCACGACAAGACATACATCAAGTGTTCTCAAATCCTTAAAGACTCAATCTGACAAGATAACTTCAAGGGGAAAACTCAATTCATCACAAGAGAGTAGAGGGGGAGAAACATCATAAGATCCAACTATAATAGCAAAGATCACGATACATCAAGATCGTATCACCTCAAGAACACGAGAGAGAGAGAGAGAGATCAAACACATAGCTACTGGTACATACCCTCAACACCGAGGGTGAACCGCTCCTTCCTTGTCATGGAGAGTGCCGGGATGATGAAGATGGCCACCGGTGAGGGACCCCCCCCCC
>NC_041381.1:6989946-7001262 GCF_002162155.2 Triticum dicoccoides
GCAGGGTGCCGGAACAGGGTCCCGATTGGTTTTTGGTGGCTACAGAGGCTTGTGGTGGCGGAACTCCCGATCTATTATGCTCCCCGAAGTTTTTAGGGTATATGGATATATAGGTGAAAGAAGTCGGTCAGGGAGCCACGAGGGGCCCACGAGGGTCGGGGGCATGCCTCCCTGCCTCGTGGCCACCTTGAAGCTTCCCTGACGTCTAGTCCAAGTCTCCTAGATTGCTTCCATTCCAAAATTAACTCTCCTGAAGGTTTCATTCCGTTTGGACTCCGTTTGATATTCCTTTTCTTCGAAACACTGAAATAGGCAAGAAAACAGCAATTTGGGCTCGGCCTTCGGTTAATAGGTTAGTCCCAAAAATAATATAAAAGTGTATAATAAAGCCCATAAACGTCCAAAACAGATAATATAATAGCATGGAACAATAAAAAATTATAGATACGTTGGAGACGTATCACCCATCAGATAGCGGTAGTGGAGGAGCAATGCAACAACTCATCCTCTACATTAAGGACAAATTATGTTCGGGTTTCCCAGCTCACAGAGCCGGACACCCGCACGAGGAAAGATGGGCCCCGTACTCCAAACCTAGAATCAGACTGCGGGCCCGAAAATTTGGTTGATATTCCGGAGCCGTGAATGTTAGGAGTTTGAGAAACTTCCGAGCTTAATAGTCAGGGTTGGGATTCAGATTTAAAGCCACCCACCCACCCAGATATAGGCGATCTTATCCATATCAGACAGCAGTCCCAGGAAACGGCCCATCACTTTTGGGCCAGATTCCGCCTTGTCAAGGACAGGGTCAAGGACTGTCGCGATGAAGACGCAATCTCACTATTCTGCAAAAACTGCACGGACGAGGGAATCATCAATGCAATCAATCACCGTCACGCCTCACACTTTGCTGACTTGGCAACCATAGTACAGAAGTACTGCGCAATGGAAAGCGCCTGGAAAACTCAGGCAACCTCTTGGGAGCCACCGGTTTCCACTAAACTCCTCGTCCGGATAAAAAGACTGCACCCTCGTCGATCGCCTGATCCAATAACAAAAAAATCAAAGCCCGTTACTGGGCACGGAACCGTTCTGGATGGATGGCTCGATAGGCCATGCAAAACACACACAACATCGGATACCGTACCAACACATAGCCTTTGAGCATGTTGGATACTTCGGCAGGTGGCCAAGAGCAGCGAGGATCTCCTCACCAAAAACACCGCAGAGCAACATCCCACAGAACACAACAAACCTATAGTATTGACAGTCTTCAAGACTTTCGCCTCGAACAATAGGCGCAAAAGTGCACTCCGCGGCCTCGCTGAAGTGTGCCAAGTTGCAACAATAAACTCCTGGAACGACACGGCCATAACTTTCAACGCCAGTGACGACCAAAATTCAGAACAGTCCGGGCACCTGCCGCATTGGTCCTTAGTCCAATTGTGGACGGCTTTCGGCTTACCAAAGTGCTCATTGACAGCGGCAACGGACTAAACCTCATTTACGAGGAACTCTCAACAAAATGGAAATAGATAGGAGCCGCATTGAGCAAAGTAATACGACCTTCCGAGGAATTATTCCCAGTCGAGAGGCACGATGTGCGGGAAAAATCACACTCGATGTGGTATTCGGCACGCAGAAGAATTATCGGCCCGAAGAGATAACCTTTCAAGCGGCCCCTTTCAATAGTGGATATCACGCCCTGTTAGGGCGAGACGCATTTGCAAGCTTCCAAGCTTACCCCATTACGGGTACATGAAGCTCAAGATGCCCTGGCCCAATGGAATCATCACTCTTGCCAGTGATCCGGACATAGCACTCCGCGATGAAAACAAAACTTCCGTCTCGGCCCTCGAGGCATTGCCTGAAGCCCTCGCGGCCAAAGAACTAACCGCATTGCGGTCCACGGTGGATAGGGACGACGTGATACTTGATAAGCGATCCAAATCCACCTCCTTTAAACCAACAGACGAAATAGTCAAATTTCAGGTCCACCCAACGGACTCCATGAAGACAGCATCCATCGGGGCACAACTGGAGCCCACGGTGGACGCCGCACTACGGGCGTTCCTACGCGAAAACTAGGACATATTTCCCTGGCACCCTTCTGATATGCCAGGAATCCCACGCAGGCTGGGCGAACATAGCCTAAACATATTGAAGGGATACAAGCCGGTCAAGCAAACACGATGGCACTTTTCCAAACCCAAACAACAAGCCATGGGAGAGGAGCTAGCTAAGTTACTCGAGGCCGGATTCATCAGAGAGATAAAACACCTGGACTGGCTAGAAAACCTGGTGATGGTACCGAAGAAGGATAAATCCTGGCGCCTATGCGTTGATTTCAAAGACCTCGACAAGGCCTGCCCTAAGGATCCTTTTCCCCTCCCCCAAATTGATCAGATCATCGATGCTACCGCAGGACACGACTCACTGTGTTTCCTCGACGCATACTCCGGATACCATCAAATCAAGATGAAGGACTCCGATCAAGCCGCAACGACATTTATCACCCCATACGGGCCATTATTCTTCAACACTATGCCTTTCAGGCTTAAAAATGCCGGTGCCACCTATCAACGCATGATTCAAACATGCCTATAGAAACAAATCGGCAAGACAGTTGAAGCATACGTAGATGACGTAGTCATCAAAACCAGACACGTTGAGTCATTAATAGATGATCTGCGTCTTACATTCGACAACCTCCGAACATATGACATTAAGCTCAATCCGGTAAAATGTGTTTTCGGCGTTCCCTCCAGAAAGCTTCTGGGCTTCATCATTTCCAATAGAGGAATTGAGGCAAACCCACCTAAAATCCGAGCTTTGTCACAGTTGGCTACGCCAACAGACCTCAAACAAGTTGAAAAACTATTCGGATGTGTGGCAGCTTTGAGCCGCTTTATCTCTAGACTAGGAGAAAAGGCATTGCCACTCTATCGCCTTCTCCGACGCACCGATCACTTCCAGTGGATGGACATGGCAACATCCAGATTGGAAGAAATAAAGGATCTTCTAGCAAGCAACCCAATCCTGGCCGTGCCAAACGTCGGCGAACCCATGTTATTATATATATCAGCCAGACACCAAGTTGTGAGTGCGGTACTCGTCGTCGAACGAGAGGAGGACAGACACAAATTCCCGCCTTAGAAGCCGGTATACTACATATCCACTGTCCTCACACCATGCAAATCCCGGTACCCTCATTACCAAAAAATAGCATACACGGTCTTCATCGCATCCCAGAAGCTACGAGACTACTTTCAAGAGTGCTCAATAATGGTAGCCTCCGAAGTACCTCTCAATGACATAATAAACAATCGCGACGCTACGGTCCGGATTGCCAAATGGGCCATTGAGCTCCTCCCGTTTGACATATCATACAAACCGCACCGGGCCATTAAATCCCAGATATTGGCCGACTTCATCGCTGAATGGACAGAGGCCGAACTCCCTAAAGAGTACGACACATATTCCAACTGGGTCATGCACTTCGACGGCTCCAAAATGTTGGCAGGCCTAGGGGGAGGCGTTGTCCTAACATCCCCCACTAGAGATATTGTTTAGTACGTCCTACATTCATGTACTCCAACAATGCAGCCGAATACGAAGCCTTATTGCACGGTCTTCGGATGGCCATCTCCATGGGCATACAACGCCTGGAAGTGCACGGGGATTCAAATCTTGCAATATCTCAAATAAATGGAGATTTCGATGCCAAAGATCCAAAGATGGCGGCTTACCGTAACGCCATTCTCAAAATGTTGGCTCGGTTCTAGGGGCTCGAGTTTCACCATGTGGCTCGTGAAAGTAATCAAGCGACGGATGTCCTCGCTCGCATCGGCGCCAAGGGTGACCCCATCCCACCTAACATCTTTTTGGAAAGGCTCTTCAAGCCATCCGTGATGTGGCAAGGAGAGAGCAGCAGTACCAATCTGGATCCGAATACAACCCCAGATTCTGAACAAACCGACATCATCGGGGGCTCAGCCACCGAAATTACACCATCGGCCCATCTCATCATGGCGGTCACCGCCCCATGGACCAAACCCTTCCTGGCCTACCTTAATAGGCGAGCACTTCCTGAGGACCAGAATGAGGGACGTTGCATCGTGCGGCACTCTCAAGCCTACAAGGTTCACGAGGGAGAACTCTATAAGAAAAGCGCTACCAGAGTACTTCAAAGATGTATCTCTAAGGAAGAAGGGCGGCAGCTCTTGGCCGAAATTCACACTGGTCTCGGCGGTCACCACGCCGCGGCTCGGGGCCTTGTAAGCAAGGCCTTCTGTACAGGTTTCTATTGGCTGACGGCCCGAGCAGACACACAGGACCTTGTCCAACATTGCGTCGGATGCCAGCTCGCCAAACAAAGCCATATGCCACCCACTGCTCTACAAAGAATCCCCATCACTTGGCCTTTTGCGGTCTGGGGGCTTGATATGGTCGGACCCCTTAAACGAGGAAGCCATAAAAAAAATATCTGTTGGTCATGGTGGATAAATTCACTAAGTGGATAGAGGCCAAACCAGTTAAAACGGCCGAAGCCGGGCCAGTGATAGACTTTATATCTGGTGTTGTGCACCATTATGGTGTTCCGCACAGCATCATCACCGACAACGGATCCAATTTCACAACCGATGAGGTGAAGGCCTGGTGTGCCAATCTGGGCATCAAGCTCGACTACACCTCTGTCTATCACCCACAAACCAACGATTAGGTCGAACGCGCCAATGATCTTATTATGAGTGGCATTAAACCCAGGTTAGTGCTGTCTTTGAAAGAATCAGACAAGCACTAGGTCGAGGAGCTCGACTCCATACTCTGGGGGTTGCGGACCACGCCCAATCGTTCAACTGGATATACACCTTTCTTCATGGTGTACGGCGCAGAGGCCGTGTTGCCCTGCGACATTATTCATGACTCACCTCGAGTGCGCGTGTATGAAGAGAGAGAAGCTGAGCCTGGTCGGCAGGATATCTTAGATGCCCTGGAGGAGGAGTGCGATGTCGCAAAAGCCCATTCCGCATTCTACCAACAACAGGCCACAGATATCAAAGCAGAGAAGTACGGGACAAGACTTATAATGTTGGCGAACTTGTTCTACGCTTGCATGAGAGGAAAAAGAACAAACTCAAGCCAAAGTGGGAGGGTCCCTTCACCATTGACGAAGTTCTCACCAGAGGAGCGTACCGCCTGCGTGATGCATCAGACAACCGCCTAGAGCCGAACCCATGGAACGCGGCCAGACTCCGAAGATTCTATGCCTAGCGCCGGACTCTTTGTTCGTCCCCTTTCTCCCCTTTTTTGTCTCCATTATTTAATTATTTTTCTCTATTTTCACCTTTATTTTTTTAGAGCTGTAAAGCTTTTGTACGGCTAAATCGTACACCTACGACGCATACAATTCTTAATATGTATGTCAATTATACCTGGGGGCTTCTCGTACAGAAGCTTACTATTATTATTTTCCGAGCATCAAGCTCACCACATATGTGTCTTTTCCACATATGTACCTTTTCTTCGCCATTATATGAATCAATATGACTTAAGTTTTGCCCAAGCTAGGTTACCTGGCTCCTGTGCTTATGCCCTATGTTCCCGTCAGTTCGGCTAGGGCATAAAGGGAATACCTCTGTGATTGTTACTGCCGGGTCATCCGTATGTGTACCTCAGACTGGGTGAAGCCGAAAGCTAGCGTTCTTAAGGGAATATTCGGTCGGCGGACTAAAGATGTTTTTATTTGTCACATTATGAACCCCCAGATGTTATGTCTGCTGTGGTTTTCTCAATCACAGGCCGGACATGCACGTTAAACGCATGTCAACCCAGGGAAAGGAACCCTTAACAGAACTATTCTCTCTGGAAGATGTTCTTAATATCAAAATGTAATATAACATAACTAGCCAGATACTTGTCTGTTCAAGCAACTATGACCCCTACGCCTGGTTTCCACGCATACCCTGGTTTACATTACCGACCGGGTATTCGGAAGCACTCCGCACCTTCGGGTCCAGAGGTTGAAGCGAAAAGGTCCGCCATGACAAGCGTTTTATAATTCAGCTAGAGACATAATTTGTCAAATGAAGTACATAGTCACTTTGACTCAAACACTTCTTCCTCTATGCCATCCAAAAGGCTATCTAGCCTACAATCCTGTTGGGAATACTTGGCGGCTACTTGTACCAGGTCGCATACCAAACTAACGGGGATTTCTTCTCCATTTGACCCTACAGGTCCGACCCGGGCCATGTGATTCGGGTCGAGTTTGGTATACCGAGTTTTCACCATTGCCCAGGCCTCTCGCACACCTTCCTGGTAGGCCGATATCTTCCATAATCGGAAGCGCCGCCGTGCTCCCTTGAGTAGCTGTACAAGCCCCTCCATACTTCCTGGAGGGGAGTTAGATGGCCACAAGCCCTTGACAATACTTTGCATCGCCTGCCAAGCTCGCTCGTGCATCTGCGACAGCTCTTGTAGCAGATCGCTCGCCGATCCTGACACCTCCTCTTCCGGACGGCCTGTCAATATACCTACACACATAATTATTGTCAGTTTCTTTCCTTGCCGAACTATGTAAAGGTAAGTCCGAACACATACTAAATATGCCGCCGTGCAGCTTCTTATTCTCCTTCACGAAGTCAACTAGCTGTGCCTACACATCTTTTAGCTCTTCACCGAGCTTGGTGTTGGCATCTTGCAGTTTGTTCTTCTCCACCCTGACTTTTGTCAGTATACCTTTGGGCTCCTGGATTTCCCGCTCGTGCGACTTCCGGTGCCCCCGACATAAGATTTGCACATGTATTAATACTCCTGATATATGATCATGTTTTCTCGATAGAGGGGAACATTACCAGACGCTGCCTTCTTGTATTTCTCCAGTTCGGTGGTAGCAGCAGTTAGCTGGGCTTGACACTTCTTCAGCTCTTGAGATAACAGGTCGTTCTTCTCTTTGAGCACCTGGTATACAACAATCCTTAAATCAGTTGCTTAAACTGCTTCAAGTCTCGAGGGCTACTGGTATATAATTATCAGAATTGTGCAAGTACGAACTTACCCGCATATCCTTCAAATACTGATCTATGGCTCTGGAAAGCCCATCTCGAGCAGCTCGGATGTATGCATCACCCGAGTTGAAGGCATTGAAGGGCTCTTCTGAAAAACCAGGGTCGCGAAGAGCGGCCCGCCGGCGCCAATGATTCATGGTGCTTTCTACTTCGGAGTTTGTGATGGATACTTTATCCAAATTCTCCGCAGAAGGACAATCCGGTGTCACTTCCGCGTTAGCCAAAGTCCCCATGACAGGGTCCGTAATCCGGCTAGTAGAGGCATGACCGGCAGGATCCTCGGACACAATCGGGCGAAGGTTTTTCCTGATAAGACACAACAGATAGTTTCATACTTTAAGATGACGACCATGGGGCATATTTAAAACCATACCTCTTCAATGAAGGCTCATCCATATCTCTATTTGCCTTCCTCTTTGAAGGCCTGCCCGTCGTAGGCGCCGCCTTCTTGCGCGTCGCCTCAGGTGCTGCGTGGCGCGCTGATCGCCTCCCCTTTAGAGCACAATATAGTGCGGTGGGTAAGGCGAAAGGGGGAAATTCTCCCAAAGGACAAGTCTAATTACTTACATGCGATGCAGGGAGGAGACCAGGATAGTCAGCAATGATGGCCACTTCGGTGCCATCATAGCTCCCCTGGTAAAACACCCCTTCCCCGAGCTCCACGAATATATCCGGATCCTCTTAAAATCCGGGATCAAGGGCCTGATTGTGGTCCTCTGGCTGTGGTGCGGGGTTGCGGATCTCCCTGGTGACTTTCTGCCATTCCTGTTATAAATGACGGATTAATATTTATGAAGAAGGATTCAGGGAGTTGATGGAGTAGAGTCCTGGGACGGAAACTCACCCAGCTGGGAGGGTTGTACATGGAAAATCCATCCCTGGGCTTAATGTGGGTGAACTCCTCCTCCTCCCGCTTGTATAAACCGGATAGTATTTTCGCCAAAGTAGCAGAGGTGTCCAGACCCTTCCGACCATAGCAGGTGGCATCATCTTCTCCATTGAAGTGCCACATAGGGCTCCCTCGGTATTGGAGTGGCTGAACCCCTCACATTATGGATATCACCATAACCTCGACTATTGACAATCCGGAATGAGCGAGCGTCTTTATCTTGCTCATCAATTGGTGGACTTCCATACTATTTTCCTCCCTAGGGCTCCGAGGACGCCAGCTGAGGCGCTTCTTCAATGGAGTACTCGAATATTTAGGAAGACCCCTCCGGATTGGGTCAGGAAGGGAGACGTCTTCGACATAAAACCATTCGGAAGGCCATTCTCCGGATGCCTTCTTCGGCGTACCGGATAGGTATCCAGTTCTGGCGATGCGCCATATCTCGGCTCCGCCCACTTGGAATGTCGATCCCTCCTGATTACGAGGGACGAGGCAAACAGCCTCAAAATGGGCCTCGCAGCCCAGAAATAGTTCACAAAGAGCAGCATAACCCGCCATATGCAGGATGGAGGCAGGTGTAAAGTTGTGCAGTTGGAGGCCATAGTGCTCCAGAAGCCCTCGGAGGAATGGATGGATTGGAAATCCAATGCCTCTCAACAAATAGGGAACAAAACATACTTGTTCCCCCCTAGATGGGTTGGGGAACTTCTCCGCCTGCTCCCCACCGTCAAAGGATGCCAATCTAGCTCGTACGGGGACTAGATCTACGGGAGGAAGGAATCCCTAGGTCTGCAGCTTCACCAGTTGGTCGTGGGATACGGAACACTTTTCCCAATCACCCTGTTTGGGGTTGTGAGGGCGCGAGGAGGAGCTGGGAATGCTAGCCATGTGGGGTGGTTTCTACGGGCAAACTCCATGTATTCCTTGTTTGGGGGAGATGGTGTGGATTAGATCTGAAGATCCCCGTCTCTTTAAATAGACAATTTTCTCATCGTCCGGGTGCTAAGTGCAAAAATGCCCCGACCTCTCGCATTCGCTTGCCACGTGGAAACTGAAATCATGAAGGTGCAGAAGCCGAGGAGCGCGACTTTGAATGGAAAGCCGGATACCTCTCTTTAAGTCAGGTACCTTGAATATTCGGAGAAGGAACACGCCTTGCAATGTCGAAGACAATCTGCGCGTCGGACTCATCATCATTGAAGTCTGGTTCGGGGGCTACTGAGGGAGTCCTGGATTAAGGGGTCCTCGGAAAGCCGAACTATATACTTTGGCCGGACTGTTGAACTATAAAGATGTAAGATAGAAGACCTCTTCTCGTGACCGGATGGGACTCTCCTTTGCGTGTAAGGCAACCTTGGCGATTCGGATATGTAGATTCCTTTCTTTGTAACCGACTTTGTGTAACCCTATCCCCCTTCGGTGTCTATATAAACCGGAGGGTTTAGTCCATAGGACGACAATTATAACCTCATAGGCTAGACTTCTAGGGTTTAGCCATTACGATCTCGTGGTAGATCAACTCTTGTAATACTCATATTCATCAACATCAATCAAGCAAGAAGTAGGGTATTACCTCCATAGAAAGGGCCCGAACCTGGGTAAACATTGTGTCCCTAGCCTCCTGTTACAATTATCCTTAGACGCACAGTTCGGGACCCCCTACCCTAGATCCGCTAGTTTTGACACCGACAGTGGCCTCGAGAACGCTTCTAGGGTTTGGGGTGGCCTCGACGACAACACTCTTTTAACTTGATAAATTTGGGTGGCCTCGACGATTCTAGGGTTTGGGGTGGCCTCGATGCTTCTAGGGTTTGGTCGGGGCGAGAGGGGCTTGATCGATGTCCCCCCTCGTGTTGAAGAGTTACCGGAGTTCTCGCATGAATGTTGACGTTCGGACCGCCTCTCTCATGAATGTCAAACAAGGGATTTAACAAAATGGCACCATTCTGGATGTGCAGAAAATATTACATATCTTTCCTGATCTCATCTACCCTTCTATATGTCACGTTGTCTAGTGTCAAAGGATTCAAGAAAACCATGTCTTAATCATTAGTCAGAAGTAACCGGGCATGATGGTACGAAGCTCTCCGAAGTTATTTTGGAACGGAGTCCCAGATAGGATAATTTGCATTTTCTTACGAAGTTCAGCAAGAGCCTTCCGAATATCTCTATTTGGAAGGCCATTGCGGAACTTTGTAGCAAAAAGCGGATTATCCTATCCGGGACTCCGTTCCAGAATAACTTTGGCGAGCTTAGTACCTTCATGCCCCGGTTACTTCCGGCTGATGATGAAACTGTGGATTTATTCAATACTTTGACACAAGACAACATGACATATAGAACATTACGTAGATGAGATCAAAAAATGTATCAACTTGTGCACATCCATAATGGGGGCATTCTTGATAAATCTCGACCCTCGACCCCTTGACAACCCTCGACCCCTCAGCAATCCTCGAACCTCGACCCCTCGACGACCCTCCATCCTCGGCGATCCTCGAACCTCGACTCCTCGGGGACCCTCGGCAACGCTTCTAGGGTTTGGGCTAGCCTCGACGCTTCTAGGGTTTGGTAGGGCGAGAGGGGGTTGATCGACATACCCCCTCATGTTGAAGAGTTACCGGAGTTCTCTCATGAATATCCAACGTCCGGACCGCCTCTCTCATGAATGTCAAACAAGGGTTTAACAAAAATGGCGCCATTCTGGATGTGCAGAAAATGGTCCACATTTTTCCTGATCTCATCTACCCTTCTATATGTCACGTTGTCTAGTGTCAAAGGATTCAAGAAAACCATGGCTTCATCATTAGTTGGAAGTAACCGGGGCATGATGGTACGAAGCTCTCCAATGTTATTTTGGAACAGAGTCCCAGATAGGATAATTCACTTTTTGTTACGAAGTTCAGCAAGAGGCTTCCGAATATCGCTATTTGGGAGGCCTTTGCTGAACTTCGTAGCAAAAAGCGGATTATCCTATCTGGTACTCCATTCCAAAATAACTTTGGAGAGATTTGTACCATCATGCCACGGTTACTTCCAGCTAATGATTTAGCCATGGATTTCTTCAATGCTTTGACACAAGACAATGTGACATATAGAACGATACGTAGATGAGATCAGAAAAAACTGGATCCACTTATGCACATCCATAATGGGGGCATTCTTGTTAAACGGAGACCCTCGACCCCTAGAAGATCCTCGACCCCTCGGCGATCCTCGAACCTCGACCCCTCGACGACCCTCGACCCCTCGGCGATCCTCGAACCTCGACCCCTCGACGACCGTCGACCCTTCGGCGATCCTCGAACCTCGACACCTCAGCGACCTTCGAAACCTCGACGATCCTCGAACCTCGAC
>NC_041381.1:7001459-7014368 GCF_002162155.2 Triticum dicoccoides
ACCTCGGCGACCCTCGACCCTCTATCCTAGCTCGTGATCCTCGACCGCTCGGCGATCTTCGACCCCTCGGCGACCCTCGACCCTCTACCCTAATTCCCGACCCTCGACCCCTCGGTGACCCTTGAACCTCTACGTTAGTTTCCGACCCTCGACCACTCGGCGATCCTTGACACCCTCGGTCACGATAAAAAATAAGATGAGGAAGAAGAAGAAAAAAAGAGGAGAAGAAGAAGGAATAGAGGAGAAGATGAAAAAATAGAAGAAGAAAAAAATATATTTTTTCTTATTCTCCTCTATTCCTTCTTCTTCTCCTCTTTTTTTTCATCTTCCTCTTCTTATTTTTATTCTCCTCTTCTCCCTCTCCTGTTCTTCTCCTTCCGACACCCCCTCATGTCGAAGTTATTGGGGAGGGGGTAGACGAAAACGACGCTCGCCCCTCATGACATGTCCGACGTCCCCCCTCATTTTCACTAATTTCTGTGAACAAATAAAATATTCTATGAACAAAAAATATATTCTATGAACATCATATATATATATACATCCATCCATATGAGCATATATGAAAAAAAATACATAGCCACATATATGAAAAATAAAATACATATATGAAATAAAATGCTATGAACATATGAAAAAATGCTATGAGCCGGGGCGGCGCGGCGGCACACAACGGGGTCGGTTGGCGACGACGACAGCAACGGCAGTGGCGTGGCGGGGCGGGGGCGGGTCGGGGCAGGGGCTTGGGCACGGGGCAGGGGCTCGGGCGTGGGGCAGGGGCGGTGATGGCACGGGGGTGGTGACGTCGTTGGGCAGGGATGGCGCGGGGCAGGGGTAGCACGGTGATGAGGGCTTGGGGCAGGGGCGGCACAGCGATGACGTCAGGGGCAGGGGCGCTGCGACACCGTCGAAGGCAAGGGCACCTGGTGACGACGTCGGAGGCAGGGGCGACGACGGGGCAGAGGGGCAGCCTAGCGGCATCACCGGAGGGATCGAAGAAACTGAATGAAAATTTTGACAAATGTTGCTGATATAGGCGATGCTTTGGTCCCGGTTCGTTGCACCAACCGGGACCATTCCCCCCTTTTGGTCCCGGTTCGTGCCACCAATCGGCACCAAAGGTCTATTTTCAGTAGCCCAAAGGGCGGAAAACAGGGACCTTTGGTCCCGGTTTGTGTTACCAACCGGACTAAAGGGGGGCATTGGTCCCGGTTGGTGCCATGAACCGGGACCAAAGGTATGCATAGGTCCTGGTTCGTGGCACCAACCGGGACCACTGGCTTGCGCCTGCCAAAGCCGCGGTGCTGTGGGATGTTAAGTCCCACCTCGCTAGCTGAAGAGCGGACGCACCTGTTTATAAGTGCTGCTCTGCCCACCCATTTGAACTACTCACTACTGCAGGCCTACTGGCCTAAACTTGTCTCTCTACCTGTGGGCCTGCTGGGCCTGAATCCTGGCCCAATAGGGTTTCTAGTCGTATTCAGTCCGTGGTGGCCCAATAGGTGCAATTTTTTTTATTTTTTTCCAGGTTTTTTGTTTTGTTTTTTGCATTATTTATTTTCTTTTGTTATTTGCTTTATTTTTTTAATTCTTTTTTATTTTAGGTCGCAAAAATTATAAACTTTCTGTTAGTGCCTTTAGTTTTCAAATTTGAATAGTTTAAATTTGAATTCTTTGAAATTTGTGTGAATCACTAGTTTGTGATTAACTTTAATATAAAAATAGATTTTGGAGTGATTTTTTTGCTGCTATTTAACATTACTGTGTTTTATCATTATATTCAAAAAAGAATTTTTTATTTTAGTTTCTAACAAAAAACTTATTTATAATAATTCTTTTTGCCATTAACGTTTCTAAGAAAACATTCTTTATGAAAATTCTTTTTTCTTTTAATGTTTTGGACAGAAAATACTTTGATAGTTTGTTGCATAAATTTTTATAGTTTTAGTTTCATTAATACTAGAGGTTTATAAAAGCGTTTTAGTTGATTCCTTTTGCTATTGGAGTTTTATAAAAGCTTTTTAGTTGATTCTTTTTGCTATTGAAGAATATTAAACTTTTATTTTAGTTGATCATAACAGAATATTGTAATTGATTATTTTTAGTTCATTCTTTTTGCTATTAGTTTGTTCTTTTTGCAATTAGTTCATTCTTTGAGCTAAATAACCCTGAAATTGAAAACCACTACAAATGAACTCTGAAAAGGTTGAAAGTTGGCATGGTAATATCGTTTCACCCACGTAGCATGTGCTAAGAAGTTGAGAGGGTTACGGCATAAACTGGATGCACTTCGTGTACAAAATGGACAATCTCTTACGAAGTATGAGGGTTTCGGATGAAAACTCATTTGTTACAAAGGGAATTCATTTTTTTGAACTTATTTGAACTCCAGACCTTTAATGTGTTCAAAATAGACCATTCAAAGCCACATCATCAATTTTCATCCCTTTCTGACTTCATTTGGTATTTTTCATGCATTTACTGATTTTTTAAGCTAATGACCCTGAAATTGAAAACCACTACAAATGAACTCTGAAAATGTTGAAAGTTGGCATTGTATCATCATTTCACCCACATAACATGTGGTAAACAGTTGAGAGGGTTACGGCAAAAACTAGATGCACTTCGTGTACAACATGGACAATCTCTTTCGAAAGTATCATGGTTTCGGACGAAAACTCATCTGTTACAAAGGGATTTCATTTTTATTGAACTTATTTGAACTCCAGACTTTTTTTGTGTTCAAAATGCACCATTCAAAGCCACATCATCAATTTTCAACCCTTTCTGACTTCATTTGGTATTTTTCATGCATTTACTGATTTTTTAAGCTAAATGACCCTAAAATTGAAAACCACTACAAATGAACTCTGAAAATGTTGAAAGTTGGCATGGTATCATCATTTCACCCACATAGCATGTGCTAAAAAGTTGAGAGGATTACGGGAAAACTGGATGCACTTCATGTACAAAATGGACAGACTCTTTCGAAGAATCAGGGTTTCAGACGGAAACTCATCTGTTACATAAGGATTTCATTTTTTGAACTTATTTGAACTCCAGACTTTTTGTGTGTTCAAAATGCACCATTCAAAGCCACATCATCAATTTTCAACCCTTTCTGATTTCATTTGGTATTTTTCATGCACTTACTGATTTGTTGGAGCTAAATGACCCTGAAATTGAATAGCACTGCAAATGAACTCTGAAAAGGTTGAAAGTTGGCATTGTATCATCATTTCACCCACATAGCATGTGCTAAAAATTTGAGAGGGTTACGGCAAAAACTGGATGCACTTTGTGTACAAAACGGATAATCTCTTTCGAGGTATCAAGGTTTCGGACGGAAACTCATCTGTTACAAAAGGCATTTCATTTCTTCACATGTAACTGCAGTGATATTCTGGATCAAAGGCATCATCATAATAGTTGTGGAGAGAAATTCTTCACTTTTTCTTCGATTGTGTTCTTTGCTTATTGCACCGTAACCATGGATAATCTTCATTGTTTAACAGGGTGCTTAGGTCAGCCTTGACTTTGAAGGGAGGAATTTAATGAAACTTTTCATAATCTTCAGACATGTCTGTGTTACCCTCCAATCCCATGATGTCTCTTTTCCTGAAAGAACTATGTGGCGCTTTGGCTCATCGTATGATGTATTCACTTCCTTATCTTTTCTTTTTCTCGGTTTGGTAGACATGTCCTTCACGTAGAAAACCCGTGCCACATCATTCGCTAGGACAAATGGTTCATCTGTGTACCCAAGATTGTTTAGATCCACTGTTGTCATTCCGTACAGTGGGTCTACCTGTACCCCGCCTCCTGACAGATTGACCCATTTGCACTAAAACAAAGGGACCTTAAAATCATGTCCTTAATCAAGTTCCCATATGCCCACTATGTAACCATAATATGTGTCCTTTCTCCTCTTGGTTGCTGCATCAAAGCGGACACCACTATTTTGGTTGGTGCTCTTCTGATCTTGGGCGATCGTGTAAAATATATTCCCATTTATCTCATACCCTTTGTAAGTCAATATACTCGAAGATGATCCCCTAGCCAACGAGTACAACTCATCAGAAACAGTGTTGTCACCCCTGAGACGTGTTTGCAACCAACTGCCAAAAGTCCTGATCTGTTCACATGTAATCTAGTCGTCACACTGCTCTGAGTGTTTGGAGCTCAGAATGTTCTTGTGTTCATCGACATACGGGGTCACCAAGGTAGAATTCTGTAGAACTGTGTAGTGTGCTTGAGACCAAGAATGCCCGTCCCTACATATTATTGAGTCCCATCCTAGCGTGCATTCAATCTCCCCTCATACCGCGATTGAGGGAGACCAATCTTCTTATGGTTAGGAATGAAGTCAACACAAAACCCAATGACATCCTCTGTTTGATGGCCCATGGAGATGCTTCCTTCTGGCCTAGCGCGGCTACCGACATATTTCTTTAGGACTCCCATGAACCTCTCAAAGGGGAACATATTGTGTAGAAATACAGGTCCCAGAATGACAATCTTGTCGACTAGATGAACTAGGACGTGCGTCATGATATTGAAGAAGGATGGTGGGAACACCAACTCGAAACTAACAAGACATTGCGCCACATCACTGCTTAACCTTGGTAGGATTTCTGGATCGATCACCTTTTGAGATATTGCATTTAGGAATGAATATAGCTTGACAATCGCTAATCGAACGTTTTTCGGTAGAAGCCCCCTCAATGCAACGGGAAGCAGTTGCGTTATAAGCACATGGAAGTCATGAGACTTTAGATTCTAGAACTTTTTCTCTGCATATTTATTATTCCCTTTATATGCAACGAGAAGCTAGACAAGACCTTCATACTAAGCAGGCATTCAAAGAAGATTTCCTTCTCTTCTTTGGTAAGAGCGTAGCTGGCACGACCTTCATACTTGTTTGGAAGCATGACGTCTTTTTCGTGCACATGTTGATGGTCCTCCCATGCCTCTGGTGTATCTTTTGTCTTCCCATACACGCCCAAGAAGCCTAGCAGGTTCACGCAAAGATTCTTCGTCACGTGCATGACGTCGATTGAAGAGCGGACGTCTAGGTCTTTCCAGTAGGGTGGGTCCCAAAATATATATTCCTTCTTCCACATGGGTGCGCGTCCCTCAGCGTCATTCGGAATAGATAGTCCGCCGGGACCCTTTCCAAAGATTACTTGTAAATCATTGACCATAGCAAGTATGTGATCACCGGTATGGACGGCGGGCTTCTTCCGGTGCCTCTGCTCACCTTTGAAATGCTTGCCTTTCTTTCGACATTGATGGTTGGTTGGAAGAAATCTACGTTGCACCAGGTACACATTCTTCCTGCATTTGTCCAGTTATATACTTTTGGTGTCATCTAAATAGTGCGTCCATGCGTGGTATCCCTTGTTTGTCTATCCTGAAAGGTTATTGAGAGCAGGCGAATCATTGATGGTTACAACAGCAACGCATGTAGGTCAAATTCATGTTGTTTGTGCTCATCCCACACACGTACACCATTTCCATTCCACAACTGTAAAAGTTCTTCAACTAATGGCCTTAGGTACAGATCAATGTCGTTGCCTGGTTGCTTAGGGCCTTGGATAAGAACTGGCATCATAATGAACTTCCGCTTCATGCACAGCCAACGAGGAAGGTTATAGATACATAGAGTGATAGGCTAGGTGTTGTGATTGCTGCTCTGCTCCCCAAAAGGATTCATGCCATCCACGCTTAAACCAAACCATGCGTTCCTTGCGTTACTTGCAAAGTCCTCCCAGTACTTTTTCTCGATTTTTCTCCACTCCGACCCATCAGTGGGTGCTCTCAACTTCCCGTCTTTCTTACGGTCCTTGCTATTCCATCACATCAACTTGGCATGCTCTTTGTTTTTGAACATACATTTCAACCGTGGTATTATAGGCGCATACCACATCACCTTGGCAGGAACCCTCTTCCTGGGGCGCTCGCCGTCAACATCAGCAGGGTCATCTCGCCTGATATTATACCGCAATGCACCGCATACTGGGCATGCGTTCAAATCCTTGTACGCACCGTGGTAGAGGATGCAGTCATTAGGGCATGCATGTATCTTCTGCACCTCCAATCCTAGAGGGCATACAACCTTCTTTGCTGTTGTCGGGAAATTCGTTACCTTTGGAAGCTTCTTCTTCAATATTTTCAGTAGCTTCTCAAATCTTTTGTCAGGTACACCATTCTCTTCCTTCCACTGCAGCAATTCCAGTGTGGTACCGAGCTTTGTGTTGCCATCTTTGCAATTGGGGTACAACCCTTTTTTGTGATCCTCTAACATGCGATCGAACTTCAGCTTCTCCTTTACACTTTCGCACTATCTCTTTGCTTCAACAATGCGAAGATCATCATCGGGCACATTGTCTGGTTCCTCTTGATCTTCAGCTTCCCCCGTTGCAGCATCACCATATTCAGGAGGCACATAGTTGTCATCATCCTCTTCTTCTTCATTGTCTTCTATCATAACCCCTCTTTCTCCGTGCTTGGTCCAAACATTATAGTGTGACATGAAACCCTTATAAATCAGGTGGGTGTTCGTATTCCCACATATAGGGCATGGACAACACATAAAACCATTCTGCTTGTTTGCCTCAGTCACTGCCAGAAAATTATGCTTGCCCCTAATGTACTCAGAGGTGCGTCTATTACTGTACATCCATTACCGGTTCATCTACGTACATCATGAATAGATAAGTGACCAAATTAATAGAAGTTCATCATCACATTAAAACCAAAGTACATACATAGTTCTCATTGAACAACATATAGCTCTCCAGAGCATCTAATTAAACCATACATTGAAACTATGTAACATTTCAATGCAACAACAAAAGCGATCATAATCGCAACTAAGGTAACAATTGATCCAATAGCATAATGATACCAAGCCACAGTATGAATGGCATATTTTTAAATCTTTCTAATCTTCAAGCGCATTGCATCCATCTTGATCTTGTGATCATCGACGACATCCGCAACATGCAGCTCCAATATCATCTTCTCCTCCTCAATTTTTTTCAATTTTCCTTCAAGTAATTGTTTTCTTCTTCAACTAAATTTAACCTCTCGACAATAGGGTCGGTTGGAAGTTCCGGTTCACATACCTCCTAGATAAAAAAAATCTATGTCACGTTGGTCGGCATAATTGTCATAAACACTAAATGAACCAAATAGTTATAAAAGATAATATATACCACATCTGAATCATAGACAGGACGAGGGCCGATGAAGGCGGATACCAAAACCATCACACTATATAATAACAAATAATAATAAAAGTAAGAAAATTACACAAGTATCTATCTAAATCATACAAGAACTTTTTTCTTATAGAAAGAAGATAAGATCAAGAGGCTAACCATGGTGGTGCCGGCGACGAGACCGGCGCGGGCAATCGACGGCGATGAGGACGGGGATGGGACAGGACGGACCGCCAAACCTAGACAAATCTAGAGGAAAATGGACTTTGGACAAGGAGCTTTGAGAGAAGAAAGTTTAAGTGTGGCTCGGACATTTCATCGAACATCTCATGTGCATAGGAGGTGAGCTAGAGCACCACAAAGCTCTCCCATGGCCGGCCAAAAAAACAGAGCACTCCAGTACTCTGCTCACGGGCAAGGGGGTATGTATAGGCATCTCATTGGTCCCGGTCCATGGCTGGAACCGGGACTAAAGGACCACATTTGGTCCCGGTTCCAGCCGTTAACCAGGACTAAAGGTTGTGGGCCAGGAGCGAGGCCTATTGGTCCCGGTTCATGTTTGGAACCGGGACCAGAGGGGCCAGACGAATCGGGACCAATGCCCCACGAGGCACGGCCGGCCCCCTGGCCTCACGAACCGGGACCTATGCCCCCATGGGTCCCGGTTCGTGACTGAACCAGGATTAATGGGCTTACCCGGCCTGGAACAAAGCCTTGTTTTCTACTAGTGTAGATGCTGGGAGAGGTTTCTCTCTTTCATTATCTTGTTTATTATAAGGTTTTGCACACCAATATTTGAAGTGATTAATTGAAGGGGGTGCAGTTCATATTTACAACAATGAATTAGACATGCAATGCTATCTCGTATGAAAATATTACTCTGCCATGTAAGGTCGACAGGTTCAATATGATACCTTTTCCATCTCAGGGTGCTACAGTGGCTGAATCTTCTTCAATAAATTGTTGTCTGGCAATAAATATGGAGGTCCCGGCAGTATCACCAGGTAAGATCAAATAACTCGCACCAGTGGCTGCGTCTTGATTAATTCCCATGCTATTCTGCTATTACATATTGGACAACTCATTCAGTACTTTGCTTCTCTAGTTCACTGTTTTTCGTAATCTCATTTATGTATGCTTGTGTCTGTGTGCTGCTTTTCCACCAGGCTTCACAATTTTCAGTATATCTGTGATATAAGTGCTACAAATAACTTCTAAGGAAATAATATTATTCGAAAACTAGCCATGTTGATGTCTACAAGGTACACTCTATGTTTGATTTTCCCAAGTTATAGCTGATGTAAAATTCGTCCAAATGACTTGTATATACGACACTTTTGTTGTATTTCAATCTTATGTTGTTTTACTTTATCTTCTAAATGGACTATATGTTTTTTACACCTATAATATAGTTTTACTCAAAAATACATATGGGCAAACAGCTTACTGCCGTGAATTGCCATAAAGCCCATTGATATCGAGCAGGTGGTTCTCTCTCAGGCAAATGCTATCAATAGGGATAAAAAGGATAGATTTGCTCTGCAAAAGTTCAAGCACTGAAAGGTTTAATTGCTACAAAACAGGTTAAAAAGTCAGCTCAACGTTGATGCATGGACCTAGGTCAATCCATCAGTGGTAACTGGTGTGGAGTGTTGACAACCCGATAAGATGCGCTCGATTAACCGGCAATGCCCATATGCCACATCATGCCATACCTGTTACCAGGGTATTATGTTCATAAAATTAACTCCTAGCTTAATGTGATTCTCTGTTCTCTTGAACTTAATACTCTAGATGCAGGCAGGGGTCGGTCGGTGTGTGGAGTAATAGTAGTAAATGCAGAATCGTTTCGGTCTACTTGTCACAGACGTGATGCCTATATTCATGATCATTGCCTTAGATATCATCATAACTATGCCCTTTTCTATCAAATGCTCAATAGTAATTTGTTCACCCATTGTATGTTTTCTTTCAAGAGAGAAGCCTCTAGCGAACCCTATGGCCCCCAGGTCTATTGATCATCATTTATTTTCAGATCTATAAAACCAGAACCCAAAAATACCTTCCTGCATTTTATTCACTTTCTTATTAGTTTACCTTTTAGTTATCTTTTATATATATCTCTATCAGATCTCACTCTTGCAAGTGATCATGAAGGGATCGAAAACCCCTTTTCATGTTGGGTGCAAGTGTTTGTTAGTTTTTGCAGGTGCATCTATTGGGGACTTGCATGTACCTCCTACTGGATTGATACATTAGTTCTTAACTGATAGAAATACTTATCTCTACTTTGCTGCATCATCCTTTCGTCTTCAAGGGAAAAACCAACAAAAGCGCAAGAAGTAGAAGAAGAATTTTTCGCGCCGTTGCCGTGGAGGATACATCAAGCCTACCAACTACCTATCATAAACACTCATCCCTTGCATTACATTATTTGCCATTTGCCACTAGTTTTCCTCTCCTCCACTTCTAAAACATTTTCAGAAATACAAAATTATTTGCCTTTCTATTCGCCTTCTTTCCGTTCGTCTTTGCCTTTTGTTTGCTTGTGTGCTAGCTAGATTGCTTGCTTTGTCAGAATGTTTCAAGGAAATAACAAGTTGTGTGACTTTGCCAATACTAATAATAATGATTTTATTAGTACTCCGATTGCTCCCGCCACTAGTGCGGAATCTTATGAAATTAATGCCGCTTTGTTGAATCTTGTTATGAAAGAACAATTTTCTGGTAGTCTTAAAGAAGATGCTGCATCCCATCTAAATACTTTCGTTGAGTTGTGTGATATGCAAAAGAAAAAAGAGGATAATGATATTGTTAAACTGAAGTTATTTCCGTTCTTACTACGAGATCATGCTAAAACTTGGTTTTCATCTTTGCCTAAAAATAGTATTGATTCATGGAACAAGTTTAAAGATGCTTTTATTTCTAAGTATTTTCCTCTCGCTAAGATCATCTCCCTTAGGAGCAATATAATGAAATTTAAGCAACTTGATCATGAACATGTCGCAAAATCTTCGGAGAGCATGAAATTAATGATAAGAAATTTCACTACTCATGGTTTACGTTTGTGATGATCATACAATTTTTTTTATGCAGGATGAATTTTGCATCAAGAAATCTTTTGGATTCCACCGCGGGTGGTACTTGTATGGAAATTACACTAGGATAAGCTACTGAACTCCTACGTAATATTATGGCAAATTACTCTCAATGGCATACTGAAAGATTTTCCACTAGTAAAAAGTGCATGCAATTGAAGAAATTAATATTTTGAGTCGAAAGATGGATCCGGATGAACTTATGAAATTGATTGCCTTCAAGAGTGCTCCTATTGATTCTAATGATATGCCTTTGTCTTCTTTGATTAGGAATAATAATGAATCTATGATGTGAATTTTATTGGCAGGAACAATTTTTGGTAATAACGCGTATAGAGGCAATTTTAATCCTAGGTTGTTTCCTATTAATTCCTCTAATAATTATGGTAATTCCTACAACAATTATTATGGAAATCGTAATAAAATACCTATTGATCTTGAGAGTACTATTAAAGATTTATAAATTCTTAAAAGATTTTTAATGCTATGGTAGAAGAAAAATTGCTTAAGATTGATGATTTGGCTAGAAACATTGATAAGATTTCTCTTGAATGAGTCTTTAAAAACTATTAGAATCTCTATAATTCAACGTTCTCTCTTGACGTTTTCAGATGCTTTAGCCACATGTCACGCACTAGAGATTCTGGAGGCCCGCACTGAGTATGTCCAAACCACCTCAAACGACGTTGGACAAACTTGTCTTCAATCGGTGCCACCCTAAGGCCTTGTACAATGCAAGGTGCTTAAGGGAGGTGTTGAATAAAATGAACCATTGTTTGTTGAAGCGCCGGTGTTTATTTGTAGAGAGTAGACACTTAATTAGGCGTCTCTTCTATAGAAATAGGCACCGGTGTTTCACAAAAAAGTTTATTTTTCTAAGCATCTTTCTAAGAACCTAGCACTGTACAAGGTCTAACTCCATTCCGTATATCATCATTCCAGATTCGATGTTTTCTTGTATGGCCGCACATCCATCTCAACATGCGTATCTTCGCTATACATAATTGCTGAACATGTCGCCTTTTAGTGGACCAACACTTAGCGCCATACAATATTACAGGCCGAATCGCCGTTCTGCAGAACCTACTTTTTAGCTTTTGTGGCACCCTTTTGTCACAGAGGACGCCAGAAACTTGATGACACTTCATCCATCCGTCTTTGATTCGATAGCTCACATATTCATCGATATCACCATCCTTCCGCAGCAATGATCGCAAATATAGAAAGATAGGTACCACCTGCTCATCAAGGCTAACCTTTTCCTCGTCCTCGTGTCTGTTTGTACTAGAACTGCACCTTATGCACTCGGTTTTAGTTCATATAAATCTAAAACCTTTTGATTCCAAGGTTTGTCTTTATAACTATAACTTTCTATTACCTCTCGTCTGACTATCATCGACTAGCACACATCATCCGCAAAGAACATACACCATAGGATTTGTGACCACATCCATAACCAAAACAAAAAGATAAGGGCTCAAAGCTGATCCTTGGTGTAGATTTTTTTAATCGGGAGCACATTAGTGGCGCCATCACTTATTCGAACACTTGTCACAATATTATCGTACATGTCCTTGACAACATTAATGTATTTTGTTAGGCTTTGTGTTTCTTCAAGGCTCACGACATTAAATTTCACGATATCTTATCATGGACCTTCTCCAAATCAATCAACAGTGTATATGCAAGTCTTTTTTTGCTCCCTATATCTCTGCAATAAACAAGTGCGATCAAATGAAATCCTACAGTGTGTAAAAATAAAATAAGAAGTAGATGTCGGCAATGTCAGGCGGAAAGAATAATTGCACTGGTTTGAGTCCATAGGGAACGTACAATCAAGTTATGTTGCTAACCCCGCCAATCCATTGGTACAAGAGCTTACAAACGAACAAGGAAACTAGCCAAGAAGCCGGCCGGCATATTATATTATCGTTTGTGTCGCTCTCGCTCTATATAGCTGTGAGCTCATTCAGCTTATGGTTTTCATTGTCTTGTATTATTGCTGGATGAGGCCTGAATAATCTCATACTTTTTTCGTCGCCTTTAATTAGTTTGGTATGATTCCATCCTTTCATTGCGCTCTTACAAAGACAAATTTCAAGCATATTTGGCTGACCAGAGCATGTTCATTTGTGCTTGTAGGAAGAGAAGAACAGGTATTGTGGACATTGCCCTCCAGATCAAGGACGTGGTGGAGTCTGTCAAGAAGAACAAGAAGGCTTGCCTTTGTGGCGATTTGCTGTCTGATTGAGACAACTCCAGTCTCGCTTGTCTGGCAAATTTTTTTCATGGATCAAACCAAATCCTGCAATATGTAAAATAAAATCTCTACTATCTAAAAAAAACGTAGTGTTCCGTTTCCCCTCTTACATTCCCCGCTTCGTCCAACCTCCCGTACGACCCCCTCAACCCCCGATTTTCTTTCCCCCGTCCCAGTCCCACCTCTCCTACGACCCACTCACCCCCCGATTTTCTTTCCCCCGTCCCGGTTTTCTTCCTCACGGTTTTCTTCCTCTGGCCGGACAAACAAGACGCAATAAATCACATAAGGTAACCAGAGGCAATCACTAGAAGAACGCCCGTGC
>NC_041381.1:7015456-7016393 GCF_002162155.2 Triticum dicoccoides
TTGTTTCCTTCACATCCATTATATGTTTCCTAAAGCAAATTGCATTGATGAGATGGATCGTTTGATTTGGATGGATCGATTGATTTGTTTCCTTAAAATTGGATTTTTTTTAAAGTCTGTTATTTGTTTCCTTAAAATTTATTATATGTTTCCTAAATCAAATTGCATTGATGGGATGGATCGATTGATTTAGATAGTCTATTATTTGTTTCCTTCACATCCATTATATGTTTCCTAAAGCAAATTGCATTGATGAGATGGATCGTTTGATTTGGATGGATCGATTGATTTGTTTCCTTAAAATTGGATTTTTCTTTAAAGTCTGTTATTTGTTTCCTTAAAATTTATTATATGTTTCCTAAATCAAATTGCATTGATGGGAGGGTGACGCATGGAAAGTTATGATCCGTTAAGATTTTTTTCGTTGTGTGAGAGGGTGACGCGAAACTAAACCGGTGGAGTAGGGGAGGGACGAAAAAAACCAGCGAAATGAAACGGGTGGGAGGTGGGAGGAAGTACCAAAGAAGTACCAAAAAAAACCGGATGAGGTGGGACGAAAAAAAACCTGGAAGCGAGACTACCAACTGCTCCATTAGGAGTAGAGATTATGAGTGAGAGAAAAAGTACCACTTCCACAATAAGATTTGTTTGTCATGGTTTACTTCTTAATTTTCTTAAAATTCTTTATTTGTTTTCCGAAAATCTATTATTTGTTTCCTAAAGCAAATTGCATTAATGAGAGAGATCGGTTAATTTGGATAAGTTAGGAAAGTTAGATCTGTGATCTTTTGTATGTTTGGAAGCTGCTAATTTTTAAAAAAAAATAGTGAAGTAAAAAAATAAACCAATGAATAAGAAAACCCGTGGGAGGGGATGGTGGAAGATGGGAAGAAATAAAACCGGACGAAAATAAAACCGGAGTACCAAGCTACCAACT